>NC_087065.1:17776350-18310300 GCF_963678635.1 Symsagittifera roscoffensis | reverse complement strand
GTACAAAGAAGTTTTGGAACAGTACAGAGAAGTCTTGGGACAGTACGAAGAAGTCTTGGGACAGTACCGAAACGTCTTGGGACAGTACGAAGAAGTCTTGGAACAGTACAGAAAAGTCTTGGGAGTACAAAGAAGTCTTGGGACAGTACGAGGAAGTCTTGGGACAGTACGGAGAAGTCTTGGAACAGTACGAAGAAGTCTTGGGACAGTTTAGAAAAGTCTTGGGACAGTACGAAGAAGTCTTGGGACAGTACAGAAAAGTCTTGGGACAGTACAAGGAAGTCTTGGGGCAGTACGGAAAAGTCTTGGGACAGTACGGAAAAGTCTTGGGACAGTACGAAGAAGTCATGGGACATTACGGGAAAAGTCTTGGGACAGTACGAAGAAGGCTTGGGACAGCACGAAGAAGTCTTGGGACAGTACAGAAAAGTCTTGGGACAGTACAAAGAAGTCTTGGGACAGTACGAAGAAGTCTTGGGACAGTACGAAGAAGTCTTGGAAAAGTATGGAGAAGTCTTAGGACAGTACAAAAAAGTCTTGGGACAGTACGAAGAAGTATTGGGACAGTACAGAAAAGTCTTGGAACAGTACGAAGAAGTCTTGGGACAGTACGAAGAAGTCTTGGGACAGTGCAGAGAAGTCTTGGGATAGTACGAAGAAGTCTTGGGACAGTACGAAGAAGTCTCGGAGTCTTGGGACAGTACGAAGAAGTCTTGGGACAGTACAGAAACGTCTTGGGACAGTACGAAGAAGTCTTGGGACAGTACAGAAAAGTCTTGGGAGTACAAAGCAGTCTTGCGACAGTACGAAGAAGTCTTGGGACAGTACGAAGAAGTCTGTCTTGGAACAGTACGGAGAAGTCTTGGGACAGTACAGAAAAGTCTTGGGACAGTACGAAGAAGTCTTGGGACAGTACAGAAAAGTCTTGGAACAGTACGAAGAAGTCTTGGGATAGTACGAAGAAGTCTTGGGACAGTACGAAGAAGTCTCGGAACAGTATGGAGAAGTCTTGGGACAGTACAAAGAAGTCTTGGGACAGTACGAAGAATTCTTGGGACAGTACAAAGAAGTTTTGGAACAGTACAGAGAAGTCTTGGGACAGTACGAAGAAGTCTTGGGACAGTACCGAAACGTCTTGGGACAGTACGAAGAAGTCTTGGAACAGTACAGAAAAGTCTTGGGAGTACAAAGAAGTCTTGGGACAGTACGAGGAAGTCTTGGGACAGTACGGAGAAGTCTTGGAACAGTACGAAGAAGTCTTGGGACAGTTTAGAAAAGTCTTGGGACAGTACGAAGAAGTCTTGGGACAGTACAGAAAAGTCTTGGGACAGTACAAGGAAGTCTTGGGGCAGTACGGAAAAGTCTTGGGACAGTACGGAAAAGTCTTGGGACAGTACGAAGAAGTCATGGGACATTACGGGAAAAGTCTTGGGACAGTACGAAGAAGGCTTGGGACAGCACGAAGAAGTCTTGGGACAGTACAGAAAAGTCTTGGGACAGTACAAAGAAGTCTTGGGACAGTACGAAGAAGTCTTGGGACAGTACGAAGAAGTCTTGGAAAAGTATGGAGAAGTCTTAGGACAGTACAGAAAAGTCTTGGGACAGTACGAAGAAGTATTGGGACAGTACAGAAAAGTCTTGGAACAGTACGAAGAAGTCTTGGGACAGTACGAAGAAGTCTTGGGACAGTACAGAGAAGTCTTGGGATAGTACGAAGAAGTCTTGGGACAGTACGAAGAAGTCTCGGAGTCTTGGGACAGTACGAAGAAGTCTTGGGACAGTACAGAGAAGTCTTGGGATAGTACGAAGAAGTCTTGGGACAGTACGAAGAAGTCTTGGAACAGTACGGAGAAGTCTTGGGACAGTACAAAGAAGTCTTGGGACAGTACGAAGAAGTCTTGGGACAGTACAAAGAAGTTTTGGAACAGTACAGAGAAGTCTTGGGACAGTACGAAGAAGTCTTGGGACAGTACAGAAACGTCTTGGGACAGTACAGAAAAGTCTTGGGAGTACAAAGAAGTCTTGGGACAGTACGAAGAAGTCTTGGGACAGTACGGATAAGTCTTGGAACAGTACGAAGAAGTCTTCGGACAGTACAGAAAAGTCTTGGGACAGTACGAACAAGTCTTGGGACAGTACAGAAAAGTCTTGGGACTGTACAAGGAAGTCTTGGGGCAGTACGCAAAAGTCTTGGGACAGTACGGAAAAGTCTTGGGACAGTACGAAGAAGTCATGTGACGGTACGGGAAAAGTCTTGGGACAGTACGAAGAAGTCTTGGGACAGTACGAAGAAGTCTTGGGACAGTACAGAGAAGTCTTGGGACAATACAAAAAAGTCTTGGGACAGTACGAAGAAGTCTTGGGACAGTACGAAGGAGTCTTGAGACAGTACGAAGAAGTCTTGGGACAGTACAGAGAAGTCTTGGGATAGTACGAAGAAGTCTTGGTACAGTACAGAAACGTCTTGCGACAGTACGAAGCAGTCTTTGGACAGTACGGGAAAAGTCTTGGGAGAGTACGAAGAAGTCTTGGGACAGTACGAAGAAGTCTTGGGACAGTACAGAAAAGTCTTGGGACAGTACAAAAAAGTCTTGGGACAGTACGAAAAAGTCTTGGGACAGTTCGAAGAATTCTTGGGAGTACAAAGAAGTCATGGAACAGTACGAAGAAGTCTTGGGACAGTACAAAGAAGTCTTGGGAGTACAAAGAAGTCTTGGAACAGTACGAAGAAGTCTTGGGACAGTACAGAAAAGTCTTGGAACAGTACAGAGAAGTCTTGGGACAGTACGAAGAAGTCTTGGGATAGTACAGAAACGTCTTGGGACAGTACGAAGAAGCCTTGGGACAGTACAGAAAAGTCTTGGGAGTACAAAGAAGTCTTGGG
Organism: Symsagittifera roscoffensis; assembly: GCF_963678635.1. Taxonomy (NCBI): domain Eukaryota; kingdom Metazoa; phylum Xenacoelomorpha; order Acoela; family Convolutidae; genus Symsagittifera; species Symsagittifera roscoffensis. Next base: position 18,307,416 of record NC_087065.1, on the reverse strand, counting down.
ACAGTACGATGAAGTCTTGGGACATTACGGAGAAGTCTTGGAACAGTACGAAGAAGTCTTGGGACAGTACAGAAAATTCTTGGGACAGTACGAAGAAGTCATGGGACAGTACGGGAAAAGTCTTGGGACAGTACGAAGAAGTCTTGGGACAGTACGAAGAAGTCTTGGGACAGTACAGAGAAGTCTTGGGACAGTAGAAGGAAGTCTTGGGGCAGTACGGAAAAGTCTTGGGACAGTACGGAAAAGTCTTGGGACAGTACGAAGAAGTCATGGGACAGTACGGGAAAAGTCTTGGGACAGTACGAAGAAGTCTTGGGACAGTACGAAGAAGTCTTGGGACAGTACAGAGAAGTCTTGGGACACAACAAAAAAGTCTTGGGACAGTACGAAGAAGTCTTGGGACAGTACGAAGAAGTCTTGAGACAGTACGAAGAAGTCTTGGGACAGTACAGAGAAGTCTTGGGACAGTACGAACAAGTCTTGGAACAGTACAGAAACGTCTTGCGACAGTACGAAGCAGTCTTTGGACAGTACGGGAAAAGTCTTGGGACAGTACGAAGAAGTCTTGGGACAGTACGAATAAGTCTTGGGACAGTACAGAAAAGTCTTGGGACAGTACAAAAAAGTCTTGGGACAGTACGAAGAAGTCTTGGGAAAGTACGAAGAAGTCTTGGGAGTACAAAGAAGTCTTGGAACAGTACGAAGAAGTCTTGGGACAGTACAGAAAAGTCTTGGGACAGTACAAGGAAGTCTTGGGACAGTACGGAAAAGTCTTGGGACAGTACGGAAAAGTCTTGGGACAGCACGAAGAAGTCTTGGGACAGTACAGAAAAGTCTTGGAACAGTACGAAGAAGTCTTGGGATAGTACAGAGAAGTCTTGGGATAGTACGAAGAAGTCTTGGGACAGTACGAAGAAGTCTCGGAACAGTACGGAGAAGTCTTGGGACAGTACAACGAAGTCTTGGGACAGTACGAAGAAGTCTTTGGACAGTAAAAAGAAGTTTTGGAACAGTACAGAGAAGAAGTCTTGGGACAGTACGAACAAGTCTTGGGATAGTACAGAAACGTCTTGGGACAGTACGAAGAAGCCTTGGGACAGTACAGAAAAGTCTTGGGAGTACAAAGAAGTCTTGGGACAGTACGAAGAAGTCTTGGGATAGTACAGAAACGTCTTGGGACAGTACGAAGAAGCCTTGGGACAGTACAGAAATATCTTGGGAGTACAAAGAAGTCTTGGGACAGTACGATGAAGTCTTGGGACATTACGGAGAAGTCTTGGAACAGTTTGAAGAAGTCTTGGGATAGTACACAAACGTCTTGGGACAGTACGAAGAAGCCTTGGGACAGTACAGAAAAGTCTTGGGAGTACAAAGAAGTCTTGGGACAGTACGATGAAGTCTTGGGACATTACGGAGAAGTCTTGGAACAGTACGAAGAAGTCTTGGGACAGTACAGAAAATTCTTGGGACAGTACGAAGAAGTCTTGGGACAGTACAGAAAAGTCTTGGGACAGTACAAGGAAGTCTTGGGGCAGTACGGAAAAGTCTTGGGACAGTACGGAAAAGTCTTGGGACAGTACGAAGAAGTCATGGGACAGTACGGGAAAAGTCTTGGGACAGTACGAAGAAGTCTTGGGACAGTACGAAGAAGTCTTGGGACAGTACAGAGAAGTCTTGGGACACAACAAAAAAGTCTTGGGCAGGTACGAAGAAGTCTTGGGGCAGTACGAAGAAGTCTTGAGACAGTACGAAGAAGTCTTGGGACAGTACAGAGAAGTCTTGGGACAGTACGAACAAGTCTTGGAACAGTACAGAAACGTCTTGCGACAGTACGAAGCAGTCTTTGGACAGTACGGGAAAAGTCTTGGGACAGTACGAAGAAGTCTTGGGACAGTACGGAAAAGTCTTGGGACAGTACGAAGAAGTCATGGGACATTACGGGAAAAGTCTTGGGACAGTACGAAGAAGGCTTGGGACAGCACGAAGAAGTCTTGGGACAGTACAGAAAAGTCTTGGGACAGTACAAAGAAGTCTTGGGACAGTACGAAGAAGTCTTGGGACAGTACGAAGAAGTCTTGGAAAAGTACGGAGAAGTCTTAGGACAGTACAGAAAAGTCTTCGGACAGTACGAAGAAGTATTGGGACAGTACAGAAAAGTCTTGGAACAGTACGAAGAAGTCTTGGGACAGTACTAAGAAGTCTTGGGACAGTACAGAGAAGTCTTGGGATAGTACGAAGAAGTCTTCGGACAGTACGAAGAAGTCTCGGAGTCTTGGGACAGTACGAAGAAGTCTTGGGACAGTACAGAGAAGTCTTGGGATAGTACGAAGAAGTCTTGGGACAGTACGAAGAAGTCTTGGAACAGTACGGAGAAGTCTTGGGACAGTACAAAGAAGTCTTGGGACAGTACGAAGAAGTCTTGGGACAGTACAAAGAAGTTTTGGAACAGTACAGAGAAGTCTTGGGACAGTACGAAGAAGTCTTGGGACAGTACAGAAACGTCTTGGGACAGTACAGAAAAGTCTTGGGAGTACAAAGAAGTCTTGGGACAGTACGAAGAAGTCTTGGGACAGTACGGATAAGTCTTGGAACAGTACGAAGAAGTCTTCGGACAGTACAGAAAAGTCTTGGGACAGTACGAACAAGTCTTGGGACAGTACAGAAAAGTCTTGGGACTGTACAAGGAAGTCTTGGGGCAGTACGCAAAAGTCTTGGGACAGTACGGAAAAGTCTTGGGACAGTACGAAGAAGTCATGTGACTGTACGGGAAAAGTCTTGGGACAGTACGAAGAAGTCTTGGGACAGTACGAAGAAGTCTTGGGACAGTACAGAGAAGTCTTGGGACAATACAAAAAAGTCTTGGGACAGTACAAGGAAGTCTTGGGGCAGTACGGAAAAGTCTTGGGACAGTACGGAAAAGTCTTGGGACAGTACGAAGAAGTCATGGGACAGTACGGGAAAAGTCTTGGGACAGTACGAAGAAGTCTTGGGACAGTACGAAGAAGTCTTGGGACAGTACAGAGAAGTCTTGGGACACAACAAAAAAGTCTTGGGCAGGTACGAAGAAGTCTTGGGACAGTACGAAGAAGTCTTGAGACAGTACGAAGAAGTCTTGGGACAGTACAGAGAAGTCTTGGGACAGTACGAACAAGTCTTGGAACAGTACAGAAACGTCTTGCGACAGTACGAAGCAGTCTTTGGACAGTACGGGAAAAGTCTTGGGACAGTACGAAGAAGTCTTGGGACAGTACGGAAAAGTCTTGGGACAGTACGAAGAAGTCATGGGACATTACGGGAAAAGTCTTGGGACAGTACGAAGAAGGCTTGGGACAGCACGAAGAAGTCTTGGGACAGTACAGAAAAGTCTTGGGACAGTACAAAGAAGTCTTGGGACAGTACGAAGAAGTCTTGGGACAGTACGAAGAAGTCTTGGAAAAGTACGGAGAAGTCTTAGGACAGTACAGAAAAGTCTTGGGACAGTACGAAGAAGTATTGGGACAGTACAGAAAAGTCTTGGAACAGTACGAAGAAGTCTTGGGACAGTACGAAGAAGTCTTGGGACAGTACATAGAAGTCTTGGGATAGTACGAAGAAGTCTTGGGACAGTACGAAGAAGTCTCGGAGTCTTGGGACAGTACGAAGAAGTCTTGGGACAGTACAGAGAAGTCTTGGGATAGTACGAAGAAGTCTTGGGACAGTACGAAGAAGTCTTGGAACAGTACGGAGAAGTCTTGGGACAGTACAAAGAAGTCTTGGGACAGTACGAAGAAGTCTTGGGACAGTACAAAGAAGTTTTGGAACAGTACAGAGAAGTCTTGGGACAGTACGAAGAAGTCTTGGGACAGTACAGAAACGTCTTGGGACAGTACAGAAAAGTCTTGGGAGTACGAAGCAGTCTTTGGACAGTACGGGAAAAGTCTTGGGTGAGTACGAAGAAGTCTTGGGACAGTACGAAGAAGTCTTGGGACAGTACAGAAAAGTCTTGGGACAGTACAAAAAAGTCTTGGGACAGTACGAAAAAGTCTTGGGACAGTTCGAAGAATTCTTGGGAGTACAAAGAAGTCATGGAACAGTACGAAGAAGTCTTGGGACAGTACAAAGAAGTCTTGGGAGTACAAAGAAGTCTTGGAACAGTACGAAGAAGTCTTGGGACAGTACAGAAAAGTCTTGGAACAGTACAGAGAAGTCTTGGGACAGTACGAAGAAGTCTTGGGATAGTACAGAAACGTCTTGGGACAGTACGAAGAAGCCTTGGGACAGTACAGAAAAGTCTTGGGAGTACAAAGAAGTCTTGGGACAGTACGATGAAGTCTTGGGACATTACGGAGAAGTCTTGGAACAGTACGAAGAAGTCTTGGGACAGTACAGAAAATTCTTGGGACAGTACGAAGAAGTCATGGGACAGTACGGGAAAAGTCTTGGGACAGTACGAAGAAGTCTTGGGACAGTACGAAGAAGTCTTGGGACAGTACAGAGAAGTCTTAGGACAGTAGAAGGAAGTCTTGGGGCAGTACGGAAAAGTCTTGGGACAGTACGGAAAAGTCTTGGGACAGTACGAAGAAGTCATGGGACAGTACGGGAAAAGTCTTGGGACAGTACGAAGAAGTCTTGGGACAGTACGAAGAAGTCTTGGGACAGTACAGAGAAGTCTTGGGACACAACAAAAAAGTCTTGGGACAGTACGAAGAAGTCTTGGGACAGTACGAAGAAGTCTTGAGACAGTACGAAGAAGTCTTGGGACAGTACAGAGAAGTCTTGGGACAGTACGAACAAGTCTTGGAACAGTACAGAAACGTCTTGCGACAGTACGAAGCAGTCTTTGGACAGTACGGGAAAAGTCTTGGGACAGTACGAAGAAGTCTTGGGACAGTACGAATAAGTCTTGGGACAGTACAGAAAAGTCTTGGGACAGTACAAAAAAGTCTTGGGACAGTACGAAGAAGTCTTGGGAAAGTACGAAGAAGTCTTGGGAGTACAAAGAAGTCTTGGAACAGTACGAAGAAGTCTTGGGACAGTACAGAAAAGTCTTGGGACAGTACAAGGAAGTCTTGGGACAGTACGGAAAAGTCTTGGGACAGTACGGAAAAGTCTTGGGACAGCACGAAGAAGTCTTGGGACAGTACAGAAAAGTCTTGGAACAGTACGAAGAAGTCTTGGGATAGTACAGAGAAGTCTTGGGATAGTACGAAGAAGTCTTGGGACAGTACGAAGAAGTCTCGGAACAGTACGGAGAAGTCTTGGGACAGTACAACGAAGTCTTGGGACAGTACGAAGAAGTCTTTGGATAGTAAAAAGAAGTTTTGGAACAGTACAGAGAAGTCTTGGGACAGTACGAACAAGTCTTGGGATAGTACAGAAACGTCTTGGGACAGTACGAAGAAGCCTTGGGACAGTACAGAAAAGTCTTGGGAGTACAAAGAAGTCTTGGGACAGTACGAAGAAGTCTTGGGATAGTACAGAAACGTCTTGGGACAGTACGAAGAAGCCTTGGGACAGTACAGAAATATCTTGGGAGTACAAAGAAGTCTTGGGACAGTACGATGAAGTCTTGGGACATTACGGAGAAGTCTTGGAACAGTACGAAGAAGTCTTGGGATAGTACAGAAACGTCTTGGGACAGTACGAAGAAGCCTTGGGACAGTACAGAAAAGTCTTGGGAGTACAAAGAAGTCTTGGGACAGTACGATGAAGTCTTGGGACATTACGGAGAAGTCTTGGAACAGTACGAAGAAGTCTTGGGACAGTACAGAAAATTCTTGGGACAGTACGAAGAAGTCTTGGGACAGTACAGAAAAGTCTTGGGACAGTACAAGGAAGTCTTGGGGCAGTACGGAAAAGTCTTGGGACAGTACGGAAAAGTCTTGGGACAGTACGAAGAAGTCATGGGACAGTACGGGAAAAGTCTTGGGACAGTACGAAGAAGTCTTGGGACAGTACGAAGAAGTCTTGGGACAGTACAGAGAAGTCTTGGGACACAACAAAAAAGTCTTGGGCAGGTACGAAGAAGTCTTGGGACAGTACGAAGAAGTCTTGAGACAGTACGAAGAAGTCTTGGGACAGTACAGAGAAGTCTTGGGACAGTACGAAGAAGTCTTGGGAAAGTACGAAGAAGTCTTGGGAGTACAAAGAAGTCTTGGAACAGTACGAAGAAGTCTTGGGACAGTACAGAAAAGTCTTGGGACAGTACAAGGAAGTCTTGGGACAGTACGGAAAAGTCTTGGGACAGTACGGAAAAGTCTTGGGACAGCACGAAGAAGTCTTGGGACAGTACAGAAAAGTCTTGGAACAGTACGAAGAAGTCTTGGGATAGTACAGAGAAGTCTTGGGATAGTACGAAGAAGTCTTGGGACAGTACGAAGAAGTCTCGGAACAGTACGGAGAAGTCTTGGGACAGTACAACGAAGTCTTGGGACAGTACGAAGAAGTCTTTGGACAGTAAAAAGAAGTTTTGGAACAGTACAGAGAAGTCTTGGGACAGTACGAACAAGTCTTGGGATAGTACAGAAACGTCTTGGGACAGTACGAAGAAGCCTTGGGACAGTACAGAAAAGTCTTGGGAGTACAAAGAAGTCTTGGGACAGTACGAAGAAGTCTTGGGATAGTACAGAAACGTCTTGGGACAGTACGAAGAAGCCTTGGGACAGTACAGAAATATCTTGGGAGTACAAAGAAGTCTTGGGACAGTACGATGAAGTCTTGGGACATTACGGAGAAGTCTTGGAACAGTACGAAGAAGTCTTGGGATAGTACAGAAACGTCTTGGGACAGTACGAAGAAGCCTTGGGACAGTACAGAAAAGTCTTGGGAGTACAAAGAAGTCTTGGGACAGTACGATGAAGTCTTGGGACATTACGGAGAAGTCTTGGAACAGTACGAAGAAGTCTTGGGACAGTACAGAAAATTCTTGGGACAGTACGAAGAAGTCTTGGGACAGTACAGAAAAGTCTTGGGACAGTACAAGGAAGTCTTGGGGCAGTACGGAAAAGTCTTGGGACAGTACGGAAAAGTCTTGGGACAGTACGAAGAAGTCATGGGACAGTACGGGAAAAGTCTTGGGACAGTACGAAGAAGTCTTGGGACAGTACGAAGAAGTCTTGGAACAGTACAGAGAAGTCTTGGGACACAACAAAAAAGTCTTGGGCAGGTACGAAGAAGTCTTGGGACAGTACGAAGAAGTCTTGAGACAGTACGAAGAAGTCTTGGGACAGTACAGAGAAGTCTTGGGACAGTACGAACAAGTCTTGGAACAGTACAGAAACGTCTTGCGACAGTACGAAGCAGTCTTTGGACAGTACGGGAAAAGTCTTGGGACAGTACGAAGAAGTCTTGGGACAGTACGAATAAGTCTTGGGACAGTACAGAAAAGTCTTGGGACAGTACAAAAAAGTCTTGGGACAGTACGAAGAAGTCTTGGGACAGTACGAAGAAGTCTTGGGAGTACAAAGAAGTCTTGGAACAGTACGAAGAAGTCTTGGGACAGTACAGAAAAGTCTTGGGACAGTACAAGGAAGTCTTGGGACAGTACGGAAAAGTCTTGGGACAGTACGGAAAAGTCTTGGGACAGCACGAAGAAGTCTTGGGACAGTACAGAAAAGTCTTGGAACAGTACGAAGAAGTCTTGGGATAGTACAGAGAAGTCTTGGGATAGTACGAAGAAGTCTTGGGACAGTACGAAGAAGTCTCGGAACAGTACGGAGAAGTCTTGGGACAGTACAAAGAAGTCTTGGGACAGTACGAAGAAGTCTTTGGACAGTAAAAAGAAGTTTTGGAACAGTACAGAGAAGTCTTGGGACAGTACGAAGAAGTCTTGGGACAGTACAGAAACGTCTTGGGACAGTACGAAGAAGTCTTGGGACAAAACAGAAAAGTCTTGGGAGTACAAAGAAGTCTTGAGACAGTACGAGGAAGTCTTGGGACAGTACAGAAAAGTCTTGGGACAGTACAAGGAAGTCTTGGGACAGTACGGAAAAGTCTTGGGACAGTACGGAAAAGTCTTGGGACAGCACGAAGAAGTCTTGGGACAGTACAGAAAAGTCTTGGAACAGTACGAAGAAGTCTTGGAACAGTACGAAGAAGTCTTGGGATAGTACAGAGAAGTCTTGGGATAGTACGAAGAAGTCTTGGGACAGTACGAAGCAGTCTCGGAACAGTACGGAGAAGTCTTGGGACAGTACAAAGAAGTCTTGGGACAGTACGAAGAAGTCTTGGGACAATACAAAGAAGTTTTGGAACAGTACAGAGAAGTCTTGGGACAGTACGAAGAAGTCTTGGGACATTACAGAAACGTCTTGGGACAGTACGAAGAAGTCTTGGGACAGTACAGAAAAGTCTTGGGACAGTACAAGGAAGTCTTGGGGCAGTACGGAAAAGTCTTGGGACAGTACGGAAAAGTCTTGGGACAGTACGAAGAAGTCTTGGGACAGTACGAAGAAGTCTTGGGACAGTACGAAGAAGTCTTGGGACAGTACAGAAAAGTCTTGGGACAGTACAAGGAAGTCTTGGGGCAGTACGGAAAAGTCTTGGGACAGTACGGAAAAGTCTTGGGACAGTACGAAGAAGTCTTGGGACAGTACGAATAAGTCTTGGGACAGTACGAGGAAGTCTTGGGACAGTACGGAGAAGTCTTGGAACAGTATGAAGAAGTCTTGGGACAGTACAGAAAAGTCTTGGGACAGTACGAAGAAGTCTTGGGACCTTACAGAAAAGTCTTGGGACAGTACAAGGAAGTCTTGGGGCAGTACGGAAAAGTCTTGGGACAGTACGGAAAAGTCTTGGGACAGTACGAAGAAGTCTTGGGACAGTACGAAGAAGTCTTGGGACAGTACGAAGAAGTCTTGGGACACTGCAGAAAATTCTTGGGACAGTACATAGAAGTCTTGGGACAGTACGAAGAATTCTTGGGACAGTACGAAGAAGTCTTGGGACAGTACAGAAAAGTCTTGGGAGTACAAAGAATTCTTGGGACAGTACGAAGAAGTCTTGGGATAGTACGAAGAAGTCTTGGAACAGTACGAAGAAGGCTTGGGACAGTACAGAAAAGTCTTGGGACAGTACAAGGAAGTCTTGGGACAGTACGGAAAAGTCTTGGAACAGTACGGAAAAGTCTTGGGACAGTACGAAGAAGTCTTGGGACAGTACAGAAAAGTCTTGGAACAGTACCAAGAAGTCTTGGGACAGTACGAAGAAGTCTTGGGACAGTACAGAGAAGTCTTCGGATAGTACGAACAAGTCTTGGGACAGTACGAAGAAGTCTCGGAACAGTACGGAGAAGTCTTGGGACAGTACAAAGAAGTATTGGGACAGTACAGAAACGTCTTGGGACAGTACGAAGAAGCCTTGGGACAGTACAGAAAAGTCTTGGGAGTACAAAGAAAACTTGGGACAGTATAAAGAAGTTTTGGAACAGTACAGAGAAGTCTTGGGACAGTACGAAGAAGTCTTGTGACTGTACAGAAACGTCTTGGGACAGTACGAAGAAGACTTGGGACAGTACAGAAAAATCTTGGGAGTACAAAGAAGTCTTGGGACAGTACGAGGAAGTCTTGGGACAGTACGGAGAAGTCTTGGATCAGTACGAAGCAGTCTTGGGACAGTACAGAAAAGTCTTGGGACAGTACGAAGAAGTCTTGAGACAGTACAGAAAAGTCTTGGGACAGTACAAGGAAGTCTTGGGGCAGTACGGAAAAGTCTTGGGACAGTACGGAAAAGTCTTGGGACAGTACGAAGAAGTCATGGGACAGTACGGGAAAAGTCTTGGGACAGTACGAAGAAGTCTTGGGACAGTACGAAGAAGTCTTGGGACAGTACGAAGAAGTCTTGAGACAGTACGAAGAAGTCTTGGGACAGTACAGAGAAGTCTTGGGACAGTACGAACAAGTCTTGGAACAGTACAGAAACGTCTTGCGACAGTACGGAGAAGTCTTTGGACAGTACGGGAAAAGTCTTGGGACAGTACGGAAAAGTCTTGGGACAGTACGAAGAAGTCATGGGACAGTACGGGAAAAGTCTTGGGACAGTAGGAAGAAGTCTTGGGACAGTACGAAGAATTCTTGGGACAGTACGAAGAAGTCTTGGGACAGTACAGAAAAGTCTTGGGAGTACAAAGAATTCTTGGGAAGTACGAAGAAGTCTTGGGATAGTACGAAGAAGTCTTGGAACAGTACGAAGAAGTCTTGGGACAGTACAGAAAAGTCTTGGGACAGTACAAGGAAGTCTTGGGACAGTACGGAAAAGTCTTGGAACAGTACGGAAAAGTCTTGGGACAGTACGAAGAAGTCTTGGGACAGTACAGAAAAGTCTTGGAACAATACGAAGAAGTCTTGGGACAGTACGAAGAAGTCTTGGGACAGTACAAAGAAGTCTTCGGATAGTACGAACAAGTCTTGGGACAGTACGAAGAGGTCTCGGAACAGTACGGAGAAGTCTTGGGACAGTACAAAGAAGTCTTGGGACAGTACGAAGAAGCCTTAGGACAGTACAGAAAAGTCTTGGGAGTACAAAGAAAACTTGGGATAGTATAAAGAAGTTTTGGAACAGTACAGAGAAGTCTTGGGACAGTACGAAGAAGTCTTGGGACAGTACAGAAACGTCCTGGGACAGTACGAAGAAGACTTGGGACAGTACAGAAAAATCTTGGAGTACAAAGAAGTCTTGGGACAGTACGAAGAAGTCTTGGTACAGTACGGAGAAGTCTTGGAACAGTACGAAGCAGTCTTGGGACAGTACAGAAAAGTCTTGGGACAGTACGAAGAATTCTTGAGACAGTACAGAAAAGTCTTGGGACAGTACAAGGAAGTCTTGGGGCAGTACGGAAAAGTCTTGGGACAGTACGGAAAAGTCTTGGGACAGTACGAAGAAGTCAAGGGACAGTACGGGAAAAGTCTTGGGACAGTACGAAGAAGTCTTGGGACAGTACGAAGAAGTCTTGGGACAGTACAGAAAAATCTTGGGACAGTACGAAGAAGTCTTGGGACAGTACAGAAAAATCTTGGGACAGTACGAAGCAGTCTTTGGACAGTACGGGAAAAGTCTTGGGACAGAACGGAAAAGTCTTGGGACAGTACGAAGAAGTCATGGGACAGTACGGGAAAAGTCTTGGGACAGTACGAAGAAGTCTTGGGACAGTACGAAGAAGTCTTGGGACAGTACGAAGAAGTCTTGGGACACTGCAGAAAATTCTTGGGACAGTACATAGAAGTCTTGGGACAGTACGAAGAATTCTTGGGACAGTACGAAGAAGTCTTGGGACAGTATAGAAAAGTCTTGGGAGTACAAAGAATTCTTGGGACAGTACGAAGAAGTCTTGGGATAGTACGAAGAAGTCTTGGAACAGTACGAAGAAGTCTTGGGACAGTACAGAAAAGTCTTGGGACAGTACAAGGAAGTCTTGGGACAGTACGGAAAAGTCTTGGAACAGTACGGAAAAGTCTTGGGACAGTACGAAGAAGTCTTGGGACAGTACAGAAAAGTCTTGGAACAATACGAAGAAGTCTTGGGACAGTACGAAGAAGTCTTGGGACAGTACAGAGAAGTCTTCGGATAGTACGAACAAGTCTTGGGACAGTACGAAGAAGTCTCGGAACAGTACGGAGAAGTCTTGGGACAGTACAAAGAAGTCTTGGGACAGTACGAAGAAGCCTTAGGACAGTACAGAAAAGTCTTGGGAGTACAAAGAAAACTTGGGATAGTATAAAGAAGTTTTGGAACAGTACAGAGAAGTCTTGGGACAGTACGAAGAAGTCTTGGGACAGTACAGAAACGTCTTGGGACAGTACGAAGAAGACTTGGGACAGTACAGAAAAATCTTGGAGTACAAAGAAGTCTTGGGACAGTACGAAGAAGTCTTGGGACAGTACGGAGAAGTCTTGGAACAGTACGAAGCAGTCTTGGGACAGTACAGAAAAGTCTTGGGACAGTAAGAAGAAGTCTTGAGACAGTACAGAAAAGTCTTGGGACAGTACAAGGAAGTCTTGGGGCAGTACGGAAAAGTCTTGGGACAGTGAGAAAAAGTCTTGGGACAGTACGAAGAAGTCAAGGGACAGTACGGGAAAAGTCTTGGGACAGTACGAAGAAGTCTTGGGACAACACGAAGAAGTCTTGGGACAGTACAGAAAAATCTTGGGACAGTACAAAGAAGTCTTGGGACAGTACGAATAAGTCTTGGGACAGTACGAAGAAGTCTTGGGACAGTACGAAGAAGTCTTGGGACAGTACAGAAACGTCTTGCGACAGTACGAAGCAGTCTTGGGACAGTACAGAAAAGTCTTGGGAGTACAAAGAAGTCTTGGGACAGTACGAAGAAGTCTTGGGATAGTACAAAGAAGTCTTGGAACAGTACGAAGAAGTCTTGGGACAGTACAGAAAAGTCTTGGGACAGTACAAGGAAGTCTTGGGACAGTACGGAAAAGTCTTGGGACAGTACGGAAAAGTCTTGGGACAGTACGAAGAAGTCTTGGGACAGTACGGGAAAAGTCTTGGGACAGTACGAAGAAGTCTTGGGACAGTACGGAAATGTATTCGGACAGTACAGAAAAGTCTTGGGACAGTACAAAGAAGTCTTGGGACAGTACGAAGAAGTCTTGGGACAGTACGGAAACGTCTTGGGACAATACGGAAAAGTCTTGGGACAGTACGAAGAAGTCTTGGGACAGTGCAGAAACGTCTTGCGACAGTACAAAGCAGTCTTGGGACAGTACAGAAAAGTCTTGGGAGTACAAAGAAGTCTTGGGACAGTACGAAGAAGTCTTGGGACAGTACGAGGAAGTCTTGGAACAGTACGAAGAAGTCTTGGGACAGTACTAAGAAGTCTTGGGACAGTACCAAGAAGTCTTGGGACAGTACACAAAAGTCTTGGGACAGTACAAGGAAGTCTTGGGACAGTACGGAAACGTCTTGGGACAATACGGAAAAGTCTTGGGACAGTACGAAGAAGTCTTGGGACAGTAGGAAGAAATCTTGAGACAGTACAGAGATGTCTTGGGACAGTACGAAGAAGTCTTGGGACAGTAGGAAGAAGTCTTGGGACAGTACGACGAAGTCTTGGGACAGTACAGAAAAGTCCTGGGACAGTACGAAGAAGTCTTGGGACAGTACAAAAAAGTCTTGGGACAGTACAAGGAAGTCTTGGGACAGTACGAAGAAGTCTTGGGACAGTACATGAAAAGTCTTGGGACAGTACGAAGAAGTCTTGGGACAGTACGGAAAAGTATTCGGACAGTACAGAAAAGTCTTGGGACAGTACAGAGAAGTCTTGGGACAGTACGAAGAAGTCTTGGGACAGTACGGAAACGTCTTGGGACAATACGGAAAAGTCTTGGGACAGTACGAAGAAGTCTTGGGACAGTGCAGAAACGTCTTGCGACAGTACAAAGCAGTCTTGGGACAGTACAGAAAAGTCTTGGGAGTACAAAGAAGTCTTGGGACAGTACGAAGAAGTCTTGGGACAGTACGAGGAAGTCTTGGAACAGTACGAAGAAGTCTTGGGACAGTACTAAGAAGTCTTGGGACAGTACCAAGAAGTCTTGGGACAGTACAGAAAAGTCGTGGGACAGTACAAGGAAGTCTTGGGACAGTACGGAAACGTCTTGGAACAATACGGAAAAGTCTTGGGACAGTACGAAGAAGTCTTGGGACAGTAGGAAGAAGTCTTGAGACAGTACAGAGATGTCTTGGGACAGTACGAAGAAGTCTTGGGACAGTAGGAAGAAGTCTTGGGACAGTACGACGAAGTCTTGGGACAGTACAGAAAAGTCCTGGGACAGTACGAAGAAGTCTTGGGACAGTACAAAAAAGTCTTGGGACAGTACAAGGAAGTCTTGGGACAGTACGAAAAAAGTCTTGGGACAGTACGGAAAAGTCTTGGGACAGTACGAAGAAGTCTTGGGACAGTACGAAGAAGTCTTGGGACAGTACGAAGAAGTCTTGGGACAGTAGGAAGAAGTCTTGGGACAGTACAGAGAAGTCTTGGGACAGTACAGAAAAGTCTTGGGATAGTACAAGGAAGTCTTGGGACAGTACGGAAAAGTCTAGGGAATGTACGGAAAAGTCTTGGGACAGTACGAAGAAGTCTTGGGACAGTACGGGAAAAGTCTTGGGCCAGTACGGAAAAGTCTTGGGACAGTACGGAAAAGTATTGGGACAGTGTGAATTGTCCCAACACTAGAGCGAGGAGGTCTTGGGATAGTGAGGGGTAGCCCAACACTTGAGTGGTAGGTCTTGGGACAGTGTGAAGCATCCCGACACTTGGTCGAGGGGTCTTAAGACAGTACCAGGTGTCCCAGAACTAGGTCTTGGGACGGTGCGAAGTGTTGAAACACTAGGACGAGAGGTCTTGGGATAGCGTAGAGTGTCCCAACATTTAAGTAAAGCACAAAAAAGCACTCAGATTGATTAAAAAACAGCCAAAAGTAAACTAGATTTAGATTACTTAATGATTTTTTCTTAAAGAAAATTGGTAAAAAATTTTAAATTTTTATCTGTGGAATAGAAACATGTAAATATTAATTTTGTAAATAAGAAAAAATTGTGAATAAAAATCATGCGGCAAAGTAGGGTACCGATAGCAGACAGAAGAGTACTAGAGTCCAGGAAAAATCATAACTCGTCGCAACGGAAGGCGAAATTATCGGATCCGAGAGTAATGAGAAAGAACTTTTCAGTGAGTATGATTAACACAAGAAGCCCAAAGGAAAACAACAGGAAAGAAAGCGCTGTGGAAAGACAAACTGTATCTGCCATAGAAATCGATCTTGAGACACCAGATCCGAGTGTTGATGAGGTAGAAAGAAAGGCAACGGAAACGACACCAATGCCGAATACAGAAGAACAGGAAAAGAAAACGATAGAGTTCTCGCCGACTGACATTGTGGACGATAGAACAAGCAACACGCCGGAAACGATAAACGATGATTCTCAAACAAAAAGAACGTCGTTCACAGAGAGGATTGCAATGATGTTCGGAATGAAACCAAGAGAAAAGGAGGAGGTAGCACCAACGACCGAGAAAGGCAAGACTTTTGAAACAGTTTCTGCAAAACAACAGAGGCCAATCGAGACGATGATCAGTTCGAACTTGTAGCAACAGCTAACCATGAGGCAACAGTTAACAATGGGGCAACAGCTAACCAATAGAAGAGAAATTCTCTTGAACTGGGTGACTTGATGGCGAAGTTGGAACAAATCGACAAAAAATTGAAGTACAGTGAAGAGGATCGACAAATGCTAAAAAAGGAGATACGATATAATAAGAGCGAGAGCCTGGACAATTGCTTCAATCTGGCGAGGGCAACTGAAGAGAAGCTACAGCAAATGTCAGACAAGGTAGAGGCTACCGACAAAGAGAGAGAGAAAAATATCAAAAAAGACATGCAAGAAATGAAGCAACGGTACGAGACTGTGAACAGTAAGTTATGGAGTCTGGAGACGACAATAGACACAATGAGCAGAGACCAGGCTGAAAGTTCATGTGCCATACAGTCCAAACTGGATGCTCTCTTGAGAAACTCTACATCACAAGGCAAGCTGGTAACAGATCGAACGCAAGGCAACAGAGTCGATTTTGTAGAACCACAACGGAATAAACTAGAGTCCACACCGTTACCCCGTTGAAATGTGTAGTTGCAAAGAAGGAAGAGGAACGTGATACTGCGGACAAGATCATCGAGATATTGCTGAACCGATTCGGATCAGCAATGAAGGGCCACCAAGCTATGATGAGATTTGAAACAAGAAGACAAAGGGACGATGATTCAATCGATCGATTCCTGGGTGATCTTGAGAGCTTGAGGAGAAGGAGTGATCCCGACGAATCAACAAACAGAAGGAATTTCAGCATCGCCTCGAAGTTTATCGATGAATAAAGAGTGACGACTTGAGAACAATGCTGGCAAGGTACTATACACTTTCGAAAGATAATGCACCAATTCCAGAGGAGATGAGACAAAAGTCAAGGAAGTACCTAATAATGAAACCGAAGAATTATCCCTACTCAGAAAATAGAAACATGCAGAGTGGAAGTCAACCACAGAGGTCGTCGTGGTACAAGCCTAGAGATGATATGGACAAACGTAGGTCATGCGCAAATTGCGGATCAGCGGATCATCACGTGGCGGATTGCACGACGTACAAACAAGGCACGAAGAGTCTGCGATATGCGCCGGATGAAGAAGATATGAGCCAGACGGAGGAACATGAGTTCTATAGTGGATTGATCATCAAAATAGGTGCGAGGTGCTTCTTCTGCAATCAAGAAGGCCACTTCAGGATGGATTGTCCGTTGTTTTGGGAAGCAGTGAAGAACCAAAACTACCCCAAACACAAGCTAGCACTGGCTGCGGTACAGAACACGAGGAACAGGTAAGCTGAATTTGACGCGAAAAACTCGGAGGCACCGAGCGCAGAATTACCGACAAAAAAGATGAAGGCTGTAACGCAAGCCAAAAATGCCATAGAAACTGAGGCCAGGAATTCTCTAGAAATAAATTATGAGAAAGCAGCTGCGGAGGCTATCAACAAAGTGAAACAGAACCTAGCGACGAAAGAGATCGAGTAAAGACTGAAGCAGGAGATCGAAAGGCAGAAGTTGAATGAGACATTGTGTAGGCCGGTGCCAGTGCCAGAGGCCGAGATGGGAGCGACAAGGTGTGGAAATTGTAACACTCTAAAAATGGTGACAGGGAAACCATTCGGCATAACAAAAATTGGAGCCAGGATAATGTCGATAATCACAGTGGACGGCCATGAAGTAACGAGAAACCTGAGTGAACCGAGCGATAGGACGATAATGCACATTGATGTGTACGCAGATTACTTGAGTACAATAAGTCCACAAACAACTTCTAGAGCCTTAAGAGCTTTACTCACGAGGGGCGGCAGCAAGTCAGTCCGCATCGAAAATAGATACACGGAGGCCTATGGTCCACATGAGGTAATGTTAAACATAGATAAAATAAACATCTACACGAAGACTATGATAACATGTGACGAAGACCTAGCCGGACAGATCTACGTGGGCAGAAAAGAACTGAAAGTGAGATCGATTGGACACTGCTCCATGTTGGAAGAAGATACAATGCATATCGGAACGGAAGTAGAAGTATCAGCACACGTGCTTGACATAAGCGGCAAGAAGACTCAGTTGCGCAGGTTACTAGACACGGGAGCGGTCTTGAGCGTTATACCAATCGAAACTTGGGACAGAATGGGCTTCGACAAAGACGATATGATAGACTCGAGAATACGGCTGTCAGCTGCAAACAAAGGGGCGCTGCGGGTACTATGCAGGACACCAATAAAAGACCTAAACTTTGGATGAGCTTTCTTGTGGTGGAAAACCTGGATGAGTCTTACCAATTCAATTTAGGCAGAGACTTCATCAGAAGTTTCGATGTAACAATTGATCTAAACGGTGCCATGTTCAGGATTCGAAACCCGGAAAAAAGTACGTAATTAAACCGGTAATTTTAATTTTGACAAATGAGAATAAAGCACCGGTATTCTTGAGTAGGAGGGTGAGGCTGTAAGCTTGCGGATGAAAAATTACAAGGAAAAAAGTGACAACAAGCAGGTATGCATAGTCCCAAATCCAGATAGTCAAAGTGCTGCTGTTTTAGGAAGATCCTTCTCGATAACCAAGAGCGGCCTCCGCGTCAGTGTCTTGTTGAAAACTCTTGATATACATATCACGATCCAGAGGGGAAGGAAACTGGAATACGCTTTACCCGTAAAAACTCGATATAAAATGACTCAAAATGTAAAAGAGAATGAAGTTATTGATTGTCCCAATCATAGGGACAAGATTTGTATCTTGAGCAGATTAAAGAAAAAAAAGATTCATCAGGTCTTGTGAAATCACTTAAGTCAGAGACAGACGATGGACTTTCGAGCTGTTCGAATTTACCGGAAAGACCCACACTAGAGGAAATAGAAATAGATAAACCGGTTTTACCAGAAATAGAGACAGTACAGAAACGTCTTGCGACAGTACGAAGCAGTCTTGGGACAGTACAGAAAAGTCTTGGGAGTACAAAGAAGTCTTGGGACAGTACGAAGAAGTCTTGGGACAGTACGAAGAAGTCTTGGGACAGTACGAAGAAGTCTTGGGACAGTACGAAGAAGTCTTGGGACAGTACAGAAAAACCTTGGGAGTACAAAGAAGTCTTGGGACAGTACAGAAAAGTCTTGGGACAGTACAAGGAAGTCTTGGGACAGTACGGAAAAGTCTAGGGACAGTAAGGAAAAGTCTTGGGAAGTACGAAGAAGTCTTGGGACAGTACGGGAAAAGTCTTGGGCCAGTACGGAAAAGTCTTGGGACAGTACGGAAAAGTTTTGGGACAGTGTGAAGTGTCCCAACACTAGAGCGAGGAGGTCTTGGGAAGTGCGGGGTAGCCCAACACTTGAGTGGTATGTCCTGGGACAGGGTGAAGTGTCTCAATACTACGGTGTGAGGTCTTGGGACAGTGGGAAGCATCCCGACACTTGGTTGAGGGGTCTTGGGACAGTACCAGGTGTCCCAGAAATAGGTCGTGGGACGGTGCGAAGTGTCAAAACACTAGGACGAGAGGTCTTGGGATACCGTGGAGTGTCCCAACATTTAAGTAAAAGCACAAAAAAGCACTCAGATTGATTAAAAAACAGCCAAAAGTAAACTAGATTTAGATTACTTAATGATTTTTTCTTAGATAAAATTGGTAAGAGTATTTAGATTTTTATCTGTAGAATAGAAACTTGTAAATATTAATATTGTAAATAAGAAAAAATTGTGAAAAAAAACCATGAGGCAAAGTAGGGTACCGATAGCAGACAGAAGAGTACTAGAGTCCAGGAAAAATCATAACTCGTCGCAACGGAAGGCGACATTATCGGATCCGAAAGTAATGAGAAAGAACTTTTCAGTGAGTATGGTTAACACAAGAAGCGCAAAGGAAAACAACACGAAAGAAAGCGCTGTGGAAAGACAAACTGTACCTGCCATAGAAATCGATCTTGAGACACCAGATCAGAGTGTTGATGAGATGGAAAGAAAGACAACGGAATCGACACCAATGCCGAATGCGGAAGAACAGGAAAACAAAACGATAGGGTTCTCGCCGATTGACAGTGTGGACGATACAACAAGCAACACGCCGGAAACCATAAAGGATGATTCTCAAACAAAAAGAACGTCGTTCACAGAGAGGATTGCAATGATGGTCGGAATGAAACCAAGAGAGAAGGAGGAGGTAGCACCAACGACCGAGAAAGGCAAGACATTTGAAACAGTTTCTGCAATAACAACAGAGGCCAATCAAGACGATGATCAGTTCGAACTTGTAGCAACAGCTAACCATGAGGCAACAGTTAACAATGGGGCAACAGCTAACCAAGAGAAAACAACTTCTCTTGAACTGGGTGACTCGATGGCGAAGTTGGAACAAATCGACAAAATTTGAAGTACAGTGAAGAGGATCGACAAATGCTAAAAAAGGAGATACGATATAATAAGAGCGAGAGCCTGGATAATTGCTTCAATGTGGCGAGGGCAACTGAAGAGAAGCTCAGCAAATGTCAGACAAGGTAGAGGCTACCGACAAAGAGAAAAAAATATCAAAAAACACATGCAAGAAATGAAGAAACAGTACAAGACTGTGAACAGTAAGTTATGGAGTCTGGAGACGAGAATAGACACAATGAGCAGAGACCAGGCTGAAAGTTCCTGTGCCATACAGTCCAAACTGGATGCTCTCTTGAGAAACTCTACATCACAAGACAAGCTGGTAACAGATCGAACGCAAGGCAACAGAGTCGATTTTGTAGAACCACAACGGAATAAACGAGAGTCCACACCGTTACCCCGTTGAAATGTGTAGTTGCAAAGAAGGAAGAGGAACGTGATACTGCGGACAAGATCATCGAGATATTGCTGAACCGATTCGGATCAGCAATGAAGGGCCACCAAGCTATGATGAGATTTGAAACAAGAAGACAAAGGGACGATGAATCAATCGATCGATTCCTGGGTGATCTTGAGAGCTTGAGGAGAAGGAGTGATCCCGACGAATCAACAAACAGAAGGAATTTCAGCATCGCCTCGAAGTTTATTAATGAATAAAGAGTGACGACTTGAGAACAATGCTGGCAACGTACTATACACTTTCGAAAGATAATGCACCAACTCCAGAGGAGATGAGACAAAAGTCAAGGAAGTACATGTTGATGAAACCGAAGAAGTATCCCTACTCAGAAAATAGAAACATGCAGAGAGGAAGTCAACCACAGAGGTCGTCGCGGTACAAGCCTAGAGATGATATGGACAAACGTAGGTTATGCGCAAATTGCAGATCAGCGGATCATCACGTGGCGAATTGCACGACGTACAAACAAGGCATGAAGAATCTGCGTTATGCGCCGGATGAAGAAGATATGAGCCAGACGGAGTTCTATAGTGGATTGATCATCAAAATAGGTGCGAGGTGCTTCTTCTGCACTCAAGAAGGCCACTTCAGGATGGATTGTCCGTTGTTTTGGGAAGCAGTGAAGAACCAAAACCACCCCAAACACAAGCTAGCACTGGCTGCGGTACAGAACACGAGGAACCTGAATTTGACGCAAAAAAACTCGGAGGCACCGAGCGCAGAATTACCGACAAAAAAGATGAAGGCTGTAACGCAAGCCAAAAATGCCATAGAAACTGAGGCCAGGAATTCTCTAGAAATAAACTATGAGAAAGCAGCTTCGGAGGCTATCAACAAAGTGAAACAGAACCTAGCGACGAAAGAGATCGAGTAAAGACTGAAGCAGGAGATCAAAAGGCAGAAGTTGAATGAGACATTGTGTAGGCCGGTGCCAGTGCCAGAGGCCGAGATGGGAGCGACAAGGAGTGGAAATTGTAACACTCTAAAAATGGTGACAGGAAAACCATTCGGCATAAACAAAATTGGAGCCAGGATAATGTCGATAATCACAGTGGACGGCCATGAAGTAACGAGAAACCTGAGTGAACCGAGCGATAAGACGATAATGCACATTGATGTGTACGCAGATTACTTGTGTACAATAAGTCCACGGACAACTTCTAAAGCCATAAGAGCTTTACTCACGAGGGGCGGCAGCAAGTCAGTCCGCATCGAAAATAGATACACCGAGGCCTATGGTTCACATGAGGTAATGTTAAACATAGATGGAATAATTATCTACACGAAGACTATGATAACATGTGACGAAGACCTAGCCGGACAGATCTACGTGGGCAGAGATGAACTGAAAGTGAGATCGATTGGACACTGCGCCATGTTGGAAGAAGATGCAATGCATATCGGAACGGAAGCAGACGTATCAGCACATGTACTTGACATAAGCGGCAAGAAGACTCAGTTGCGCGGGTTACTAGAAACGGGAGCGGTCTTGAGCGTTATACCAATCGAAACTTGGGAGCGAATGGGCTTCGACAAAGACGATTTGATTGACTCGAGAATACGGCTGTCAGCTGCAAACAAAGGGGCGCTGCGGGTACTAGGCAGGACACCAATAATAGCCCTAAACTTTGGATGAGCTTTCTTGTAGTGGAAAACCTGGATGAGTCTGACCAATTCATTTTAGGCAGAGACTTCATCAGAAGTTTCGACGTAACAATTGATATAAACGGTGCCATGTTCAGGATTCCGAACCCGCAAAGGAAGTACGTAATTAAACCGGTAAATTTAATAATGACGAATGAGAATAAAGCACCGGTATTCTTGAGTAGGAGGGTGAGGCTGAAAGCAAACGAAGCGGCAATTGTAAGCTTGCGGATGAAAAATTACAATGAACTAAGTGACAAGAAGCAGGTATGCATAGTCCCAAATCCAAGTAGCCAAAGTGTTGCTGTTTTAGGAAGATCCTTCTCGATAACCAAGAGCGGCCTCTGCGTCAGTGTCTTGTTGAAAACTCTTGATATACATATCACGATCCAGAGGGGAAGGAAACTGGGATACGCTTTACCCGTGAAAACTCGATATGAAATGACTGAAAATGTAAAAAAAGAATGAAGTTCTTGATTGTCCCAATCATAGGGACAAGATTTGTATCTTGAACAGATTAAAGAAAATAAAAGATACATCAGGTCTTGTGAAATCACTTAAGTCAGAGACAGACGATGGACTTTCGAGCTGTTCGAAAGTCCCGGAAAGACCCACACTAGAGGAAATAGAAATGAATAAACCGGTTTTAACAGAAATAGAGCACTTGAGGGGCAAGTTAACGAACGAACAGCTCGAAGCCATCAAGGACCTACTAAAGCAGAATGAGGCCGTTTTTTCGAAACATAAGGCAGACATTGGATGTTGTTATTTTGTTGAACATGAAATAGAGCTTGAAGAGTCAGCGGTGCCAAACAGGGGGGGGGGAGGCGAGGCGTATGACCCCACACAAATCGGATGCGTGTAGAAAGGAGATAGAAACCTTACTAGAGTATGATATGATAGAACTATCCAAATCGCCGTGGGCGGGTGGAGTAGTGATGGCTAAGAAGAAAGGCGGCCAATTGAGGTTTTGTTGTGACTTTCGATATTTGAACTCCGTCGCGGTGAAGGATGCCTATCACATACCTAGAATTGATGAGAGCCTCTCGAAGTTAGGGGACGCAAAACTTTTCACGACTCTTGATTTAGGATCAGATTTTTGGCAGGTTCCACTGAGGAAGCAGGACAAGGACAAAACAGGGTTTGCTTGCGAGCTGGGGCTGTTTCAATGGAAAAGGATGCCCTTTGGTCTTTGCAACGCCAAGGCTACGTTTCAACGATTGATGGGACACGCATTGATAGGTGTAACGAAGAAATACGGCAACCTGGTAATGTGCTACGTGGACGACGTGGTAATAGTGACACCAACACTAGAAGACCACATCGAGCGACTAGACGAGTTGTTCGCCTGCATGAAGAGATCGGGACTAAAATGCAAGCCATCAAAGTGCGAAATACTCAAGGACTCGATTAAATACCTGGGGAGGATGGTTGATAGACATGGCATCAGACCAGACCCAGATGCAGTAGAAGCGGTTCTGACCTGGAAATCACCAAAAATGGAACATCAACTGTTGAGTTTTTTGGGTTTTGCGAACTATTATAGGGAATTAATTAAGAGCTATGCGGACAAAATGTACCCGATGCAACAACTAATGAGGCACAAAGGCAAGTAATTCACGTGGAAAAATGCAGCAGAGGAGTCATTCCAGAGAATAAAGAAGGATTTGTGTGAAGCACCGATGCTAGGGATGCCAACGGAAAAAGGAATGTACGTCCTGGACACGGATGCGTCGGTAGTAGCGATTTCTGGCATTCTACATCAAGATCAGGAATGGAACGGGAAGACAGTCTTGAGACCGATAGCATACGGGATTAAAGTCTTGAGTGATACGGAGATGAAGTACGGGGCGCTTAAAGCTGAAATGTTCGCGGTGGTTACCTTTTTTGAAAAATACAGGGTATACCTAGGTAGCGAGCCGTTCATGTTACGAGTCGACAATAGGGCACTCAGCTGGTTAAAAACTTACTCAATGGATCAGAGCTACATTGGGAGATGGATAGTTTGCCTGGCTTGTTACAACATGATAATTGAGCATAGAACAAGAGACAAACATCAAAATGCCGATAGCTTGAGCAAGAAGACGGAGTTCTACCAGAGACAGGAACAGAGGGAGGCAGTTAGGCCAGAAATCAAAGATGGCTTCTCATTCATAGATAAGGAAACGTACGATAGTCTTCCACTCACGAGGTGGCTCGACAAGTCTGGCAAACCTATAAAAGATCATCCCGAACTACCAAAAGAGCGTCCAGAGAAAACAATCTTGAAAAGAAACCAACGGATGCCAATGGAGTAATGCTCAAGTCGAAAAATGTGAGGGAGACACTCAAGGCAAAAGGCTATGATCTCAATCAAGTAGAAACGGGAAGGGCAGAGATAGGTGATGGCTTGAGGAGATTACTCGAGAAACTACTAGACAATAAACCCGTTGTCGAAGAAAAGGGTAAAAAGGAAACAGATGTCACGATATTGAGAAGGAATGACGCGGATGGTAGCGAGGACTCCTTGGAAGAAAAGGAAACTGATGAAAAAGAAGTCGTGCAGTCATTGGTTGAGAGAATCCCTGAAGACATACTTAAGCGGACTATGGTTAGGAAGAACACGGTGGCATTCAAGGAGGAGGCTGAACACCTTGGACTAGGTCAAGAGTCCGGCGAGTGGCCCACTGCAGAAGAAGATGCTGAAGAAGAAAAATTGTCCGGGGAGTGTGAAGAATGGGATGAAGACTCAGAGAAGAGCAGCGATGACCAAGATAGTCTATGCATGATATTGGCAGAAGAGAAGATGAGGCACCGCGACAGGGAGCTACAGACGGATCCGTCCTCAGGAACGTACAATTTGGATCAGCATGAGGTGTGCGGAGGTGAAGAATTTGAGAAAATTGCAGTATTAAGGAAACCGTTCAAGGAGCTATCGTGCAACTCAAATGTCAGAACAAACCTGGTGCCAGAAGATGACAGGAAGGTCTAGAGGAGGATAGTTTGCGTCAAGCTGAAAGACGACATCCGCAGTCCCGGATAAATGAATGATCAGATAATGGCACTGAAGGAACACGTCAAGGCGAGATATAGGCTGTCGGATCTGATACGAGCCCAGAAGAATAACAAAATGACAAGCAACCTCTCCAAATGGATCCGGACGGGAGCCAAAGAGAAAGGGGATCTGGAAGAAGACAGCTACAAGATCTTGAGCCAGTTCTACAAGGAGAGAGAAGATTTACTCTATCACACAGCTGATGGGGTGGTAGCATGCAGGAGAAAGGATGAGGAAAAGATACTACACAAGCACAACCTCATCATACTAACACAGTTGTACCAGACTGAGTTGTTATTCAGATCGCATGACCAAATGGGGCACCAGAGGATAGACAAGGTGCAACAGAGAATACTACACAGGTTTGATTGGCCGGGATTAAGGAAAACTTGCGAAAAATGGGTGAACGCGTGTCTGGCATGCCTACAGGTGAAAGACCCACGGAAGATGAAGTTCCCACTCAAGTCCGTTGAGAGCTCGGAATTCAACGAGGTGGTGCAGATAGACCACCAGAAGATCTGCATGACAGAGTCGGGATAGAACCAAATACTTGTCATAAGAGACCACTTTACGAAGTTGGCAGAAGCGGTGCCCTGTCAAACAGCCTCAGCGAAGGAGACTTGTGACCACTTGATAACACATTGGATATCACGATATGGTTGTCCGATGACATTCCAGTCGGACAACGGGAAAGCCTGCGTGGGTGACCTGACAAAAGAGTTGATGAAGAGGTCACACATTGCTCAAGCGCACTCAACGACTTACCATCCTCAGACTAACGGGTTAGTGGAGAGACAGAACAGAACATTGGTGAACATGCTGAGGGTATATTGCTCGAGATACATGACAGACTGGGATAAACATCTGCCGCAAGTGGTAGGGGCATACAACAGCACGCAACACTCGACGACAGGAATCAGTCCCTTCATGATGTTAACGGGCAGGGAGAGAGCAATGCCTATAACATTCTTTCACCCAGAATACGAGGGGAAAAAGACGTCGCCTCAAGCTTATGTGAAAGAAGCGGTCAAGAGACATCAGGAACTAAACGAGCTATGCAGGAGGAACACGGCGCAAGCACAAATGAGGCAGCGGAAGAAATACGATGAGAGGATACTTCAAGCAAAACCGTATGCAGTGGGCCAATACGTCTGGTGGTTCCAGATCATCATACCTCCCAAGGGGACGAAGCAATTACTTAAGAAATGGCGTGGACCGTTCTTGATAACGGAAGTACACCAACAGGCACGGTTCTACCGCTTGAATACGGGACGAGCAGCGCATTATGAAAGTCTGGAACCTCTTGTCCCATCTCCGGAAGACTGGTGCATACCGCAGAATATGGAGGGACTAGAGTACCTATTGGTAGAGCCAACATGCGCAGTGAACGAAAAAGGCACCAGAGAAAAGAATGATGGCAACGATGACGTGAGCATGGATGACAATGAGAAGATAGATGCAGACTCAGATGATGAATCCTTCGCGGAAGAGGACTGGAATGATCCAGAGCAGAACGAGGTGCCAAAATGGACGGAACCAGACTTGCCGAGATCAGTAGGAACAAGGAGTGGCAATCGGAAACGGACAGGCATGAGATATAACAGGTACGGGGATGACTTCTTGATTGACAAGATACAGCCTGACGAGTTAAGCGAAGAGTTACTGAGTGTGGGCGAATTGGTAGCCAATTATGAATGGAAAATCATCAACGAAAGCAAACACTACCCGCAAGAAGAATACTCCACACCAGAACAGGAAACAGATCTGGAGCAGAGCGAGATAGAAAGGAGGGAAAACACAAACTTGAGGATACTGGAATGGATGCGCGATCTCAAGAGCGAAGGAGATGAAGGTCAAAGCATCCAGCAGGTCGATGTGTCAGCAGAAAAACACGTGAAAACGAAAGATACCCTCTTCGGTTGGACAGCAACCGACAGGCCGCTCGAGATTCCTCTAGATAATTTAGACCCAGCATCATCAACGGGGACGTCGATAAATATTTTTGTCTGGAGAGTGGGGGTAGGACTTACCCACACCAAAAATTTGATGATAAAGAAACTCAAGGAAGTGAGAGAAACAAGTGAGCTGGAACTGGATGAGGGGGAGGCTGAGCCTACCATAGGGAGGAATTTCAAAACAACATTTGAAATTCCAAATGAATACTCGGAGGAAATCCTGATCACGGACAGCGACTTCATCTTGTCAGACAGGACCAGCGCGATCTGTATAACGGCGGACATGAGCTTCAAATCAATACTAGAGGCCGACTTCAAGAAAGAGTATCAGAACGTGGATTTTCTATTCAGGCAGAGGCCCACACTCGACGAACTGTATAAGCGCTTGAGGGATCTCGGTTACACCCAAGTCGGTGAGAGGTTGGCGGTGATGTTGAATGCCATCCTACAGCTAGAAGCGCAGGGTGAATGTAGGAGGTCAGCGACGGAAGCAGCGTTGATGGGCAGCTACACCACGGAAGGGATATCCAACCAGGAGCAAACTAGGTGGCTATCCTGGAACGTAGATGGAGGCGTGAGGGGATTCGACCTGGCAAGGAATCGCGGATTGAATTACACTACATAATATGGTGCGGGAGAGTTCCCACTTCCTACCAGACCGCCGGTAGGATCCGCAGCCCAATCCACGAGCAGGTCCCTAACTATGATACGGTCCCAGCAGACGGAGGAAGCATACCCGGACCTCAGCAACTTGAAGAGGGAACTGGAAAAAGCACAGAGGGAAACAGACAAAGCGAATCTTGACCGGGATGGTGCGAAACTCGAGAGGGACCAGGCGAACCTGGAAAGTGATCAGGCGATCCTTGAGAGGGATCAGGCGAGGCGTAATCTCAGCCTGATTAGGGCAGAGTACCAACAAGAGCAGAAAACGAGGCGAACAGTGAGCAGCTGAAGTCGGAGATAGAGAAGATTCAGAGGCAACAACGAGAGTTTGCGAGGAAGAAAGAGAAGGGAACGAGGACCACAGAACAAGCAACCGCAGGATCAAGGCCAGAGTCGCAGTTGGAGGTAGATGAAGTTCCTAGGTCCAGTGGACGATTCAACTTGGACCGAGCAGCTCAAGAACACATGAACGAGGGACTGGAAGTGTGGATACCACCCGAGCCGGTGTCCTCCGTGCGCGGTTTAGAGGCAGAACCAATAAGGCCATTGATGGAGGTCACATTGCCGGGATATATCCCCAGTTCAACCCCTGGTAGTAGCCAAATCAGTGGGAGTTCATCGCGTCTTAAGGAGCTGCAAGATAGATTACAGTTGAGAAGCCGTGATGATTCGACACGACAAGAGCGACCTTCCACCTGGAGGGATCACCCAGTCAGGAGTGTCATAATCGCGAGCTACAAGAAAAACACAGATGGTAGGTATCAAAGGCACAACCGCATAGATTGGACCACGGCACAACGGGCGAGAAGGGATTGCTTCCATGATGCGGCTTGGGCTGAGTATTACGCACAGCCGGGAATACCAGAAGGTGCGGTCCACTTAATCATAGGGGACAGCCTGATACGAGTGTTGACCCGGATCCAGTTGCATTGGCAGGTGGCAGTCTTGAGCTTTTCTGGAGCCGCAACACCTCAGATGTTGGCGTCATTAGAGATAGATGTACACGGTCACTCTGATGATGGGAACCATTGACGTGTCCAGAGGGGAGTCAAGAAAGGTGGTGAGAAAATGAGTTGCATTCTTGAGGAGTTGAGGATTTATCTGGATCCCGTGATACTCACGATTTGCACTATCCCATACAACATGAAGAGCGACCAGCACGCAATGAAGATGAACGAGAAGGTGCGCAACATCATCAATGAGATAATTAGACAAATACAACAGAGGAGCGTGCTTCCCGTTAGACTATTGGATGTGGCAGACATGATGGAGCAATCTTTCCCGGATGATGCATCATCGGATAGCATTCACTTTCACAGGCCCAAGGGCTTGGATTGGCTGAATGGTGTCTTCC
Source organism: Symsagittifera roscoffensis (assembly GCF_963678635.1). Taxonomy (NCBI): domain Eukaryota; kingdom Metazoa; phylum Xenacoelomorpha; order Acoela; family Convolutidae; genus Symsagittifera; species Symsagittifera roscoffensis. The sequence continues at coordinate 18,278,877 of NC_087065.1, read as the reverse complement.
AGAGGCACATAAATGCGCTAGAGTCGGCCCTGCTGGAAACGGCCCAGTTCACCTTCGGTCCATCCTCTATACCCCCTTTCTTTGACACTGGACCCCTATCCAGTCGCTTGGAAGCGAGAGTCGACTCGAGAGACAGCTCAAGGAGCAGCCGGATCCGACAACCGGGGTCCACACTGATGGAGGCCGAAGAGGAAGAGTCATCCACGCCCCAAAGTTCGTTGATATCCTCGGTGGTGGCGGTGGAAATCAAGAGATTGGAGAGGCCGGCTGAGACGAGCCGGGCGCGAAATCTAGTGGACTGTATCTGAAGGACCTGGAGAGCAGGCAGGAATTGGCGAAAGTCCTGGGACTTAAGGATGTGTCGCATGAGGACTTGAGGCGGCACCATTGAGTGGATTGGTTAAAGGCCCACGAGGCGCACTTCTCAAAAGCGAGGATGATGGAGACGGCAGATCTGACTGGGATTCCGCTGAAATCAATAATGGGACCGATCAACTATAGACCGCTCAAGCTGTTGGAGAGTCCAGGGTTCATAGTGGAGCCCCCCAGCATAGAACAAGCATAGCCAGAATCAGGGTGGCAACTCCTGCGCAGTTGAGAGTGGTGGACAAGCTGCTGGAGCCGAAAGACATGGGGCTCCCAGATATCGCCTAGGAGGGCTCATAACTAGCAGATGACCCACGGTATGGAAAACCCTGTGGAAACCCACGGTTGGCCAATATATTGGCAGTGTATGATCGGTCGGATCCAGGAGCCGCAAGGGTAATCATCGTGGCGGGCTCAGATTTTGAGGGGAGGTCTCCTAAGCTGTTTTGGCCGGAAACCCTAGTGTATTTGCTGCCCGGTGCGGAGTTGAACCAAATACTGACTCTAGTGGTAGCGATTAAGTCAGAAATGCCTTGCGAGCCTGAGCTGCTGCTATTTGCAGGAATGAATGACCACTTGCATGCGGCTGGACTTCTGGAGCATCTGAAAGGTGACTCACCAACGCCCAAGAAGATCTGGGAAGCGATCCAGACATTGTTTGCTGCGATGAATGAGGTGCAAGAAAATGTGACTTCTCGAATCGGATCCAAGACAAAGGTGGCGTTCACAACGTCCCCAGGGTACGCGAGCATGCAGCCTGCTTTGCAGTTTGTATACGCTATCTTGATCCTCATAGCGGAAGGGAACGTGTGGCGGGTGTTGATGGCAGCCCCCAATCGTGGACTGGAGCCGACAAACTTGAGACTTCTTAAGTCGGAGTTGGCAGCGGCATGGGCGGACGTGTCTCATGCCTTGAGGGCGTTCTACGAGTTAGCAGACATTCTCATTGTATTGGACGAGGTCTTCTTACTCGAGATTTCGAATCTCGCTCGACAGTTAAAGCTCAATCCAGAGATAAGGGATAATCACCCGATAATAAGCCACCTGACAGCCAGCCTATGGTTCCGAGGTATGGACTTGACGATCACGAGCTCCACCAGCAAAGCGAGGGTACCGGGCAATGAAAGAAAGAACGTGGCTGCGGCCGAAAAACAATTGGAATCGATGGGGTACCGTCTGACGCAGGAAAGAGGCCGGTGGCTGTTCCTGACCCCAAGGCTTGAGAACGCCACGGATAAGACGCGAAAGAATCCTCCACCACTCATCAAGCAGGGAATGGGAATGGGAATTTCTTGAGGGGCAGCTGGAAGTGGCAGAGACCACGGGGATGGCGGTGGGGAGATTCGTCACAGCGGCAAATGAAGTTACCATTGGAGGATTCTGGAGGGAGCATTCGAAGGACAAGCTGAAGACGCGGAAGAATCACGAGATCTTGAGATTTTTGAGTCCTTGTTGGGAGAAAGGATGCATGGCCAGGGTGTTCTATGCGAAGGATACCATATTTGAGGCGTTTGTGCAAGAGCTGCTGATCATGCCCATAAATCTCTTGCTGGCTCTGTACTTGGTTTATCCCAGGTATCTGTTCAACATGGGTCCGGCGTACATGTTCAGTAGAGGTGTGTAGACACTTCGAATTGATGGGTACCTGACACCAGTACTTTTAACTCACGGGGAACTGGTGGCGTTTCATCGGTTGATGAAATATGGGGAACGCCTGTCGATGGGGAAAACTCACCCGAGTACAGAAACCTACTCGTACAAGTGCACCGGCGGACTGAAGACGTTGCTGGTGGAGTATCTTTTGATGCAAAATCGATACCTGACTGGCGAAGAGAGGAACCCCAAGACGAGTAAAGAATGGAAGGAGGCGAATGGTGGCATCCCTCTATTGACTGACCTGTGTTTGGCCATGAGATCTGATCCGTTGGGAGTGATCAGGGGGCTTGGCGAGGTCGTAACCTGCATCTATGGGCCGGCGATGACGTATGCCTTTCCGGATCCGCTCGTGGCGGCATACCGCAACTCAGTGGTGCACGTGAGTCTGATAAGTGTACTAGACGGAACGGCTTTGAATTGGTGGAGACAAGAGGAGCTGATGGCACGAATGAGCGACACGGTGCTCTTCGGGAAAGTCAAGGATCCCGAGTTAATAGTGTTCAATTTCCGGGGACAATTGTATTGCAGAATGGGGGAAAACGTGAAGGTCCCATTGAAACTTACCCCAAGTTCTGGAATTTGAATCCTTTGACGGCAGACAAACGAGAGATCTTGAGAATTCCGGCGTGGAAAGGGAGTTTCGAGCTGGTAAAGAGGGAGTTAGAAATGATATTAGAGAGAAAAATTTTGCCCACCACCGTCCCCGAGAATGACCTTGGGGATGAATAGCCCACTGGTGGTCCCATCCCTGTACGCAAGAGCCGCGGTGGAGAAGCAGCAGAAGGATCTCACCGATGGTTGGGATCCCTTGTTTATCGGATACTCAGCAGCAGTTTATTTCCACACTTAAGAGATCAAGATAAACTCATGGACGACGCAAGCAAAGAAGATGAGAGGTTCAATGCCTCCAAAGTTCGAGGTTCGGGATATCTTGATAAAGCTCGATCAAGCGGATCTGGAGAACATGCTGCCGGTTTGGGACGATGGGAGAATGATCGTGGAAGAGGGACATATCGTTCTAAAAGACGAGATGAAGTTCGCCACGGGGAAATACCGGGCGCCCTACGGACTGGAGCAACTATAGTTGAAACAAGAAGAGAAAGAGCTGGATGCAGCGGGCCCCTTGTACGTAGCCCTCAGCGAATATAAGAAGCCAGACCCGGCAATCCCCTCACCTTTGTCAGTAGGCACCCCTGGGGATAGAAGAAGCAACCCCGTGGAGGATAGGTTCAAAGACGCACTCGAGAGAGAACGAGCTGAGTCAGAGGAAGGAGAGAGTATGGGTGAGACTCTCAGTGAAGCGGGGGAAGAAATGGAGGTGGGAAACACACCACACCAGGCTAAGGGACTTTACTACGCATGAGTTATTGCAGGACTTGAGCGGGGACGATTGGGCAAACACGGCCACGCCACCCCTGGGATCCCCTCGGAAAGACCTGGAACTACCCTTGACCAGCGGAACCTCCAATATGGGAATGATCCTTTTGAGTGCCAAAGAAAGTAAGAAGAATGCCTTCGAGGGCAATAAATGGATGTTCCTAAATACTCTGGACGAGATGGCGTGGCGAGAATTCTTGAGTAAGTTTAACCAGAAAGCGGAAACCGAAGCTACACTGGAGAGTTTCAAAGAAGAGTTATGGGACACGGCGGTGAAGTTCGGTGAACCAGTTTTGATGAGCACCGGACTGGATGAAAAGGCGAGAAAGGAGTTGTTGGATAAGATGATCAAGCTGAGGGAAACGAAGCAGAAGAACAAAGATGATGAATGTAAAGACAGCTCTACTCTGAAACAAAAAACTGACGATAAATTGATTAAGGTTGAAAAGGAGGATAAGGTTAAGACTAGTAATATGATTAAAGATATAAATATCCTTAAGGCTCGAGAACGGGGAGGCAAGAGTCGGAAGGGTTGGACCGGGACAAAGAGTTCGAGTCAGTGATGGTAGTGATGACGCCCCCAAGCAAAGGTGTGAGGTCTCGAAAGAGGTAAAGGGAGGTAGAAGAGTTGAATAGCCCCTCGGCGGATGCGGACTCTGAGAAGAATCTGAGGGAGACGGCTCCCATGTTTATAGCGCGGTGGAAGACAACGGCCTACAAGGGCAGCTCCGAACCAAGGAGGCTGGCCGAGGTGGTGAAAGAGATAGAGGTCTCGACGAGTGTGGCGACGGAAGAAGACTTCAGACCTCAGAAGGCGAGCACGAAAAGGGGTGCGACAAATGGACAAACGTGGGAAGTGGATGTTGGCAAAGAATGGATCCCGAGCGAGCATCAGACTATTGGGAAACAAGTGGCCAGCGATCCTCTTGAGAAAAATGCGACGAGGAATACGGCTCGACCTTGGTGGGTGACTCTGGAGACAATGAAGGAACTAGAGGACTGCCTGAAGAAGCTCGATCGTGGAGTGTCCCGCAAGCGTCGCAATTGGGCTACCCAACAAAATGGCGAGATTAACAAGTTAGAATTGGGAAGCCAGCTGAAAGGAACTTGGCAGAACTTGCTGCGGGATTACTTCGAAGAGGCGATGAGAACACCCTCGTCCGCGTTGCCATTGATGTTAAATCCCTTCGTTAGAACAGCGGGGCAGCTGACGTTCGCATGGAGCCTAGTGAGAATAGAATTAGAAGTATTGACCTCACACGATAAGTTGAAGCTGGGCAACAAGAGTCTAGAGGTTTATCAGATAATGGTACAGCTTATCGCCAGAGATAATTCAGTTTTGAGTCTAGCGAGAAGAAAAGATGCCACTTGTTTCTTGAGGTGGATAATGTCAGTGATGACCAACGGTACCGTACAAGGCCATGGGGAGCAAAACTATGGAGAGGAGAGTCTCCAAGGTCATAATGAACCTGTACCAGAGTACGGGGATCGAAAAGGAAGATGACTCCAGGCAATCTCTAGAGAATTATGGGAAACTTGACAAAATACGAAGATTCTACAACAAGAAATTCGAAGAGGGACATGACGTGCATCGTAACTTGGCCTCGGCTGAAGATTACTCGAAACCCAACAAACGGGAAGAATACCAATATGTATCTGGAGTAATGGGGATAGCGTACAACCCTTTCTTGGATTCAGAGGCAGGGAGCGCTCACAGGAATCACGAAGTGACGGAGCTGCTAAAATTTTGCACAGAGAAAATAATCGAGATTGATTCAGTGGAACGAATAAAACCGAGCCTAGGCCTGATAATAGAGAGGATGCCAAAGGTGATTAGCGTACCGCGCTCGAACAAGAGAGTAGAACTGAAAATGGGGAATGGGAATGGCATTCTGATTACGAATTTAGGAACAGTTTGGAAGTTTCTGAGACGGTCCTAGTGCCCACATCCCCACGTAAGCTTGATTGAAGAGGTCACGGAGCGAGTGAGGCTGGCACCGACGAAGGTGGAAGACTTGGGAACTCTGAATGTAATACACAAGCTGATCCTGCCTCAGAGTAAAGAGTCGGGTGAGGCAATGAGTAAGCTGGGATCAGTAAATAAGTTGGAAACCGGTAGTTGTCCTGACCTGACGTGTGGAGGCGGAGAGCACACTTGTGATGGACGATCATGTGTCAGAGTGCAGTCCTTCCAGAGAGAAGACCTAGTCGCTTGGTTTGGCGACGTGACAGAAAGAGAGAAAAGTGAAGTGCAGTTAGTTTCTGAGTGTTACACGAACACTATTGTGAATATAGCAACGGCGTTGGGGTTCTTCTCGAGGATGTGCAGCTTGCAGTCTCTAGAGATGCTGGAGTCTGAGCACCATTTGGTGACAGCGCTGAGCGTGGAATCATGGCCTGTAGTATTGCAAATATCTCAGAAGCACATCAGAGGGTGGAAGATTGGGCTTGAGGCGGAAATGGGATTTCCCGTAAGCGAGGCCTATAGTCTGCCAGTAAATGCGAAGTCCTTGGTGGGATCAGTCATGGCCAACCTATGTGGAAGCTACTATCCATTACACATGGCGATGGCAGAGGTATCCAGCCAGAGGATACTAATTGAAAAAGCCTTCTCGGTACCCAAGTGCGTACGACTGGCTCGAATGTCGCACCATTCACACAGGCTGTTGAGGAAGATCCTGGGAACTGTAACAAGGGAACAAAGAGGTGACTTGAGTGAAATCTGGGGAGAAGAATTCTTGAGTTTGGAAGGTGAAAACACGAGTGACTTTGAGAGGCACAACACAATCGGGAAGCCGATGAGCAGTGCCTCAGCCCAGGAGGAGAGTGATATGACACATGAGAAGATGATGGAATTGGAACCTCTACTGGAAGCTTCCGGAGAATGCAACCTCCGGAGCACCGATATCACGCATAGGTAATGCCCATGCCATTGTCTGGCACAGACGGTGTGGTGCCCGGAACACTCAAACCTTTGCTTGGTATGGGACGTCGAAGAAATTCGGTCGATCGGGTTATCCGATCATCGGCAGAAGGTGACCCTCCTGGTGGTGAGTATAATGTTGGCGTTGCGATGGATCATAGAGAACGTAACGAAATATCGGTAGTCGAAGACACCGACAGCAGAGTCGATACAGGCTATTGACTATAGCAGGAGACTTGAGTTGTTTGAGACTGCATGCAAAGTGTTCGCTATACCGATGGAGGTCAGGTACGTATGGAGCCGCATACGATTGTTCCCGTGGTTTCGAGCGAGGTTGACATCTTGGTTATATGCGATGACGAAGGATCATTTGAAGAAACATCAGAAAGAATATCGGCAGTTCCTGGCGGAGATAGGACCGGAAGCCTTCAAGAGACTTTTGCTGACCCACAGAAATGCAATTACGACGGGTTGGAAGAGAGTTGGTAGAGTGTCTAGAGATAATACCAAGGCGATATAATCAATATTGGAAGAGGACTTAGCGAAGAACGTGAGCCTGAGTCTTCACAACGACTTTTGCCTGAACAGGGAATCAAACGTGAAGAGTTTGCCAAATCAGGCAAAGAGGTTGCAAGAGCAGAGGGAGTGGATGCGTTCCTACGAACAACTAAAAGCGTGGGAAGAGATCGTGATCAGCTCTGATGATGAGGAAGCGCTGCTAAGGTAGATTACGGTGTCAAACGCATCAGGGCCTAGCACCTCAAAGGCAACGAACACGAAGTGAGCAGGGAGCTCAGTGAGGGATTCTTGAGTCTAGAGAGGGAAGCAAAGGGGCTCGAGTGTGAACTCGGATAAAATCTGAGGTCACGAAAAAGAAATTTTAACGAAACGAAATATTGTTATTAATATGCTATATCTATATAAATCAAAATGCTGCATGACAATTTTCTGATTGGAGGAGACAAAAGAAATTTTAATCATTAGCTCGCAAAGCGGAAATTTAGGGTGCAGGTATATGCAGATTTCGATTGCTGTTTAGCGATAGTGTGACAATTTTGCATGGTTGTGAGTTTTGGGGCGTAGATTGAATTAAATCTTTTGAAAACTTCTGTAAATGACCACTGGCATTGTATCTTGAGCAACACTCAACATTCTGGGGATTCACTGGCAGACGGCAACACGCGATGAGGACATCGATCTTGAGTCCGGGGTGTATGTGCCAGTCGGCCATGTTTGGAAGTTTGACTTCGAACAACGCGAGAAACATGATTTTGGGATGAAATGGAATTTTTCAAAATTCGAATTGGGCATGTCGTGCTCAACTTTCTCGCGACAACTGAAAATCTCAGAAATAGAAGATCGCGGAAAAGTATTCAAACATAACAGCGGCGTTCTTTTATTCTAGAGTGGGAGGTATTTTGGTAGTGTCCTTTAAGCTGTAACAAATGTTTGAGTCAATTTTCGCAAGTGAACCGAATTGGCTCCGACCTCTTGAGGTAGAAAAACACAAGAGATAGTGTCCCTGACTCTTGAGCCAATGGTTATAGGGTCTATTTTTCTTTAACCTCATATGTGACGTAAGTAGGCGACTGTTACATTCTTCGCTTGTGTAGTCCACGAATTTATCTTAATCTCACACGTGTGGAAATACACCGCTGCCGAGTATCCAATGAACAAAGGATCCCAGCCATTCGTGAATTCTCTGTTGTCTTTCCAACGTGGCTCTCGCGTGTAGGGAAGGGACTACCAGGGGGTTGTTCATTCCCAGGGTCATTCTTCTCACCGTCGGGAACTCGGGGACGGCAGCAGTTAGGACATCCCGCTCTAGAATAGTTTCCAATTCCCTTTTCGTGAATTAAAAACTCCTCGTCCATGCCGGGATTCTCAAGACTTCCCTTTTGTCCCTCGTCACTGGATTCAGGTTCCAAAACTAGGGATAAACCTCGATAGGACCCTCACGTTTTACTCCCATGCTGCACTGCAGTTGTCCCCTGAAATTGCACACCACTAGCTCGCGATCCTTGACTTTTCCAAAAAGCACCGTCTCACTCATCTGCGCTCTCAAGTTTACTTGTCTGCACCATTTGAGTGCCGTCCCATCTAGAAGGCTGACCAGGCTCACATGCACCACCGAGTGTCAACACGCCACCATTAGTGTGTCCGAGAATGCATACGTCACCGCTGGCCCGTATATGCAGGTCACCACCTCCCCCAAGCCTCTGATCATTCTCACTGGGTCAGATCTCATGGCCAAACACAGGTCAGTCAATAGAGGGATGCCACCATTCGCCTCCTTCCATTCTTTACTCGTCTTGGGGTTCCTCTCTTCGCCAGTCAGGTATCGATTTTGCATCAAAAGATACTCCACCAGCAACGTCTTCAGTCCGCCGGTGCACTTGTACGAGTAGGTTTCCATACTCGGGTGAGCCTTCCTTACCGAGAGGGGTTCTCCATATTTCATCAACCGATGAAATGCCGTCAGTTCCCCATGTGTCAAGAGTACCAGCGTCAGATACCCATCAATCCTGAGCGTTCCCAGATGAAAATAATCTTCGTCATGAGTGTGAAGTGGTAGATTATAATAGATTGAATCTTTGTTGGGTTGACAGTAACCTTGTGCAACTTTTGAGGAATTTGCTTTGAACATTTCAGAGTTACGCGACTTTTGGTTAAAAATCATTTATTTCATATGGTGATAGTCCAAGAGTTGTTGTGGTTCCACAAATTTGAAAATTAGCCTCTGGAACACATACAGAACGAAATCGAACCATTGATTAAAAAACGAAATTTAACAAAAAACTCTAAAAAGTATTATAAACACAGAAAATTCAATACCAAATAAATTCACGTTTCACACCACCTACCAATCTAAAAAAAGGAACATATGCATTAAACTCAAACTTTTTAATACAGGAAAAAAACATCTAAAAAACTACAACCTATCCGCGAAGGACCATATCAAATAATTGAAAAGCCCACAGATGTTACATGTAATCTTATTGATCCTTACAAAAAAGAAATAATCCAGCATTGGAACAATCTTTTACCATACTACCCAAATGAAAACGCCCTTCGCGAATTAACACAAATGTATTCCTTTACACGACTAAATATTCCAGAGAAACCGTCACAATTTGACAAGCAATCAAAAAACCAACTTTAAATTCATTCGTTATCTCTACACGAAACAAATCGCAAACAAATCACTGAAAACACGCCCAGAGAAAATATGAAAAATACCCAAAAACAAATCCCTTAAAAACAAAAGAATAATCGCACACAAGATGAAAAAATTTTAATACCAGGAACAAACGAAAAATCGCAACAACGCAGATCATCGCAACTCAGAAGTCAACCACAAAAAGATTATAAAAGTTTTATTCCACAACCTAAAATTTTTTTAAAAAAAAACTTCAGAAACCCATGAATAATACTCGGATAATTCTTCTCAAAAATCATTAACTAAATCAAGTACAGCCAATCACAATCGTTTCAAACATCATTCCATTCTGACACTATTTTCATAAGCCGACAAATTATACGCCACATTTCTCCAAGAGGGAAATTTTAAATAAGCCTTAAGACAACATCTGACACAATCATTTAGTCTAAAGTCGATTTTTAATCAAAAAACCCCTAACCATCCAAAAAAAAACAGGAAGCTCGTTCTTTAACCTCCAGACTTAACTTCACCAAAAACTTCCCATACTTAACCCACTTGTCGACAGCCAATCAGCAATCCAACCACACCAGATTTACAACTCAAAAAATAAAAAAAAATTGGCGAAACAAATCATTTCCCAAATGCTTCTCTCCAGACCACTTCAATATTTTAAGATAGACATTTCGAAATTACTTTCAATTTTTGCAACATAATTAAAACCAAGTATTTTTTATCCTTGACACCCTAGAAAAAACACTTCTCATTTTCATAATTTTTTGCAGCCTCTTCGTGAATTTCTACTCCCTCATAAAAACTTACCATAACTACTCAAAATATCTTGACCACCTTCTCAGTTAAAAAATTTTAACAGACTTTTAAAAGTTACAACATTTATTTAATAAGAAAGACAGTTTTCTTCTTTTGTAATTGTTGTCACCCTTCTAGTATCCTAACAATTTGTAAATGTATAAAAAAAGAAAAAAAATACTTTCGCATTAGCAACAATTCTCCTGATCATTTTTTTTCGAAGAATACTATAAACAACATAGGTTTAATAAAGAAAAAAATTATATATCAAAAACATCCAAAACTTCTAATCAACAACCGAATAAACAATCCCCACCAACCACTACATCCCAAGACCCCCCAACAACACCAACATCTAGTTCAACAAGCGAACACCAATCATCTACGCGTATTTCATGTCAAGAAAATCCTTATACATTCGAAGAAAGACACGCATCATTATCCGAACCTTTAATAGTAGCCATTCTTCAAGCATCCCTAAGTTAACCACAATACGAACCAACATGTAACAGTTTTCGCCTCGCTTCAACAAAATCTTAACATAACTAGACACCCAAGCCAAAACCAAATTCGAACATCTACAATAGATAATCAAATTATCCGTCCCCGAAGAAATCGAAACTTTTCAACAACCAAAGTTCATTTTAATATACCTTCATCACCCTCTGCGAGCACTTTGGTTCTTTCTAGCAATTAAATCCAAAGTATTACTAACAATTCCTCAACAAATACCCCAAATATCTCATCGAATTTTTTAGGATCAGAACCAACTTCCAAAAACATTCGTGAAAATGCTTGTTATCCCCCCACGTCAACACAACGCAATGCACATTGGATGACACCAAGGCGAACCAAGGCGAACCAAACTTAGTAAACAACCACATAGATATTTCATCCGACACCTATTTATCTTTGATCAAACACCAACCCTCACGTTCACCCCAAATTTCTCTACAAACTAGACGATCGATATCGAGAACTTCTAAGCACAAATATACCTTTACGATTAGATTGCAAAACTTTTGTGGCACCCGTTTTTGTGTTATTTGGCTAACATCTTGATACTATAAATCAAGGTTCTAAAATTCGCCTATTGAAAACCTCAACCTTGATAGAATTAGATCTAACAATCAAAATTATAAAAATATTGTTGGTATTGAAAGAATCTAACACCTTTTCAAGTTTACCCTGAAACAGAAGTCGCTTACATAAATCCAAAACCACTTTTCAAAACACAAAATTCAGAAAATATTGTCAAATACAAAAAAAGTTTCGACATGAAAACAGGAAAATTAATTATTAACTCATCACAACCATATCGAAACCGCAAAGATGAAACATCATATATCCCGGAAGATTTTCTAAAAACACAGGAAATCCTGGCGGAAAACTGCGCTGAGAAGAAAAAGTTAGCACACAATTTTGAGAACTCTCACTTTTGAACAACATATAGTTTGTTGCAATCTACTATGATGTACATCTGGATATGAAACTAGAATAAACAAAAAGTAGAACTTTTCAGGAAGTGTCACTATCTGAACTAGAAGCTTTTCATCATTTATGACAACTTGAACGAACATAAATTTTACAATCACACGCATTAGATGAAAATAGATCAATAGATCAAACTTCATTGACTACGAAAAAAACATCCTCTGGTACAACACATATAATAAAAATGTTTCACCGTTATAGGTTTTCGATGATAAAAGATGTTAGAAAGGAATCTCTATATTCTATATAAAAACGTTTTGTTGATACACTGTCACTGCGTACATTTGTTTGAAATACCGCTGCCCTCAAAAAAATAGCCACATTCTAGTACAATTAATAAATCCAAACAAACATAAATATTATCTTCGTACTCCATACCTTACTCATATGCTTAAAAGCAATCTTCCGTAACCCGAACGTAGACTTACAATCAAAAGATATTTTTTCCAGATCAGATATACAACATCACACTCGAACACAGTAATATCAACAAATCCTCACTCAAATGGACACAATACAAAGACAACCAATTGATCAGAAACTACGAAAACTCGCTGAAACCGCAGTTTTCGCAGATTTTTACGCAAAATATTATAGCCAATATTTTTGAGATTTTAAGGACTATATACATCTTAACGGTGGAAATAACCGTCCACAAGATATTTCAACAGTTAATATCTTTAAATTTGTGAAACTAAGAATGATATCAAAGCTCTTCTTGGATGGCCCTACTATATATTACAAAGAATGACTATATTCGACGCTATGTTTAAATTTTTTGAATTCCTCCTCTCACTATTGAAAGGAATCTACAACACATGCGTAAAACAAGCACAAGTAAATAAACAAGCAAGTGTAGCACGCATATTATTTGCATGTTTTTTCGGAATATTTTGTTACCTCAAAAAAAAACTCTCCTGGTCGCTCAAACTAGTGAGTACAGTAAGAAAATATCTACAACAACAAATGCATATGATATTTCACAGGACAAAATAAATCCAACACGTGCAGCACCACCATAGTTTCATCAACTACAACTTTGTCTTTAGTACCACAATATTCTAGGAACACATTAAAAGTAACAGAACACATTTCTCAAGGTCACAGCTACCCATAAAGCCCAGTATCTCATATAGCAGTCCACCAGTCCACCATTGATGACACATATGAGCAGAATGTAGAACATCCACATTCAATAAATTTCCGTTCTCAAAACAACCATCTTTTTTAGCACACGATGAGCCGAGAGTTTGGATCCCTCAACCGTTCCGTTCCGTTTCCTATCCATCCAACTTTCAACGCCCCTCCTCCCGCATTTCTTTTTCAGACCTGACTTCTTCTCCCCTACCCAACTTTTCAATTAACTCAACACGCGCAGACTCAGAAGCTTCGACACAAACTATTTTAAACCTTATTTCTAACTTCAACAAATCCGATATAGAAGCTCCCGACGAATTCCTCGACTCAAAACGTAGCCAATTTACTTTTTCACAGCCACTTTTTCAACCCCTCACTTACCAACTTCCCGATTAATCCTATCCAGTGCCCTCTTCCTATACTGACGCCACTCCTATTCTTTCCCCGATGTCCAGCGACCAACCTGACTCACCTAGCCTTATGACAGATAACCAGTTAGAGCATGACTTAGACAACTTCATAAAACTACAACAGCACATTAATAACACAAACAATCTAACAACTTACCAACTAACACACTCTACCTCAACATCAAAATTCTCAATTCAATCAGCAAATGCAGAACCTACAAGAGCCCATAGAGTTTTTCAACGCAAACACCCTAACGCCACACCCCAACTCCACCCTAACGCCATACAGTAGAAACTTTTGTCCGCAAGACAGTTCACCATTTTCTATCTTTAGTTTTGTAAATCTAAAAGACGATTTCCTAGCCTTTTTAGGATGGCCTTACTATATGTTAGAAAAATTGACTATATTATACGCTATGTTTAATTTTTTTGCATTACTCCTCTCACTATTGAGAGGAATCTACAACACATGCGCACTACATACACAAGGAAGTAAACAAGCAATTGTAGCACGCATATTATTTGCAGGTTGTTTTGGATTATTTTATTACCTCAATAACCCAATTCTCCAGGACGCTCAAATTCAAATCCTCATGGACGCTCAAATTCAACTCAACAAACAAAAATCTCAGACCTTCCGGACTACATTCCCTTCATCCACAAGATAATAACACAAAGATTTTTTAGTTTATAACTTACCATTTCTTCATCAATATACTTAGTATGCGGCCACTAGCGACAACCAATTGAACTTTGTTGACAAATATAGCCCGTTTCCCACACTTTCTTGGACTTCATACAATCACTTTACTAACCCATTAGCCCTTCCCCTATACAACAACCCCGAAGACAACGAATTAATCCAATACCGCCTCCACAAACTAACATCTGCAATTCACGAAAAAAAACTTACACCAGAATTGGACTAAACCAAACACTTAACAGACTCATAGCACAACGCGCAAATATATTTTCAATAAAACACTATGATCATGCAAACCACGCTTTATGGAAGATACCCCTAAAGAGGACGATCCTAATCTTAACCCACAACTAATAGAAAATATTTTTATTGAATCCGAATATATATTTCACATAGACAGTACTATCAAATAATTAGATAACATTATCGCTACTGCACTAAAATTACTAAAGCATAAGAGTCATAAGTTAATAAATTTAACCCTTTTGCACTACTTTTCACTTCCTTACAAGTAAGGAACTTGACATACACTGTTTGCAGGAAGTCGTGTTACGAACAAAATTAACACACATATATACACATTACAAAATCATACAACATCACTATACATCTAATACACCAATACGTAACCCACAACACAGATTTACTTTCATTAACTCAAAATAAACTTCACCATATTTCCTAAATTTCACCTAATGCATAAAAAACACTAATATTCACGGCATCTTCCGTAATTATGATCCCATCCGCGAAATGTATATATTCTGCGCACTAACCAAATTCTTTGATGTTGATGACTCCCGCAAACGAATTGTCTCACACGAATATATACAGTCCATTGAAGTCTCCATACTAGACAATATCCATAACACTAAATACCACCATAAATTAATTAATTTATTTCAAAAAAAACGTCACGAATTCTCACTTGATAATGAAGAACTAAAGATAATCAGAGCGCTGGAGTTTCTCTGGCCTCTACTTCAATTTAAAATCATCATCATCAGCGTGCTTGCAAAATTTCTCACATCATCCGACACAATCCGCACTAATTTCCCCAATGGATGTTTCACTGACGACAACCGTGACTGCATTAAATAAATCAATTGTTAAATAAAACAAAACACTCACCAATTTTTATAATTTTCTCACTTTCATTTTTTAGTTTTCCCCAATCAATCACCTAAAAAGAAAACATCCAAATAAAAACTAGTAAACTCTTTTTCTGAATTTATAAACTTTTAATCAATCATGACAAGAATTAATAACGCAGTAAAGTTCGATAAAACACAGTATATTAATAACTCGGTAATAAAATAATTCTGAAAAATAAAGCATTAACTTCAATAAATTACAAGTAAATTACCAAAAAAAATAACCTTTTTATGTTACGCTTCTTTTTTAAATTTTAAATTTCTTCATTCGCCCACAATTCACACTCTCTTTAGACCAATTTGCGCAAACTCGCCCACGAAGAATTGTTTAATAAGTGAATTTCACATTTCAAATCTACCTGAAAAGAAATCTAACTTGTTTCCACACGTGTGAAACTTTCCTTTAACATCGCAGCAAAGGAAACCATTGAAACAGACCAATTGCCAACTCAATGTTGATCTCCCACCGATCCTAGTCAATTGGCGTTTCACACAATTGGAGAAGTCAACTATAACTTGTTCGTAGTCTCGCTCTAAGCTTAACGAAATCGATACATCATTGCATCGATCTTAAATCTAGACACAATCACTCAACACGAGCCACGATCAAATGAGACCCACTTTTGGAACACGAACAACTGTTCTTCTCTTTTCTACACAAACAACTACATCTCTCCTCTCTTCACGAAGTCACTGCTCCAACTACTTAAAAGAAAACTACCCCAAAGAATAAGTAATCTCTCCATCCGTTCTTCACTATAACAAACAATTCAAAAATTTGAAAACTCTCTAAACCCTAGAAAGGGTGGAACCAATCTGAACTAGTATTTATAAACCGGTTATTTTATTGAATAAACTATCCCTAAAAATATTACCAACTAACCAATCATATTCCATCCCTAACACTGACAATTATTTGCACCAGAACATTTTTAATAAATCTTAGACTACAGTTGTTCTCCCTTTGGACAAACTCCAAGACTAACTCGCAAATACCAGTAGACACTAAATCTATTGAGACTAGGAGATATAAAAGTAAGATTGAGATTGGTATTAGACTAAGAAGTTGCACAATTCTATCCGGCCGAAAATAAGATAGCTGGACGGTGCACCTTATCTGAAATTACTCTATGAGTATGCTACCTCTGGCATAAACTCAGTAATTAAATTTGTATTAATTTTTGTTTTCATGTGAATTCACTAAAAAATGCTGTCTGTGATCAAATTGTATAAAAAATTGAATTTTTATAATTGGCTGAACAAAAATTTTTTCTTACCCACTAAACCACTCATACCCGGTTTATCAAAAGCATGCAAGAGAATGATTTCTAAAATAATCACAGCATGTTTTTTCTCACGATAAATTAAACATCATTCTAATGATTTGATAAATTGTCTCTTCAACCCACCAACTTCAACAATCTAGGCCCCAAGTTAAGGTAACCACAGAAAACCGTATGAAGTAACAGTTTAAAAAACAAAAACTCTAACCTCCGAATTTTGCATCCATCATTCTAAACCTTATGTCAAAACATAATTTAGGCAGAAAACAAACAATAAAACTAAACAAATGTTTAATTAAAGACGAAAGATTTGATTTTGTTATTACACCACTTGAACAAACAATAGGATATATTAGATCAAAAAGACAAACACGGAAGAAGACAATAATTTCAATACAAAAAAAATTTAAAAAACAAAGATTTTCAAGAACACGTAATCCAGCTTTGGAATCAGACACAACTACAATCAAAAACTTCAGAAGCTAAAATATTAGATAGACAAAAGTAATCCAATAGACCAACAGAAAAATTGTTTGGACTCAGAAACCACATCACCATCATAATTAAAAGGAAAACGCAGAATTAAGCAATCATATAATAATAAACTGGTACCACTCTATAATTGGAATGAGCCAATAAGATTCATTGAAAGTTAAAAATTAACAGTTTTAAGATACAATTTTGACAATGACTCTATACTTTCCTTTTTTATCCATCCTCAAAGTGTTCCCGCTCGGCGACAAGTACAGTTTTGTAATAATTAATTGCTAACTTATTCGAAAATGGAAATAGTCCACGCACACAGGAGATTCCCGAAAGAAAAATTAAAAGACAAACACTTGATCACAAAATAAAATGATTCTGTATTATCACTTCATTTTACGAATTGTTCAGTTCTGAATTATTACTATCACAACCAAATCCAACACGGCATCAAATACAAACAGATGACATAGGCCTAAATTCTCAAAAGTTTTCGTAGAACATATAAATAATATATGACATCAAAATTCACAAAGAGCAAAATCAGTCTTTACAAAAGATGTTTTCTCTATTATCTATACTTATGTATCTATAATAGAAATAAAAAAAACTTCAAATGAATCACCACCTCAGACATCTCGACAGTCAACTCTAAGACAAGAAATTCACCTTTTCTCAAATTTTCTAGATACAATCCGTTAAAACCTCACTAGTATTGAAACATCCCAAACAGTAAAACTTGACTCACAACGAATCCTGGCTTGGTTGTACTAGATTTTTTTATCACAATTTATATTTCATTTCAACATCAAGCAAAAATTTTCGACCATAAACCTCAGAGGATGAAACTGCATTGGCCGACTAAACAGATTATGTTTGGTACCCTGAATGTTTTCATCCTTTATTTATTAAGTGCAGCAATTACCACTGTTTCTCTGCACAAAGATTATGTAAGATTTACTCCACTTACAAGTGATGCATCACCCAGAAACTATAAAACAATGTTCAACGATAGAACAGGAAATAGTTTAAATTCAACATTTGTTAACACGCAAGAAACCCTTAGTGGAACAAATAATCTTACACAACAAGATATTCAAACCCCATCACATTTTATTAACAAGGAAATAGTTGAAACAAGGTCTACAACAAAACAACCTATTCATCTCCTGTTCATCCTACAGTTACAACACCACATAAAAAAACTCCATTCCCACAGACAACCACTCAATCAGCAGTAAAAATACCATCTGTTGTCCTGAAATATTCTCAAAAGGATAAACAAAAATCTAGACCAATAACTAAAAAATGACAATCAAACAAGCAAAAGCCTCCAAATAGAAACAGTTTTCCAAATCACAATTAAATTATTTTGCCAATAACAATATAAACAGACCAATAACAAAAACTCCCTTGAAACGTCATCAAAATCAATCACAAGAACAAAATTACAACACACAGATACCACAACAAGTCCCCCACACAAATTTGTTCAAAGACCAACAACGAAATATAACAGATTGTTGTGAAAATTTTCCATTTTTTTAACGAAACAAAAAATAACAAACAAAGAATTTACAAGAAATCAACACTAATCAGAAGATGAAGACTATTTAAACCAGAATCGAAAACATTCTAAGACTCTACAAAAAACATTGGAAAAATGATTAACCAGAAAATATTTACCAAACAGGTATATTTGAACCTTACACACTATCTGAACAAACACGACAATCAAGACAATCCCTCCCTCAAAGGCAAAATTCAGCATCATATAATAATAATTTACAATCGCAAAACCTTATAAACACACAAAGTTATCAACCAAATCAAATGCAAAATGAAATTCCATTACCTTTCTATCTACCACAGCATGACATTACAAAGACCGAACTTACATACACCGGACTATATTCCGTTAATCCCTAACATACTAACACCAAAGAGTTTTTAGTTTATAACTTACCATTTCTCCATCAATATACTTAGTATGCGGCCACTAACGACAACCAATTGAACTTTGTTGACAACTATAGCCCGTTTCCCATACTTTATTGGACTTCGTACAATCAATTTACTAACCCATTAGCCCTTCCCCTATAAAAAAAACCCGAAGACAATGAATTAATCCAATACCTCCTCCACAAACTAACATCTGCAATTCACGAAAAAAAAACTTTCACCAGAATTGGACTAAACCAAACACTTAACAGACTGATAGCACAACGCGCAAATATATTTTCAAAAAACCACTATGATCATGCAAACCACGCTTTATGGAAGATACCCGAAATAAGGACAATCCTAATCTTAACCCACAACTAATAGAAAATATTTTTATTGAATCCGAATATATATTTCACATAGACAGTACTAACAAATGATTAGATAACATTATCGCTACTGCACTAAAATTACTAAAGCATACGAGTCATACTTTGATAAATTTAACCATTTTGCACTTACTTTTCAAATCCTTACAAGTAAGGAACTTGACATACCCTGTTTGCAGGAAATCGTGTTACGAACAAAATTAACACACATATATACATATTACAAAATCATATAACATCACTATACATCTAATACACCAATAGTTAACCCACAACACAGATTTACATTCATTATCTCAAAATAAGCTTCACCATATTTCCTAAATTTTACCTATTGCATAAAAAACACTAATATCCACGGCATCTTCCGTAATAATGATCCCATCCGCCAAATGTATATATTCTGCGCACTTTGATGTTGATGACTCCCGCAAACGAATTGTCCCACACGAATATATACAGTCCATTGAAGTCACCATACTAGACTATATCCATAACACTAAATACCACCATAAATTAATTAATTTAATTCAAAAGAAACGTCACTAATTCTCACTTGATAATGAAGAACCAAAGATCATCAGAACGCTGGAGTTTCTCTGGCCTCTACTTCAATTTGAAATCATCATCATCAGCGGGCTTGCAAAACTTCTCACATCATCCGACACAATCCGCACTATTTTCCCCAATGGATGTTTCACTGACGACAACCGTGACAGGAATTAATAACGCAGTAAAGTTCGATAAAACACAGTATATTAATAACTCGATAATAAAATAGTTCAGAAAAATAAAGCATTAACTTCAATAAATTACAAGTAAATTACCAAAAAATTAACCTTTTTATGTTACGCTTCTTTTGTAAATTTTCAACTTCTTCATTCGCCCACAACTCACACTCTCTTTAGACCAATTTGCGCAAACTCGCCCACGAAGAATTGTTTAATAAAAGATTTTCAAATTTCAAATCTACCTGAAAAGAAATCTAACTTGTTTCTACACGTGTGAATTTTTCCTTTAACATCGCAGCAAAGGAAACTATTGAAACAGACCAATTGCCAACTCAATGTTGATCTCCCACCGATCCTAGTCAATTGGCGTTTCACACAATTGGAGAAGTCAACTATGACTTGTTCGTAGTCTCGCTCTAAGCTTAACGAAATCGATACATCATTGCATTGATCTTAAATCTAGACACAATCACTCAACACGAGCCACGATCAAATGAGACCCACTTTTGGAACACGAACAACTGTTCTTCTCTTTTCTACACAAACAACTACATCTCTCCTCTCTTCACGAAGTCACTGCTCCAACTACTTAAAAGAAAACTACCCCAAAGAATAAGTAATCTCTCCATCCGTTCTTCACTATAACAAACAATTCAAAAACTGAAAACTCTCTAAATCCTAGAAAGGGTGGAACCAAGCTGAACTAGTATTTATAAACCAGTTATTTTATTGAATAAACTATCCCTAAAAATATTACCAACTAACCAATCATATTCCATCACTAACACTGACAATTATTTGCACCAGAACATTTTTAATAAATATTAGACTACAGTTGTTCTCCCTTTGGACAAACTCCAAGACTAACTCGCAAATACCAGTAGACACTAAATCTATTGAGACTAGGAGATATAAAAGTAAGATTGAGATTGGTATTAGACTAAGAAGTCGCACAATTCTATCCGGCCGAAAATAAGATAGCGTGACGAACAGACGGTGCACCTTATCTGAAATTACTCTATGAGTATGCTACCTGTGGCATAAACTCAGTAATTAAATTTGTATTAATTTTTGTTTTCATGTGAATTCACAAAAAAATGCTGTCTGTGATCAAATTGTATAAAAAATTGAATTTTTATAATTGGCTGAACAAACATTTTTTCATACCCACTAAACTACTCATACCCGGTTTATCAAAAGCATGCAAGAGAATTGTTTCTAAAATAATCACAGCATGTTTTTTCTCACGATAAAGTAAACATCATTCTAATGATTTGATAAACTGTTGTGCCATTCTGCCAGATTGGCACAGCGCAAGCTTCCGGCGACACAAAAAAAAACGAATAAAGGCCTTAGTAACAAAAAATTACTGCGAAGGAGGGTCTAGATATTCCGAGAATTTGAATTTTTAAAATTTCGAATGACGGGCCAATATTTCTGAGAAATACAAAAAGACGGCCATTTTGACTGGAAAGGACGAAAAAACAGAACAACGACGGTGATAGCAGAAAACAGTCGCACGAAAGAACAAGAAAAACGAAGCCTCTTATCGTGGCAATAACACACGATAAGATCCTTAGCAGTGGAAATTAGTGGAAAAGGTAGCTTCAGTGGGGAAGGAATATTCCGCGGAACCCTCCCGTGCCACAAATTGGGAGAGATAAGAACGTTATCTCGGGAAGATTACGGGAGCGGAGGCTTGGTCCCCCAGAGACTGTTGTATGTGAAGGGACTATATAAAACTGACTTTGTAGCTACTTGGATGTCGTAAAACCTTGAATTAACACCGGTATTATTTGATATTTTAGAATATGAGTAGCTAGAAAGAGGAAGGGGTCAATCCATCTCCAATGGATTTAATATAGAACAGTCACACAAAAACATGATAAAATAGGGTATTCGAGCCGTGTTTTTAATAGCAATCACGTAGTCTGAGGATCCGAGACTCAGCTATGTGGTTGTGTTCGCATGTAAACGAAAGCTGATCAAAAGTCGTTTGACTGATGGCCTAAAAATAGTAACTTTTTACTTAGCCCTAAACAGACCAGAAAAACAACTGGCAAGGTCGAGTCGGTGAAAAACGAGTGGAATTAAAGTAACTGACGCCTGCCACTTCTTAATAGGTACTTTTTCTACGCTCCGTCGCTGTGTAGTATTTGGGCGAATGTTACATAGACGTTTTTATGGCGCTCCTGGGTGGGCCTATCAAAGGCATAAGACCATCATGATCAGCAAGCGTTTCAGCAACGAACCCTGCGCTCCGGGCGTAAGCCTGAGTTAGAGGCCTTAATGACCGTTATTGTACTAGGGGGAAGGTGCGTACCCTCCGCCTAGTAATATTTAGCTTTTTAACACCGAAAATTCCGGGGGCCGGAGGGTTAGGTAAGAAATCTAGAGCCCGCCTTTCCCGAGGTCCCAGGACCAAAAACAATTAAAGAGAAAGCGTAAAACCAAACAAAAATAGTGTATAACGAAGAAAAAGCCAAAAATAAATTTATTTGAAAACAAAAAAGTACAAAAAACAGTAAAAAATCCAAAAAAGACCAAAAACAGTAAAAAACATAAAGTGACAGTTTATATGTTATTTCCGGACGAGATGTGATCTGACCTTCCTATTTGTTGTTGTTTCAGCTTGATCTATATCATTTCTGATAGAAAGATTGTGTGTTTTGGTGAAGGGTTGGATACACTCCCTTGAGTGTAATTTGAGTATTTAAGCACGTTAATGGTGATTTTGCCGGTGACCGGAGGGTAGAGTGGCAAGCTGACCGACGTGTTCCACACTCAACAGGGACATAGGGACAACATCCACAACGACTGTTGGGTATCGTTGAAACAATTTTAGTATCATTCGGGTACTATTTTATTAAAACTTAAGTGGTGGGGGGCACGATTGGCGCGGTCCGATTGTACCCTCCGTCGATCACAAATTTCCGAGTTAAGGGTCTTAATTCGGTTATTTTGGTGCAAAGGAGGGCATAGTAATATTCAATAATGACTACTAATAGATTATTGTCCTTACTATATATTACTTATCTCCTATTTAGACCCAAGAGACACCCAAATTTTGTCGAAAATTACCGATTTTCGACCAAAATTAGACCCCCAAATTTTTGGATATCCGAACTTTTCCGAACAGCAAGAAGCTTTTATATAGGGAGTAGCTACGTAGTTCGATCCCCCTGACTAAAGAAGCCGCGTGAGAAAAGACTCAGTAGAAGTTGGGAAAAACGAAAACTTTTTGATCAAAACTTCGATAATTTTCTGAATTTTGTCAATCTGTTTTGGGGATCGAGTTTTTGAGTTTTTAGAGTAAGAGCAAAAAAATTTTTGTGTCAGGAGCGTGCTAGCATAACGTGCTCGGCTTCCAGAAAAATTCTTGAGTAACCCTCCGATTAGCTCCGTGGGGAGAGCTAACGACTTAAGGATTGGAAAAAGAAGGAATCGGAGGGTCCAAATTTGATATGTATTGGCCAAATTTTTGTCTCCAAACCAATTTTGGTCCGGTTTTTTGCATTATTCCAGTGCCGTACAGGGCTACTACGCTCGTTTCAATTACTTTTAGGCACTTTCAACAGGAATTGTGGAAAAAGTTTCTCAGAACCTATATAGGTGGTGAAAAAAGGCCAGTTGGACAAACACGTTTTTGGCAATTTCTCAAAGACTAGCCAACCGATCGGGATAATTTTGGTACCATAAGTCGACGTTTTGGACCAATTTTCCGGACCGCAACTGTTTTTTGGGTTGATAATCTCGGAAAAGAAAAAATTTTTAGAATTTGTTGGTTCGGAGGGTCCAAATTGGAAGTAACCCTCCGAACGGCAGAAAATTTTATCAAAACACCTTTTTATCCTGCTGGGAAGGTTGACCGTGTCAGCCAACCTGGTCTTAAGTGAGTTACACCGCATTCGGAGGCTTTATTGCGGTAAGTTAACCCTTTTTCCTGATTTTTGCGGAACCCTCCGGAGTAACCCTCCGGAGTGACTTAAACCCTTCAGCAACCCTCCTTAGTGGAGATTTTCCACGAGACCCTCCGAAGAAGTTAAAAACAACACCCCGTAGGGAATTTAGCTTGTTTTGACGCTTTCTTAAGCTAGTTGAAGGCCATTTTCAAAAATTTGAAAATTTTGGAGGAACCCTCCGAAGTAACCCTCCGGAGCACATTAAGCATCTTATTGACCCTCCTTGGTGGGTTAAGGGGGACCCTCCGAAGTCTCTTGGGTGACTAAGGTACCCTCCGAAGTGACCCTCCAGAGTAGGTTAAGTGTCTTAACAACCCTCCGAAGTAACCCTCCGGAGTGACTTAAACCTCTTAACAACCCTCCTTGTTAGAAACTTGAGGAAACCTTCTGTGGCGATTTGGGAAACGGAAAATATCCATATAATTGAGATCATATTAGGATATTAGGCGTGCTTATTAGGATCATAGAAGACCATTTTGACCCGGAAATTCGTGATCAACTTTGGATTCTAGATCGGGTGTATCAGAAGTACCCGAACCAAAAAAATTTTTTTTCTTGATTGTGATTTTGGTTGTGTGGTTGCCTTGAGCTACTTAATAGGAAAGTTCGGGCAATCCGGGAACAAACAGAAGAAGACCTCGGTGAGACCCAAGGCAGCGCTCACACCATGCGAACAATGGAGATGGGACGGGCAGCTATGCCAGGGCCCAGCAAAGCTCGAGAACGAACTACGAACCTAGAAATAGGGAGCGGCCAAGGGCAGCCCGTCAAGGCCTGGCTGGACGAATCCAGTCCCGTCGGAGGCAGATGCTACTTCAGAGACAAGGTTGCCAACTGTGCCACAAGTCAGTTCAGTGCCAGATCTGACTACAGTCTCACAGGACACGACGATGTATGCCTCGATGTTTGAGCCTCTGAACAGATCTCTCGAAACATTCATCATCAAACTCTCGAAGTCAACCGAGAGAGGAGAGAGGTCAAGAAGGACACTGAAAAAGCCGAAGTCATACAAAGATGAGTCAGGCGGCTGCATTGATACTTGGATAGAAGTGATGAGGTTACACTTTGAGGAAGAGAGTCTCTCCAAGAAACAAGAGTGCAGCGCGCTAACAAGCAACCTGGAGGGTACTGCTCTAAATTGTGTAATGGCGAAAAGAGCCAATGAGAGAGACAGCGCTCGCAAGATATTCGACATCCTGCTGAATCGTTTCGGCTCTGGAGTACAAGGGCACCAGGCTATGGTGAAGTTCGAAAAGAGGCGTCAAAGAGATGACGAATCCATAGACAAATTTTTGGACGACCTTGAATTGCTTAGGAGGAGAAGCAATCCCGATGAGAGAATATCTGAGCGAAAGTTGGCGATTGCTTCGAAGTTCATGCTTTCGATCAGAGGTTGCCTTGAGCTACTTAGTAGGACAGCTCGGACAATCGCAGGGCACCTAAAAGAAGACCTCGGTGGGTGTATTAAGCAAATACACACTCACTTGAGAAGACTGTGTCCTGGGCTTCGTTCTTTCGGATCGTTCCGATTGAGGGAAGTTTTTTTCTTTAAGACTAAGTTTTATTGATCTGTTTCTGAATCATCACTGCTTTTTACCAAAGATTGTTTGATTTTAACAAAGCAGTGACTTGATAAAAGTGTGGCGGTAAATTGATACTGACGAAAGGTCGCTGTCACCTATAGGATTTTCTTATCTCATTATCAATTGTGTTTTGTGTATTGATTATATCTTGTGGAAATTTTGTGATACCGTTATACTATACAACAGGGTTGAGTTAGCATTATATCAATACTGTGTAGGCCCCGTGTGTGTAACTTTAGCTGAGTCACTAAGATTGTCATTGAGAAATCTAAGAGGCATTTTTGATACTTACGAGATCGAAGAGGCAGCGTTAAGTAATTTAACTTGAACTTGTTTGCGGTACGTGTGCATCGCCATTAAATTATAAGAATATTGCTATTTGTCACAAAATATGCAGCGCAGGGACTCGTTAGGATCGACCACTAAGATTCCCAGGCTGAGCAAAGGAAGCACGCGAAAATTTAAAACTAAGCGTAGCCGATCCTCGTTTAGCAGCGCTTCCGACGTGTTTGCTGAAAACGAATCGACTAAAGGTCAACCTGATCTTTCAGTGAGCGAAATGAAACTAAGGAGCGAGAAAAACCTCGATGGCGATTAAGGGAGGAGCGCCGTGGCCGGGCCCGCGAGCGAAACGCTTGTGGACCCCTTTGACGAAGGGGAACGGACGCTGATTCGACCCGACTTTGAGCCGAGCGAGGACCTCGAGCGGGAGGAAGTTGAGAGGACGGAGGAGACCTCGGAGCGTTCCGAGGTCGAGCCGCGAGAGGAAGTGTTATTCAGGGGAATGTCCAAATCGGAGACCAAGAGTCATAGGTGGAGGAGAGAATTTTCACATCCAGCTTATACCCACTCATCTCTGGCCAAGCAGAGCAACAACGCGATGATGTCGAGTATAAGCCCGAGTGAAGAACAACCGGGTTCGAAGGCCAAGAAGAGCTGGAAGTCTTTGTATGATGAGCGCATAGCGTCACTACGAGCTGAAGGTTTATCTTCCAGTTATGACCACCCGGAGATAACCCATCCGGATGTGAACTTCACACCGTGCCCGAGGAACGACATGAACAGGAAGGCGTCGTCCGCCTTGCCGACCAGGCCCATGTCAGATGGGATGGCGATGGGAGCATCATCAACGTTCGACAGACTGATGACGTCGATGAGCAAGCAAAAAAGCGGTGCGTCATCAAGTACCAGGCTGCAGCCGCAGTTGACCTCATCTTCTCTGGGGCTAACCCCGCCATTGGGGGCAACTGGCGATATAAGTGACATAATCGCTGGCGTAATGAATGGTCTCGATGAACTGAGAAGGGACATGACCAAGAGAATAGATCAAGTTGACGAGAGAGCTCACCAGGGTCGAGAGAATCTGAGAGACGAACTAACGCACGTGAAGTCGCAAGCGAGGGTTGATCAGGCACAATTGATTCGTAGCACCGATCAATGCCTGGCGGAGATCCTGGCACAGGCAAGCAAGTAGTCTGAGGAAAAAGAGGCTAGGATGACAAGAGAGATCGAGCGATTGTTGAACGATCATGATAATACCTACGCCCATACGATGACTAGCCTGGAAAAAAGGTTAGATGCCAAATCTGACTTAATGATGCGGAAGCTTGACGCGATCTTGAATGGGAGCAGTTGGGAGGAGCGTTCCAACCCAAGGCAGCGCTCACACCATGCGAACAATGGAGATGGGACGGGCAGCTATGCCAGGGCCCAGCAAAGCTCGAGAACGAACTACGAACCTAGAAATAGGGAGCGGCCATGGGCAGCCCGTCAAGGCCTGGCTGGACGAATCCAGTCCCGCCGGAGGCAGATGCTACTTCAGAGACAAGGTTGCCAACTGTGCCACAAGTCAGTTCAGTGCCAGATCTGACTACAGTCTCACAGGACACGACGATGTATGCCTCGATGTTTGAGCCTCTGAACAGATCTCTCGAAACATTCATCATCAAACTCTCGAAGTCAACCGAGAGAGGAGAGAGGTCAAGAAGGACACTGAAAAAGCCGAAGTCATACAAAGATGAGTCAGGAGGCTGCATTGATACTTGGATAGAAGTGATGAGGTTACACTTTGAGGAAGAGAGTCTCTCCAAGAAACAAGAGTGCAGCGCGCTAACAAGCAACCTGGAGGGTACTGCTCTAAATTGTGTAATGGCGAAAAGAGCCAATGAGAGAGACAGCGCTCGCAAGATATTCGACATCCTGCTGAATCGTTTCGGCTCTGGAGTACAAGGGCACCAGGCTATGGTGAAGTTCGAAAAGAGGCGTCAAAGAGATGACGAATCCATAGACAAATTTTTGGACGACCTTGAATTGCTTAGGAGGAGAAGCAATCCCGATGAGAGAATATCTGAGCGAAAGTTGGCGATTGCTTCGAAGTTCATGCTTTCGATCAGAGGTTGCCTTGAGCTACTTAGTAGGACAGCTCGGACAATCGCAGGGCACCTAAAAGAAGACCTCGGTGGGTGTATTAAGCAAATACACACTCACTTGAGAAGACTGTGTCCTGGGCTTCGTTCTTTCGGATCGTTCCGATTGAGGGAAGTTTTTTTCTTTAAGACTAAGTTTTATTGATCTGTTTCTGAATCATCACTGCTTTTTACCAAAGATTGTTTGATTTTAACAAAGCAGTGACTTGATAAAAGTGTGGCGGTAAATTGATACTGACGAAAGGTCGCTGTCACCTATAGGATTTTCTTATCTCATTATCAATTGTGTTTTGTGTATTGATTATATCTTGTGGAAATTTTGTGATACCGTTATACTATACAACAGGGTTGAGTTAGCATTATATCAATACTGTGTAGGCCCCGTGTGTGTAACTTTAGCTGAGTCACTAAGATTGTCATTGAGAAATCTAAGAGGCATTTTTGATACTTACGAGATCGAAGAGGCAGCGTTAAGTAATTTAACTTGAACTTGTTTGCGGTACGTGTGCATCGCCATTAAATTATAAGAATATTGTTATTTGTCACAAAATATGCAGCGCAGGGACTTGTTAGGATCGACCACTAAGATTCCCAGGCTGAGCAAAGGAAGCACGCGAAAATTTAAAACTAAGCGTAGCCGATCCTCGTTTAGCAGCGCTTCCGACGTGTTTGCTGAAAACGAATCGACTAAAGGTCAACCTGATCTTTCAGTGAGCAAAATGAAACTAAGGAGCGAGAAAAACCTCGATGGCGATCAAGGGAGGAGCGCCGAGGCCGGGCCCGCGAGCGAAACGCTTGTGGACCCCTTTGACGAAGGGGAACGGACGCTGATTCGACCCGACTTTGAGCCGAGCGAGGACCTCGAGCGGGAGGAAGTTGAGAGGACGGAGGAGACCTCGGAGCGTTCCGAGGTCGAGCCGCGAGAGGAAGTGTTATTCAGGGGAATGTCCAAATCGGAGACCAAGAGTCATAGGTGGAGGAGAGAATTTTCACATCCAACTTATACCCACTCATCTCTGGCCAAGCACAGCAACAACGCAATGATGTCGAGTATAAGCCCGAGTGAAGAACAACCGGGTTCGAAGGCCAAGAAGAGCTGGAAGTCTTTGTATGATGAGCGCATGGCGTCACTACGAGCTGAAGGTTTATCTTCCAGTTATGACCACCCGGAGATAACCCATCCGGATGTGAACTTCACACCGTGCCCAAGGAACGACATGAGCAGGAAGGCGTCGTCCGCCTTGCCGACCAGGCCCATGTCAGATGGGATAGCGATGGGAGCATCATCAACGTTCGACAGACTGATGACGTCGATGAGCAAGCAAAAAAGCGGTGCGTCATCAAGTACCAGGCTGCAGCCGCAGTTGACCTCATCTTCTCTGGGGCTAACCTCGCCATTGGGGGCAACTGGCGATATAAGTGACATGTTCGCTGGCGTAAAGAATGGTCTGGATGAACTGAGACGGGACATGACCAAGAGAATAGATCAAGTTGACGAGAGAGCTCACCAGGGTCGAGAGAATCTGAGAGACGAACTAACGCACGTGAAGTCGCAAGCGAGGGTTGATCAGGCACAATTGATTCGTAGCACCGATCAATGCCTGGCGGAGATCCTGGCACAGGCAAGCAAGTAGTCTGAGGAAAAAGAGGCTAGGATGACAAGAGAGATCGAGCGATTGTTGAACGATCATGATAATACCTACGCCCATACGATGACTAGCCTGGAAAAAAGGTTAGATGCCAAATCTGACTTAATGATGCGGAAGCTTGACGCGATCTTGAATGGGAGCAGTTGGGAGGAGCGTTCCAACCCAAGGCAGCGCTCACACCATGCGAACAATGGAGATGGGACGGGCAGCTATGCCAGGGCCCAGCAAAGCTCGAGAACGAACTACGAACCTAGAAATAGGGAGCGGCCATGGGCAGCCCGTCAAGGCCTGGCTGGACGAATCCAGTCCCGCCGGAGGCAGATGCTACTTCAGAGACAAGGTTGCCAACTGTGCCACAAGTCAGTTCAGTGCCAGATCTGACTACAGTCTCACAGGACACGACGATGTATGCCTCGATGTTTGAGCCTCTGAACAGATCTCTCGAAACATTCATCATCAAACTCTCGAAGTCAACCGAGAGAGGAGAGAGGTCAAGAAGGACACTGAAAAAGCCGAAGTCATACAAAGATGAGTCAGGCGGCTGCATTGATACTTGGATAGAAGTGATGAGGTTACACTTTGAGGAAGAGAGTCTCTCCAAGAAACAAGAGTGCAGCGCGCTAACAAGCAACCTGGAGGTTACTGCTCTAAATTGTGTAATGGCGAAAAGAGCCAATGAGAGAGACAGCGCTCGCAAGATATTCGACATCCTGCTGAATCGTTTCGGCTCTGGAGTACAAGGGCACCAGGCTATGGTGAAGTTCGAAAAGAGGCGTCAAAGAGATGACGAATCCATAGACAAATTTTTGGACGACCTTGAATTGCTTAGGAGGAGAAGCAATCCCGATGAGAGAATATCTGAGCGAAAGTTGGCGATTGCTTCGAAGTTCATGGACGGAGTAAAGAGTGAGGAGTTGAAAACGATGTTGGCCACACACTTCACACTGTCATTTGACCAAGTACCCACGCCCAATGATTTGCGTATGAAGTCACGCGAGTATTTACTCATAAGACCGAGGGCGCAAAACCGTTACAGCAATTATGGTAACTATAGCGGGACACACACTGGTGCGAACTCCAGTTGGTACAAACCTCGCGATGACATGGACAAGAGGAGGTCGTGTGCGAATTGTGGTTCGATGGACCATCACCTTTCCACGTGTTCTGCATACAAACAGAACATGAAGGCAATAAGCTATTTTCTCGACGACGTCGACGCGACCGACGAGGATCACGAAGAGTACGTCAGAGGGCTCATCATGAAATATGGTCCGAGGTGCTTCTTCTGTAATTTGTAAGGACACTTCAAGTCGGGTTGCACTCAGTTTTGGGATGCAGTGGCGGACGCGAAACATCCCCTCCACGAAGAGGCGCTTTCGGGTGTCAAGGCCAGTCGAGCACGTCTGATGAACGAAGCCGAGTCTCGGAGAAAGGAGACGACACCGAGCACCTTTACGACTAAGAAGGTAAAGACACTGCCTGACGAGGTGGTAGCCTCGAGCCTGGAGGCAGAGTCGGCTAGCCCACTCAAGGTGGATTGCGGTCTGGCGGCAAGGACAGCGTTGCAGAATGTCAAACAGGAGCTAGCCACAAAAGAAGTGGAGCAATGGGTGAGGTCGGAGCTGGAGACCACGGATCTTCGAGAAAATTTTAATATTCTGGGTAAAACGACGAAAAAAGAAGACATAGAGGAACCCAGGAAGCAGGGACTAAAATTGAACGTTATATCTGGCAGAACTTTCGGCATGACGAAGGAGGGGACGAAGATAATGTCCATTATCTCAGTCGCAGGGCACCAGGTGGTCAAGAACTTGAGTGAACCATCTGAGATTACACTAGTCCACCTGGACATTTATGCAGACTACCTGAAGAAGAAAGATCCCAAACTGGACTCCAGGGCAGTGCGAGCGCTGCTCACAACAGGAGGTCCGAGGCTGATGAAAGTGGATGGACATTACATCGAAGTCCATGGCCCATACCCGATTCTAATGAATGTGGATGGCATCAATATCTACACAAAAGCTCACGTAACTGATGCGAACGATCAGATTGGCCGGATATACATTGGTCAAGAGGAGCTGAAGGTTAGACGAATCGGACACAACGCCATGCTCGAACAAGATGCGGTGCACATAGATTGCGAAGCCGATCTGGCAGCACATGTGCTAGATGTGCAGGCAGACAACTTTCAGTGAAAGGACTGTTAGACACGGGTGCAGTGGTAAGTGTCATGCCAGTCAAAACCTGGACTGACATGGGCTTTGACAGGTCGGATCTGATACCGACAAACATAAGACTGGCAGCTGCCAATCAGGGAGCGATCTATGTGACTGGACGAACCCCGATCATTTCACTGCAACTTGGAGGAAGACATCTTTGGATGAGCTTCCTAGTAGTGGAGAATTTGGACGAATCCGATCAGTTCATCTTAGGGAGGGACTTCGTACACAACTTTGATGTCACGATCGATCTCAATGACGGGTTGATTAGGATCAAGGATCCTGAGAGAAAGTATGAAAAGAAACCCCTTAATAAGATCTTAACTAACCAGGCCAAGGTGCCAATTTTTCTGGATCGAAAGGTTAGATTGAAACCAAACCAAGCCGTAATAGCGACGTTTAGGATGAGGAACTTGAATGAACTCAGCAATGACAGACAGGTGTGTCTGGTACCAAATCCAAACAGTAAAAGCTCGGCTATTTTAGGAAGAAGCTTCTCACTCACTCAGAGCGGACTGTGTGTGAGTGTGTTGTTGAACACAGAAGCAACAACAGTGACAATACAGAGGGGAAAGAATCTTGGCTATGCTTTGCCTCTGAACACAGACTTTCAGAGTGTGGAGAACTTGAAGAAGTTTGATGTAATTAAATGTCCCTTGCATGCAAACCAAGAATGTATATTGAAGAGAGTAAATGAATCGAAATCTTTTTGGAAATTGTTTTCAATGAAGTCGGAAACAGATGATGGGTTGTCTAGTTGTTCCAACTTTCCCGAGAGGCCGACAGAAACAGAGTTAGCAGCGAATAAACCGGTCCTACCTGAGATAGAACATTTGAAGGGTAAAATATCAGATAAGGCACTAGATTCGCTCAGGGCGGTGCTAAGTCGGAACGCAGACGTTTTTTCGAAACATAAGGCCGACATAGGTTG
Organism: Symsagittifera roscoffensis; assembly: GCF_963678635.1. Classification (NCBI taxonomy): domain Eukaryota; kingdom Metazoa; phylum Xenacoelomorpha; order Acoela; family Convolutidae; genus Symsagittifera; species Symsagittifera roscoffensis. The sequence continues at coordinate 18,246,087 of NC_087065.1, read as the reverse complement.
CTGTAACTTTGTAGAACACGAAATTGAGATAGAAGATGGCTCGGTACCTCATAGGGAAGGGGCGAGAAGAATGACCCCTCACAAGTCAGAAGCATGCAGGAAGGAAATCGAGATGTTAATGGAGTATGACATGATCGAGCCGTCGAAGTCCCCGTGGGCTTGTGGCGTGGTCATGGCGAAAAGAAAGGTGGGCAACTCAGGTTTTGTTGTGATTTCCGTTATCTGAACGCAGTGACTATTAAGGACGCATACCCGATTCCCCGCATCGATGAGAGCCTATCCAAGCTGGGAGACGCGAAGTTCTTCACGACGTTGGATTTGGGCTCTGCGTTCTGGCAAGTGCCACTCCGAAAGCAAGATCGTGAAAAAACAGGCTTCGCGTGCGAGCTGGGGTTGTTCCAGTGGAAGAGGATGCCGTTCGGGTTGTGCAACGCGACGGCCACATTCCAGCGACTGATGGCCCAGGCACTCACGGGCGTGACTAAGAAATACGGGAATCTCATCATGTGTTATGTCGATGATGTTGTGATTGGAACACCAACCTTAGAGGACCACATAGAGAGGTTGGACGAGGTGTTTACTTGCATGAAGCAGGCGGGCCTGCAATGTAAACCCTCTAAGTGTGAAATCCTCAGAGACTCCATAAAGTATCTGGGCCGCCTGGTGGATAAGCATGGAGTGAGACCAGATCCTGAAGCAGTCGAAGCGGTGTTGACCTGGAAGGCACCTAAAACAGATACACAACTAATGAGTTTTTTGGGATTTGCTAATTACTATCGAGAATTCATCAAGGGGTATGCTGACAAAATATACCCCATGCAGCGGTTGATGAGAAACAAAGGCAAAAAGTTCACTTGGACTGATGAGGCACAAGTTTCATTTGAGAAAATTAAAACGTGAACTTTGCGAGGCACCGGTCCTCGGCATGCCAACAGAGAAGGGGATGTTCGTGCTGGACACGGATGCATCGGTGGTTGCGATATCAGGCATACTTCACCAAGAGCAAGAGTGGAACGGGAGAACGGTTCTCCGTCCAATAGCCTACGGAAGTAAGGTCTTGAGCGACACTGAGATGTTCGCGGTGATCATTTTTGTGGAAAAGTACAGGGCTTATTTGGGGAGTGCTCCTTTCAAGTTGCGTGTGGATAATCGTGCCCTTGCCTGGCTGAAAACCTATTCGATGGACCAAAGTTATATTGGTCGTTGGATCGTGCGCCTGGATGGATACCACATGATCATAGAGCACCGGACCCGTGACAAGCATCAGAATGCTGATAGCCTCACTAAGAAGACAGAATTCTATGAGCGCCTCGAATCGAAGCAGGCTAACCAAGCGGAGATCAAAGACGGATTTTCATTCCTAGACAAGGAAACCTACGACAAACTACCACTCACTAAGTGGCTGGACAAGTCAGGGCACCCTATACCAGGACACCCTGACCTTCCAGTGGAAACGGTCGCTGAGATAAAGGTTTCAGCCAGTGGTGAACCCGTTCCGCTGGATCTGCTAGTCCGATCCAATCTGGTGCAGCAGGAGCTCACCAGGCTGGGTATAAACAGCATAGCTCTGCTAAATAGGACAGTGAATGTGGCGCCGGACGTCATGGGGAAACTTCGTGACTTGCTGGATAGAGAAGTCGACAGACATGATCGTGAGTGGATGGAGACCATGCAGCGATTGACCGTAACTGAGAAGACAGAGAAGAGGCCGGTGATCATTCGCGGTCGCGATGGGGAACGGGATAGTGAACCAGCTGGTGACCTCAATGCCAAAGGATGTTTTGTTGAGGACTTCATTCCCAGAACGTGGGAAACCGATCCCGGTCCAAATCACTGAGGAAGTCAAGGTGTAGTCAAAATCCAGCTTCACGAGAAAAGTACGTTTCACAGATGCAAAAGCAGAACACGAGCCGGGCTCAGATTGTTCTTCCGGGGACGAAACAATGTCCGGGGAGTCGGACATCTTCAGGCCCGTACAGGACGATTTGTCCGGGGAGAGGTTATTGAGACCACCTAGGGACAGAATTTTGTCCGGGGAGTCGAGAAACATCACAGACAGAGTGGAACGTGATGGTGTAGAGTCACTCGACTCAAGTGATGACTCGAGGCCGCAGTCCTGGGACAACACATCCGAGACTACTTCTAATTCTGATGTATCGGAGATTGCGCTTCATTCCTTGTTGGTGGACTGGAAACAACGCGGACTGGACAGGGAAATGCATCAGGATCCGGACAGAGACAGGTACACCTCCGATGAGGAGGGCACCGTGGTGGATAATACCGCCGATGAGCTCGAGCTGATAGCAGTTTCGAAACGCCCAACCAGATTACTGCCACATGGTACGGTCGTCCGTACCAATCTGGAGCCATCTGTGCAGGAAGCAACGCCTTTGAAGAAGATATGGTGCGTTAAGTTGATGGACGATGCCCATGCCCCGGAGATAATGAGCGGGCAAATGAACGTGGTAAAGCCGTATTTGAAAGCCAGGTACAGGCTGTCGGATCTCCTAAGGGCTCAACGAAATGATAGAATGACGAGCAGTCTGAAGAGATGGATCGAGAATGGAGCACCTGACAAGGGAGACTTGGAAGAAGACAGCTACTTGTGAGGTGCTTGTCAGGAGACTTGGAAGAAGATCTTGAAGCAGTTCTACCTGAAAAGAAAAGATTTGTTGTACCTGAACAAAGACGGAATCGTAGCCTGTAAACGTAGAGAGGAGGACAAGGTCCTTTACAAGTACAACTTGATAGTGTAACCACAGTTATAGCAGACCGAATTGGCCAAATACCAGACCGAATTTTTCGTTCACATGACCAAATGGGCCACCAGGGAGTGGACAAAGTGTATAACAGAATACAGAAACGATTCGAATGGCCTGGCTTGAAGAAGGCATGTGAAAAGTGGATCTCTGCGTGCTTGTCATGCCAACAGGTGAAGGACCCCAGGAAACTGAGATTCCCTCTGCAATCAATAGAATCATCAGGGTGCAGATCGATCACCAAAAGATATGCATGACAGCCACGGGCTACAATCAGGTGCTGGTAATGATTGATCATTTTACGAAATATGCAGAGGCAGCACCCTGCATGACAGCATCAGCGGAAGAAACGTGCGATCATTTGATAAATGTGTGGATAGCGAGGCACGGCTGCCCCGTCACATTCCAATCGGACAATGGCAAAGCATTTGTGGGTGATGAAGGAGTTAATGAAAAAGTCGCAGGTAGCACAGGCCCACTCGACCACTTATCAACCGCAAACGAATGGCCTAGTCGAAAGGCAGAATCGCACGCTGGTATCCATGTTGAGAGTTTATTGCTCACGCTACAGGGATGACTGGGATAGACACTTACCGCAAGTGATGGGTGCTTACAACAGCACAGATCACTCCACCACGGGAATAAGTCCGCATATGATGCTAACGGGTCACGAAAAGGCGCTTCCGTTGACGTTTTTCTACCTTGAATACGAGGGGAAGAGAACAGCACCGCAAACGTACGAGCGGGATGTTATTAGAAGACAGCAGGACCTCAATGAATTATGCAGGAGGAACACGCAACAGCGCAAATTAGACAAAAAAGGAGGTTTGATAAAAGGACAGCCGATGCAAAAGCCTACTTAGTTGGAGGACAAGGTCCTTTACAAGTACAACTTGATAGTGTAACCACAGTTATACCAGACCGAATTGGCCAAATACCAGACCGAATCTTTCGTTCACATGACCAAATGGGCCACCAGGGAGTGGACAAAGTGTATAACAGGATACAGAAACGATTCGAATGGCCTGGCTTGAAGAAGGCATGTGAAAAGTGGATCTCTGCTTGCTTGTCATGCCAACATGTGAAGGACCCCAGGAAACTGAGATTCCCTCTGCAATCAATAGAATCATCAGGGTGCAGATCGATCACCAAAAGATATGCATGACAGCCACGGGCTACAATCAGGTGCTGGTAATGATTGATCATTTTACGAAATATGCACGCAACAGGAGGAACATACAGGAGGAACACGCTATGCAGGAGGAACACGCAACAGCGCAAATTAGACAAAAAAGGAGGTTTGATAAAAGGACAGCCGATGCAAAAGCCTACTTAGAGGAGGACAAGGTCCTTTACAAGTACAACTTGATAGTGTAACCACGGTTATACCAGACCGAGTTGGCCAAATGATGCTAACGGGTCACGAAAAGGCGCTTCCATATGATGCTAACGGGTCACGAAAAGGCGCTTCCGTTGACGTTTTTCTACCTTGAATACGAGGGGAAGAGAACAGCACCGCAAACGCACGAGCGGGATGTTATTAGAAGACAGCAGGACCTCAATGACTTATGCAGGAGGAACACGCAACAGCGCAAATTAGACAAAAAAGGAGGTTTGATAAAAGGACAGCCGATGAAAAAGCCTACTTAGTTGGCGACTACGTCTGGGTGTTCCAGGAAGTGGTTCCACTAAAAGGAACCAAGAAATCATTAAAGAAATGGCGTGGTCCATTTCGGATAACAGAGGTGCACCAAAGAGGTCGTGTTTATCGATTGAGCACTGGAAGAGCAGCTCACTACGAAAACATCAAACCACACAATGCCTCGTCAGAGGACTGGTGCATCCCAGCGGACATGCAAGAGGGAGACTATTTGATAGTGGATCCTGCTTGTTAGGTGAATGAAAGGGGTACTCACGACAAAAACGACGGGAATGAGGTGGTGGACGATTGCGACCTACCACTGGACCTGGAGTTGACCGAGCGAGTAGAGGTGGACGATGAAACTCTACCTTATGCCGAGGAAGACTGGGACTGCCCGGAACAACTTGAAATTGACAAAGGAATACAGCCTGACTTTCCTCTCACCATGGAAACACGCTAGAGCAAGAGAGGAAAAAACAAGAAGAAATACAATCCGTACGGCGAGGATTTCGCCGTGGACAGGATAGTTGTAAGTGATATGATGGATTCGCTAGTAGGACTGGACGAAGTGGCGGTGCAAGAAGAAGTCGACTTGGTGAATGACATGGATCAGGATTGGATCGATGATCGATCGGAACCGGAAGTGGAGTTCGAACCAGAAGCGGAACAGACTCATGAGCAAGAACTAACGAACTTGCGGGTGCTCGAATGTCTCCATGATCTGCCGTCGATAAAGATCCGTGATTCAGGACGTCGATAAAGACGGCATCAAACACGTCAGCCATGACAATACCGAGTCCAACTGGGTCGCCCCAGATGGTCTTCTACGTGTTCCACAACCCAACCTCGATCTCCTAGACTTTGGGCGATCGACGGGGACGTCGATGGATATTTTTTTCCGGGGAGTGGGGGTAGGACTCACCCACACCAAAAATTTGATAATAAAAAAAATTTAAATCGGCAAGAGAAACCGGAGAACTGGAAACGGAAGGCGAGAATGCTAAAAAACCACCTTTCAGACGAATTTTTGTATCTTATTTCGACCTACCGAACCATTATTCAAACAATATCGTCATAAAGGACAGCGATTTGATACTCACGGAACGCACATGTGCTATAGCGATAACCGCGGACGTAAGCTTCAAAACAGCACTAGCGGCTGATTTCAAAAGAAAGTATAAGAACATCGAATTTTTATGGAAACAGAGGCCTGGTGTGGGAGGGATGATAGCGCTGCCCCCTGTTGCATCACAGATACCAGGGAAATATTTGTGTTTCCTGGTTACCAAGGCCACTGATAGGCAACACGTAGATCCAGAGAGCTTGGTATTGGCCTTGACTCGACTTAGGGATTTTTTGGTTGAGAGAGGAGTGACCTCTCTCTCGTTACCAGTATATGATCCTAATAGGGGAAAGCTACATCCGAGAGAGTTGTACGCACTTGTACATGTGATATTTTCAGAAACTGACATAGAGGTTTACTTACATAAAAAATACTATCTGAGCATATGCTAGGAATTGCATTTGGCGATAAGTGGTTTTTATTAAGTTCACTTGATAAGAATTAGTGTCAGGTTTTAGATTAGGATTAGGTTTTAGGCATAATATTAGGGATTATGTTTTTATGTGATAGTATAGATGTGTGATGTTTATGTGTTATGTTATTGTTATGATATGTTTCATGTTTTGTGTCATCAAAGACGTAGAATACTCCAGGTAATCAAGGTGACAGCACTCATTTGTGCTACCCTGACAAAGATACAGGTGGACGATCCACCTTGGTGCTAAATTTTTAAAATAAGAATTGAGAAGAGAATTTCAATGAAGAGTTTTAAAGAGTTGAATGATGTTTATCCAAAAATGATGGTTTTAAGTAACGACTTGTTTTTTAGATCTTGATTGATCAGAAATTGTTTAATGAATTCATTGAATCAAACGAACCGGAGGAAACTACACGACAACGAGAATCAACACGATAAGAAATGGGTGATACGAATGAACTAATGGAATTCCTCTCAGCGAGTCTAGGAGCGACTCTAGACGAGATCTATCAGCGGCTGATCGATTGTGACTTTACACGAGAAGACTCGGGGCTGGCGATGTTTGTGGTCGCGCTCCTCAATGCGTTAGGACGAGAGGGTCGAGGGAATCGCCCTACAGAAGTCGTGTTGATGTTGGCTTTCGGTGAGTCCGGGACCGCCGAGAGAGGTCGAAACCGACTGATGAGATGGCGGCGTGGAGAAATGTCTGGCCACGACCTGGCTCGTGAGCCAGGACTAGGTGAACAGAGGGACCACCGGCTAGGTGAGATGCCCTTGCCGTTCCAACCTGCGCAGCCGCTCATCGGAGCGAAAAGACAACGTGATGGTCCAGGCCCGTCACATTCGGTCGACTCTCCAACAGCTGCTCCTCCTCCTGAGAGTGAGGGTGAGCGAAATAGAAATCCAGACGTCGGAGACGATTGAGACGTTGGAGAAGAAAGAGAGAGATCAGAGCGAGCTGTGTGCCAAACTCCAGGAGTATAGGGCGATAGCTCGAGAAAGAGACGAATGGAAAAAGAAGTACGAAGATCTGCAGGTGGCCTACAAGGAGGATGAAATAAAGCACCTGAAGGAGCTGTATATGGCGAAGGTGAGCCAAGTGTCACAGGAAGTTCTGGCGACAATAAAATCCTCGGAGGGATCCAGCGACACGCGCCCCAAGACAAGAGTACAGGAGCTGTGTACATCGAGAGGGCCCGAGGCTCCTCAGCAGACACAACAGTCTGCTCCCAGTCAGAGGAACACGATACCAGACCCTTCTGACACCTATCTCGCTCCTCAGTTCCAAGAGTCATTCAATTAAGTGGCCAGAGCAACAATGGATGAGATTAACAGAAGCACTGGGCGGACATTGGGTAGGATCGTTCCTTCCCAACGTCGTGATCATTCATCCAATAGTTCGGAGCGAGCAACCCGCACAGTAGCGTCCTCGGGGACTGCGCATGGCGGAACCTTTCAAAAGTCCCGCGTGGTAGACATTAGGAAGAATCTGATGGCACGTCACCAGTTCACGCAAGTGGCTGCGGAGCATCCTCGAGCCTGCCTGAATGACATGAGCTGGAACCCCGCTACGAGTGACCAGGTAATTCCCCCAGGTGTCGCCACTTGATCATAGGAGACAGTTTGGTGAGGGATCTGAATGAGATCTTCGTCTATGGTCAGACTACCACTCTGTCCTTTGGAGGAGCCTCAGTGGCTCGGGTCATCAAAATGATGGAATTCCAGAGCGAAGATCACCTGGATACGCTGGTAATAATGCTGGGAACCAACGACGTCTCGAGAGCCCCAGTGACTCCGGAGAGCAAGTGGGAGCCTCTACTGGTCTCCCTCCTGAACGAACTAAAGGAGAAGTACAGGCCCAGGCTCGTGGTGCTGTGCACGATACCACAGAACCCGATGGTGGGCACCGTAGTGGCAGATTTTATGAATGGCAACGTGACACGGTGGAACGAAATGATCCTCAGTCTGGTGAGAAACAACCCTGGCGAGCTCGGCTTCTGGATCCCGAGAACATGTTGCGCATGATTGATCACCTCGCGCTCACCAGATATGGGATACATTTCAACACCCAACAAGGGAGACACTGGATCAATGACGTATTTCAGACGCAGTTGAGGAAAGTGGAGCAGGAGTCGAGGGCGACCAGTTCTCTGGCTTGGACCAGTTCGACCGGAGGAAATAGAATAAGGGCAAGCGTGCCCGAATCCCTCGTCAACCGCCTAGGGCCTTTGGCAACGAAGACGGCTACAGCTGCACCCATCACTCCGAGCTCAAATGTGAGAGACAGGCTAGGGACTGCTCCTCCTCCCAGAACACAACCGCTTGAAAGCCGACTCGGGAGATCAGTTGATCAGAACAGGAATAACTCCCAGACCGTGTCTAGGAGGAACAACCCGCCCGCTACGGCGAACCCTGCTTCAGTAGCAGGGCCGTCTACGAGCGCCATGCCAGCGGAGGGAGTTGAACCAGGCAGCGTGCTGCTTTGGAACCGATCAGACCCTAGTCATTGTGGACAGTACAAGACGGACATGTCAACGAAGTTGAACATGAATACCTTGACGTGTCAGGAGGACGCAATGAGAATGATCGGCGGAGAAAGTCCCACAGTGTCGCGACTATATCGGATACCGGGCGTGGATTGGCTGCTAGCAGAGCAGGAGCAGTTCAGCTCCACGACTACGCTCCGTCACGCAGACCTGAATGGATTCCCTCAGGACAATATCTTTGGACCTTTGAATACCCGGTCTCTTACGGACGTCCGCCAGAGAGCCAGGGAACTGACGCCACCTGCTCGCAAGGGCAAGTTTCAGACAGATAACAAGCCTAATAACAAGCATCACAAGATGTACAGGCAGTTTGCTAAACCACCCGGTCAGACGCCTGGCGAATATTCAAGAGACTACCCCCGAACGAACACGGTGGATGGATATGACAGGAGATACGGGTAACTGAAGGCCCCCGTCGGTGACGGGCTGTTTGCCGCTTATGATCCCTTGGATATGAAAGCTGCCAAGTACCTGATTGTGGCCAGTTCGGATTATCTCTACACGCGCCGTTCTCTCTTTTGGCCCGACGTGATTTTCTTGACGGCGCATAAATTGGACTGGGGACAGTCAATAGGCTTGATAATAAGTGTGCGAAGGGTGGTCAGCATGGAGCCGCAGGTGATAGTGGTTGCAGGCTCGAATGATCATCTGCAAAGCAGGGGTTTGTTGTCCCGTCTGACGGATGGGTCGATCCCGAGCAACGATGTCATAGGGGAGGCGATAATGACAGTGCTCTCGGCGATGACTGAAGTAGAAACAGCAGCAAAACAATGTTTCACCCAAAATGTAGTGAAGGTGGTCTTTGTGTTGTCACCAGGGTACGCTGCATTGCCAGAACCCCTTCAGTTTGTATACACAATGGTCACAACGATAGCAGAAGGACGGTTCAACGTGATAATTCCTGCCCCGAACAGAGTGATAGACCCCAACAATTATCAACCATCCCGATCTGAGCTTCCTGCCGTTTGGGCTGACATTTCCAATGCCATACAGGAACTCAAAGATTGTAGCACAATTCGGTTGGTGTTAGATGAGGTTCTGGGGTTGGAGCTGTCCAACTTCGCCAGATTGCTGAAGTTAAGACCAGGGGTAGATGACGATCATCTGTTAGTACAACAGGTGGCTGACGATCTCTGGTTCAGACAGGTGGATCATGCAGAGAATGAACAGGAAAAAACAGGGAAAGGTGGTTGCACTTGTCACCGAGACTGTGCAACTTGGGAGAGGACGCGTTCGAGCATGCACCGGCAGTGATCAAAGAGATACACGTGTATCTGAAGAACTAGTTTGATGCCCGGGAGTTAGCTGGGGGTATGATGTTGAAATTGATGCAGGATGTAAACACGATGTCGCTGGACAAGTTCCAAGCTGACGTACTAGCCACGAGGGCACAATATGAACGATCAGATGCCATCTTGGTTTGGAATGGGAGTGGGATGGACGCCATCCTTCCTGTCGACGTGCTATCCGAGGGCAGCTCGGAACCTGATCGCGAGCTACGTCAAGGATATCAGGAAGCTGTCGATTGGCCTGATATTAGCCCTGTACGTGACATTTGGTCATGAGAATTTCGTGAAGGGGCCGGCGAACCTCTTCACCCAAGCGTTGGCAGATTTGAGATTGGATGGGCTCCTGACTCTGATTGCCATGACCTACGGTCGGCTGGGTGATTTGCTTGTGCTGTTGCGTTACCCCGAACAACTCCAGGGAACAAGTCGTGAGTTCAACGCGCAGTTGGAAACTGCCTCGCTCAGGAAAATGAAAGACTGGAGGACTCTCCTGCTCCAATATCTCTTGCAGCAGAACAGAAGTGTCACGGGAGAGGATAAGGTGGCGACAGATGCGGGTGAATGTAAGCAGTATTGTGGCATGCCCTTGCTGACAGATTTGGCTGTCATGATGCGGATCGATCCGCTGGCTCTGATTCACGGACTGCGGGAATTCGTCACGGTGGTGTATGGACCGGTGATGTCTTTCGTGTTCTCGGACGTGCAAGTCAAGGCATACAGGAATTCTGTGTTGTATGTGAACCTGGTCTCAGTCGTGGATTGTTCCGTGCTGAATTGGGTAGAGCAGAAGGAGCTGAGAGGGCTGGCCAGCGACGACAGGCTGTTCGGAAGAATAGCGGAGCCAGGTTGGGTGTTGATGGATTTCAACAACAACTTTAAGTGCCGAATGGGCCGCGAAGACCTTTCCCACATCCAGTCTAACCCGAAGCTCTGGAATCTGAGACCAGTAGTGAAAGATTCAGGAGCGGCAATGAGAGTCCCACTCTTGCCAGAAGCCACGCACACGTGAAAGAGAACCAGCAAGCGTGGCTTTCTGCGTCCAGGCCGCTGCCGGACCAATGCCCTCGATATCCACCGATAAGGAGGATGTTGTTGGGAGTCAAATCTCCCGTCATTGCCCCTCGCATCGGAGCGGCTCGTGATGCAGAGAAAGGAATGCTGAAGTGGAGTGAAGGGATGGAGCCGCGCTTCATCAGTTGGAACGTTGCAGCCGCGCACACGTTTGACTTCACATTTTCTGATGCTTGGAGCAGGAAAAAGATCATAGCACTACCTTCCAGTAGACCAGAGGTCTCGGCTGAAATGTGGAACGAGGTGTATGCTCGCACAGATGACTTATCAAGACTGAAGTGGTCAGGAGAAGTGAAAGTAGTGATGCTGGAAGTGGCAAAGGAGTGCAGAGGAGGCTCATACATAACGATAGAGGACCTGGCACCACATGGCGAGGAGCCGTAGAATTCCTGGTGAACGATGAATTGTTTTATCACGCAGTAGGCATGACCGTACCGGCGCGGCCGGACTCGGGCATAGACACACGACAAGGCCCTTCAGGACCTAAGCCGAAACCTGATGCGGATGACGAAGAGTTGATGGATCAGGACGATGAAGACATGGATCAGGAAAGACAGAAAAGCCGGGTGAGACGGATCTAGGAGCGTTAGAAAGAGACTTGCTGGAGTACCGGTTTAGTGAAGACAGCGACGGGGAAGTCGATGGGAGTCGATGGGAGTCGCTGGCCGTTGTGTTGAAGTCCTCCAAGCGGGCGGCCAGTGGAAACGAGGGCGAGGTATGAGGCTCACACTTGAGCATACTGAAGACCTGTTCTCGGCAAAAGGAGCCCCTGATGGGGCAAGCTGTCTCAGCAGCTTCCTGTACAACACAAACTCAATGAGCAACACAGTGAGGGGCAGAAATTCTGATGACCGTTGGAATCTTCCTTCATCTGGCTTAAAGAGTGGTCTGAAGCGGGCATGGCTGACCTGCCGGAGACCTAAAATCCATAGAGGCCAATGTCACGGGGGAGGGGAAAGGGGAACCAGACGGAGGTGCGACAAGGGGGAACCAGGGGGCGATGCTTGGTTCTTCCGGAGGGGAACAGCAAGAACGGAGAGGAGAAGAGAGAAAGTGGACTCAAAGAGGGCACAACAGAAGAGCAAGGGACAAAAAGCCGCGATGATAGCCCACCAAAAGAGCCTGAGATGGAGCAGGCCATGCTGGCAGGCCGAAAAGGAGGTACGGGTAGCAACCTGGAACGTACAGGCCATGAGCGTGAATGGGAATCAGTCAAAGCTGAAAACGTTGGTCAAAAGAAGCCAGGATAACGGATGGACAGTGGTGATGGTGACAGGCAGCAATGCAGAATGCAACGGACACTTGGAAATCGACGCAGCAATAGTCAACACCAAGAACAAGGCGGGTGGGAAAGACAAGTATGGAGGTCAGGCCATTGTGGAAGCCACGATACAATTGGTAAAACAGATATGGACTAAGCCTGCGGAACAGTGGGAAAACCTAGTGAAAGTCGGGATTCAATGCTCTCTTTATAAGGGCAAAGGAGACCGAGCGAGCCTAGACAGCTACCGAGGCGTAGTACTCCTACCAATGTTATCAAGGATTGTGGCTAGAATTTGCGCGAGCAGGCTGGGCAAATGGGCAGAAGGAACAAACATTCTGTCTGCAACACAATTTGGCTTCCGGAGAGGAATGGGAACTGAAGATGCAATCCATATTATACGCAGAGTGTTCGAGGAATGCCAAGAGCGGAACCACGAAATACAAGATGAGGAGGATACCCCAATGGCAGGATTAATGGACCTAAGAAAGGCTTACCCATCGACACAGCGCGACGCAATGTGGGAAATTATGGAAAGGAAGGGAATGCGAAAAAATGGCCACATGCTCCGGACACTGAAAGGCTTACACGAACACACAGAGTACGCCTGTCGAGTGGGCAACCAGCTCCCCGAGCAGTATCGTCCGAAACGGGGACTAAGGGAAGGGTGTCCGTCGTCGCCCATTTGTTTCAATATATTCCACGACCAGAGTGTTAGAGACATGCGAGAACAAAGGCAGAGAAATGCCGTGGAAAACAACCTTGGGGCGGTTGGAGTCAAATGGAAATGGAGGAAAAAGACCAGAGTCACATACCAACAAAAGACCAAGAGAAACGCTCATGAAACACTGGAGACAACAATAGACAACATCCTATTTGCCGATGATACAACGATGATTGGATCGAGGAAAGAGCTGCAGGTTGGCGGCGGGATGGAGACAGTGACAAGAGCATTAACTGATTTCCAGCAAAAAGAGAATGAGGATAAGCGGGAATGGATCGAGCTAGGGCGACCAAATAACGTGCGGTTCCTGGGGACATGGCTCGACCTCGACGAAGACATGAAACAAAGGATAAAAGAGGGTACGGAGCTTGGGCCAAAATGAGGAATAAGCTGGCCAAGTCGCGAATTTCGCACCGTAAACAAGCCCAAATCGTCCGAGCTACGGTCATGACCACGATGCTGTACCCTTGTAAGTCCAGACCATGGCGGGAGTACGAGTATTCAAGGATCCAATCAGTCATGGATCGATGCTACAGATACATCGTCGGTCAAAACCTGCGGAGAATGGCAGATGAGAGAAAGAACATGTTCGATATAAGAAAGAGCCTGGGGGTGGCAAGAGTTAAACGAGAAATCGAGAAACAATGTATGGAGTGGTGCGGACATGTGATGAGGATGGCGGACTCAAACCTCGTTAAACAGACAGTGAAGGGATGGCTAGACAACAAGACGTTGAAACTCGGGAAAATAGGGGCCAAACCGACACTACAACGATTCTGGAAAAGGAAACTCCCAGAAATGGAAGTGGACCCGGAGTATCTTGAGGTGATAGCCGGTGACAGGTAAGAGTGGAGGAGGAAGATAAGAGACCGATATGAAAAGGGGTGCCTGGAAGATGACAGCAAGTCGAATGAAGAAAGGCGTAATCAGGAGCAAATCCTGGAAGGGGCAGAGACAAGACCACCGGGAGTTGTCGGGAACCGCGATGGGGCTTCTCAACAAATGCACTGCTGCGGACTCTGCCAGAAATCTGGTTTTGCGACGAGAAGAGCGCTGATGGTCCACAACCAGCTACAACATCAGCAACAAAGGGAACACCTCGGAGGATACGAATGCCAGAAATGTTGTAAGAAAATGATCAAAACCCCACAGGCAAGAGGTATACACGAACGAACGTGTCTAGGGGATGAAGTGGCTACAAAAGCCGAGTATCGCAGGAAAAGAAATGAAAGTCTGCGCCGGGAGAGAGAGTTAAGAAACCCTGCTCAGTTTTTCTGTGACGTATGTCAGGAAGGGTTCGCGACAAAAGCCGGTCTTTCCTCGCACATGAGGTTTCATCAAAGAGTGGAAGCACCATTACCGAGAGAACCGAGAACCACATGTTTAAAAAGGATTCCACATCGAGATGAGAACGGAGAGTGCTTTTACCAGTGTCGGAAAGGCTGTGGAAAGACGTCACGAAAAGCAGGCTCAATCGCCAGGCATGAAAATGCATGTGAACCTCAACCACAAAGGGAAACAGAAGTGATTGAAGCTCCCACACCGGAACTGCTAAACGAAGGGGACCAACAAGGTACATCTCAGTCGGTGCCAGACAGAGAAGATCAAATGAGCCGAACGGAGGGGGAATCGACATTTGTAGGATACCAGTGCGACCGCTGTACCTTTGTGGCAAAAACAAAGTGCGGACTGGGGTCACATAACCGAAGCCACCTAAGGAAGGACGCTGCGGTCAGACTAGGGGGTACAGGAGTGGAATCAACATCTTTGTCGGTTCCAGACGAAAGGGACCAACCCGGAACATCTCGAACGGTGAGCCAAACGGAATGTGAGGAGCCAGGGCTAGGGTATAAATGCGAGCGCTGTACGTTTGTTGCAAAAACGAAGGGTGGACTTGGATCACATAACCGGAGCCACCTTAGGAAGGACGCGGCGATCAGACCACCAGAGGGTAGGGTGGAATCAGGGACGACAGTGGAGTTGGAGGTACCGGGGAGCGAAACCAGGGGAGGGTACCCCTGCAACCGATGCAGCCTGCAGCCTTGTTGCAAGGACGGCAGCGGGGTTAAGCTCGCATAGACGGAGTCACGAGAGGTCGGATTTGAGGAATCGGGGAAGACGATACGAAACTGAGGAACGGAGGGAGAACGAGCAGGAACTACCGGAAGCAAGGGTGGAACCAGAGACGACGACGGCGGAGCTGGAGGTAGTGCAAGGAACGCCAACAGGTTTTCCCTGCGATCGATGCAGCCTTGTCGCAAAATCAGGAGCTGGGTTAAGCTCACACAAACGGAGCCACTTAAGAAAGGAAGAGATGAATCGGAGACGGACTGGGGGGGGGGGGGGGCGAACACCTGACTCCGATGGAGCCCCCTGTCTTTCCTTCAGAAGGAACTTTTATCCCCTAACCCCAGTGACGGGCATGGACCTCTTTTGGCTCGCAACGCCCAACAAACAGACAGAGGTCGATGGGAGTCTGTTTCTGATGACGCCATCATCTTTCATGTCCCCTACAAAAGAAGCGTCGGCCGACTTATCCCCGATGGACCCAATAAGTCAGGCGAGAGAGCGCCGAAATAGGGATCCACAAAGATTGCTCAATGAGTCACCAAGGAGGAGAAAGATCGAAGAGTCAATGAGGGTATCCTTCCTGAGTACGCTGCCGGAAGAGGAATGGGAGAGATACCAAAGTGAACTAGAAAGCAAGACAGGGGCAACTTGGAGCCGAGTGAACTTCATGGAAAGGTCATGGGACGTGATACGACGATATGGGACGCAGTCCATAATGAAGGTGGGATTGAACCAACCCATCATGCGTGAGGTCCTGGAGAAAATAATGAACTCCATGGAGTCTGATGTTCTGACCGAGTCAGTTACAGAGGACAGTGCCGATGATCAGCAGGTCACGAAGAAATAACCCGTTAGATGCGCCAGAAAGGGGCTGAAGCGGCTGAAAGGGAAGACAGGAAGTCGAGCCGTGAACCAGAGAGTGGTGAAGTCAAAAGCCAGCGCAGTGGTGGCATCTTTGACGAGCGCAGGTCGTTCAGGCGAGAGCGGGCAAGGAGATGGTGCGACGTTGACCGGGGGAGAAAAAGAGAACCTGATACCCCCTATGCTCATGGCAGGTCTGACCACGACAGCCACAAAATCAAAGAAGACTGCACGAACCCTAGCAGACACTAAGCTAGAAATGGAGATCATCAGTCAGTGTGGATCTGGAGGACTTGAAGATTACAGGTCCTCGCGAACCAACATGGCCCGGATGAAACTGGAGGGACAACTCGACGTGGTCGAGTACAGTCGAGTCACTGTGCCGGAATCGGTCCACATGGGAGATCCAGCAGGGGGTTATGTGGAGATGTTGAAGGCGAGAAACTCGGCGAGAGGGCACCTGATGGCTTGGAGCGAGAAGCGAGCCATGCAGGAATATCTGAAAGGGCTAACGGATAATTCTAACTTAAATCGGAAAGAATACGGCACGGTAATGTCCTCAGAGAAGAACGAAATCGGGCTGGAAAAACTGCTGGAAGTCTCTTGGAGGGCGGCCCTCCAAAGATACTTCGACGAGACGATGCATGCACCTGCAACGGTGGCAGCGTACCTGGCTCATCCGTGCACGAGAACTGACCTGCAAGTACGGTTGGCTTGGTGCTTGATGGGCATCAAGAAGGCGGAATATGAAGCCAGTAATGATTTGAAATCAAAGGAACAGGAGCTGGAGTTGATGGAAGCTCTGCGAGCGTTGATTTCAAAAGACCATTCTGCGATAGCCTGGGCTAAGCGTAAGGATTCCCTTTGCTTTGTCAGGTTCGTGGTGCATCGTATCCCCACTCCTGTTTTGGGAGAATGCATAAAGATCATTCGACAAAAGGGAATTGACTGCGAAAGAAACTTCCTCAGGGCACTCCTGGATTTGTATCAGGATATGCCGTTGATTGTACCAAATAGGGAGTCGAATGACATGGAGAGCTATCGCAAGTTGGAAAAAGTGAGAAGTTATTCCAACAAAGAATTGAAAATGAGCCGGGAGTTGATTGAAACAGTCAGGGGACAAAAAGACTTTGCAACACTAGGGAAACTGAAGTCGTTCCAATATGTGTCTGGCATACCGGGGATGGCGTATAATCCCTTCGTGAATGAAGAAGCCAGGGAAGCGTACTTCGACTATGAGCAAGTCATAGTGCTCAATTTCTGGGTCCAACGGATTAAGGAAACTGGAATGCTGATGGTGGAACAACCCAAGCTGGGAATTATTTTAGAAGAACGAGTGGTCGAACCCTCGGTTCCAGAGCTGAAGGGGCAAGTGAGTTTTGATTGTGGTTCTTGGGACGGTCCCTTGAAAACCATCCTAGTAACCATGTGGGAGCTCATGAAGCCTTCTTGGTGTCCCCACCCTAACGCCGGTCTAATCTGGGACATGACGGTGGATGTCACGTTAGACCTGGATGATGACGCTAGTCTACATGATCTGGCCATGATACACCATCTGCTGGCCATGAGGATGACGAAGTGGAAGAGCAACCCATCCACGGAGCTATCCGAGGAAAGTCCATCGAGCAATTGGTTGAAGCAAGGCACCTGTTTGGCTCAACATAGTGGGATGAAAGGACATGTTTGCAACTTGGGACACTGCCTGATTACGCTGAGCGAGCAGCATCGACAACTGACACGATTGTACGGAAGATTGAGCATGTCAGATAAGAGTGGCATGGAGTTGGTCGCGGACTGTCATGGGGTGACGGATGTAAACTTGACCACAGCCTTGGGATTTTGTAGCATGACGAGTTCGATAGAATCGCTTGAGCGCCTGGAGCTTGCCCATGAGCTAGTGACGTCCCTCAGCGTGGAAGTATTCCCTGGAGCATTGCAGACAGAGCAGAAGATCGGAGGCTGGCGAGAAGCTCTGGAAAACGAAATGAATCTGAAGGATAGTGAAGCCTATCATAAACCTACTGGTTCAAAATATCTGGTGGGTTCAAGCTCCGCGCCATATTGCAATAGTAGGTATCCTACACATATGGTGGTGATGGATGCGAGGACGCAGCAGGTGATGATTGACCAATTTTTCTCTGTGCCAAATTGCGTGAGGTTGGCCAGAATGTCGGATAGGTCATATGATTTGTTGGCGAAGATCTTTCGGGCAGTCCCGAAGAGATCTGAAGGCGAGTTGGAAGACGTAGTTGGGTGAAGAGTTCCTGAGATTGAACGAAGGTAATGTGAGCAATTTCCAAAAGCAGAAAGCGAGTGGAGCGTTACCCACTGAATTCCCCACCATAGAAGAGAAAGACGATTTACACAAAATTATGATCGAGGGGAGTATCCTTGCCACTGCTTGGCGCAGACGTTATGGTACCCCAAACGCGGGAACCTGATGCTAGTATGGGACGTGGAGGAGTTGTACTCTACGGGGTTGCCCGATCAGAATCAACAGGTGTCAATCGTGGTGGTTAGTGCCATGCTGGCAGTGAGATGGTTGAAGGCTAACGCGGACACGAGTGAACAGGAGACGGCCGTGCCGACTCTTGAGCAGCTGAGCAACGTGAAGATGAGCCGCAAATTGGATCTTTTCAGAACCACCTGCAAGGTTCTGAGAATACCCAACGCCATTGAAAGAATATGGTAAGGCAAAGGTGCACTGATGACGTCATGGATGTATGAACGCGCGAAGCGTCACATGTCGAGGAACACGGAAGCCTATCAATCTTTCCAGCTAGATATAGGACCGGGAGCCTATAAGAGAGCATTCCTGACGCACCGAAACGCGGTTACCACGGCGGTGAAGCGAGTAGCTGGAGCGCCTTGTGTAACTGAAGATGAGAAGAAAGAGGTCTTAAGAGCTGATCTAGAACGAAATGTGAGCCTGTGTCTTCACAACAGCTTTTGCAGGAACCGGGAGCAAAAGGTGAATGTGGACCTGCTACCTTGTTGCAAACCGAGGCTGTTGGAGCAGGAGAGTTGGGGCACGGCCCGCAACTCCATGGACATGCTGGAGAGAGTCCTAGAAGACAGCGAAGCTGAAGATCAGGATGGAGAAGTAATGGAATGAAGATGATGGAACGAAGAGGACAAGTGAAGACTTGAACAAGAAAGGAAGAGAAGGAGAAAAAACTTGATTGTCTTTGTGTGTAAAAACTTGAACCAATCAACCAAGTTTGATTATTGAACTTGTTAAACTTTTTGTTTCGATCTAGTTTGGTCAAACCAGACTTTAAAAATTGTTGCAATTGTTGAAATTGTTGAAAGAAAATTTTAGTTATGCTACTTATGTATATATATATAGCACATAGGTGAGTATATTTACCTATTTAAACACGACTGAAGTTTTTAACCTGTGTAAGACACAATTTCACTGTGTGGCGACCTGGTAAGTTTGGGTAAACTCGCTTGGAATGGGTGAGTAACTCAATAATTTTCCTAGCCACAGAGTTTCTTAGTTTTAATATTGAAAGGACCGCATAAATAACTGATTATACTTGGTGATCGACGTTAAGTTATTTTAACGGGTGCTTGGCCGTGCCACTTCCCAACTTTTTAATCACAAAGACCGAAAATAAGTTTTATGGCAAGATGACCTAAGTAGTCAGAAAAGAAATTTTATCTAGGACACTCCTCATGGTGCATATTTTGTGAAAATGTTGAAAGGCAGTGAGATGTAGTACGATGCCATTTGTGAACACGTAGTGAGTTGAGGTGGAGTAGATATATTTAATTTTTTATGCGATTTGTAAGATTGATTACAGAGAACTGGAACACTACTTGACGATAAACCGGTGTTATGCGATCAATAGGGACATTGATGGGGACTTGTCCGGGGAGTATGTACCATTCTGCCAGATTGGCACAGCGCAACCTTCCGGCGACACAAAAAAAAACGAATAAAGGCCTTAGTAACGAAAAATTACTGCGAAGGAGGGTCTAGATATTCCGAGAATTTGAATTTTTAAAATTTCGAATGACGGGCCAATATTTCTGAGAAATACAAAAAGACGGCCATTTTGACTGGAAAGGACGAAAAAAAAACAGAACAACGACGGAGATAGCAGAAAACAGTCGCACGAAAGAACAAGAAAAACGAAGCCTCTTATCGTGGCAATAACACACGATAAGATCCTTAGCAGTGGAAACTAGTGGAAAAGGAAGCTTCAGTGGGGAAGGAATATTCCGCGGAACCCTCCCGTGCCACAAATTGGGAGAGATAAGAACGTTATCTCGGGAAGATTAAGGGAGCGGAGGCTTGGTCCCCCAGAGACTGTTGTATGTAAAGGGACTATATAAAACTGACATTGTAGCTACTTGGATGAGGTAAAACCTTGAATTAACACCGGTATTATTTGATATTTTAGAATATGAGTAGCTAGAAAGAGGAAGGGGTCAATCCATCTCCAATGGATTTAATAAAGAACTGTCACACAAAAACAGAGCAGAAGATCGGAGGCTGGCGAGAAGCTCTGGAAAACGAAATGAATCTGAAGGATAGTGAAGCCTATCATAAACCTACTGGTTCAAAATATCTGGTGGGTTCAAGCTCCGCGCCATATTGCAATAGTAGGTATCCTACACATATGGTGGTGATGGATGCGAGGACGCAGCAGGTGATGATTGACCAATTTTTCTCTGTGCCAAATTGCGTGAGGTTGGCCAGAATGTCGGATAGGTCATATGATTTGTTGGCGAAGATCTTTCGGGCAGTCCCGAAGAGATCTGAAGGCGAGTTGGAAGACGTAGTTGGGTGAAGAGTTCCTGAGATTGAACGAAGGTAATGTGAGCAATTTCCAAAAGCAGAAAGCGAGTGGAGCGTTACCCACTGAATTCCCCACCATAGAAGAGAAAGACGATTTACACAAAATTATGATCGAGGGGAGTATCCTTGCCACTGCTTGGCGCAGACGTTATGGTACCCCAAACGCGGGAACCTGATGCTAGTATGGGACGTGGAGGAGTTGTACTCTACGGGGTTGCCCGATCAGAATCAACAGGTGTCAATCGTGGTGGTTAGTGCCATCGTGGCAATAACACACGATAAGATCCTTAGCAGTGGAAACTAGTGGAAAAGGAAGCTTCAGTGGGGAAGGAATATTCCGCGGAACCCTCCCGTGCCACAAATTGGGAGAGATAAGAACGTTATCTCGGGAAGATTAAGGGAGCGGAGGCTTGGTCCCCCAGAGACTGTTGTATGTAAAGGGACTATATAAAACTGACATTGTAGCTACTTGGATGAGGTAAAACCTTGAATTAACACCGGTATTATTTGATATTTTAGAATATGAGTAGCTAGAAAGAGGAAGGGGTCAATCCATCTCCAATGGATTTAATAAAGAACTGTCACACAAAAACATGATAAAATAGGGTATTCGAGCCGTGTTTTCAATAGCAATCATGTAGTCTGAGGATCCGAGACTCAGCTATGTGGTTGTGTTCGCATATAAATGAAAGCTGATCAAAAGTCGTTTGACTGATGGCCTAAAAATAGTAACTTTTTACTTAGCCCTAAACAGACCAGAAAAACAACTGGCAAGGTCGAGACGGTGAAAAACGAGTGGAATTAAGGTAACTGACGCCTGCCAGTCGTTAATAGGTACTTTTTCTACGCTCCGTCGCTGTGTAGTATTTGGGCGAATGTTACATGTCTCTTCAACCCACCAACCTCAACAATATGGGCCCCAAGTTAAGGTAACCACAGAAATAGTAAGAAATGACAGTTTAAAAAACAAAAACTCTAACCTGCGAATTTTGCATCCATCATTCTAAACCTTATGTCAAAACATAATTTAGCCTAAGAAAACATAATTTAGGCAGAAAACCCCACCTCATAATTTAAAGTGTTGAACGACCTCAAACGTCAATTCATTCTCCAATCCTTATTAAAAAACTAAGGACTAATAGAAATTATTAGTAAAACTAGCCATTATATTAAGATAAACAGTGAAAAACTTCAATTACTCATCCTTCAATTGAGCCCCTCTTTTTAGTTGACCCAGGCTAAAACTATTAAAAAAATGGTTTGCTCCTGAATAGTATCTGAACCTAAACCTGAACTTGCGGACTGATTTACTATTCTCCAACCTTTGATCACAAATCAGAAACCTGAGTAAGAATGATTATATTTGATAAACTGTCTCTTCAACCCACCAACCTCAACAATCTAGGCCCCAAGTTAAGGTAATCACAGAAAAGCGTAAGAACTAACAGTTTAAAAAACAATAACTCTCACCTCCGAATTTTGCATCCATCATTCTAAACCGTATGTCAAAACATAATTTAGGCAGAAAACAAACAATAAAACTAAACAAATGTTTAATTAAAGACGAAAGATTTGATTTTGTTATTACACCACTTGAACAAACAATAGGATATATTAGATCAAAAAGACAAACACGGAAGAAGACAATAATTTCAATAAAAAAAAAATTTAAAAAACAAAGATTTTCAAGAACACGTAATCCAGCTTTGGAATCAGACACAACTACAATCAAAAACTTCAGAAGCTAAAATATTAGATAGACAAAAGTAATCCAATAGACCAACAGAAAAACTAAACAAATGTTTAATTAAAGACGAAAGATTTGATTTTGTAATTACACCACTTGAACAAACAATAGGATGTATTAGATCGAAAAGACAAACACGGAAGAAGACAATAATTTCATTACAAAAAATTTTTAAAAAACGAAGATTTTCAAGAACACGTAATCCAGCTTTGGAATCAGACACAACTACAATCAAGAACTTCAGAACCTAAAATATTAGATAGACAAAAATAATCCAATAGACCAACAGAAAAGTTTTTTGGACTCAGAAACCACATCACCATCATAATTAAAAGGGAAACGCAGAATTGAGCAATCATATAATAATTAACTGGTACCACTCTATAATTGGTATGAGCCAATAAGATTCATTGAAAGTTAAAAATTAACAGTTTTAAGATACAATTTTGACAATGACTCTATACTTTCCTTTTTTATCCATCCTCAAAGTGATCCCTCTCGGAGACAAGTACAGTTTTGTAATAATTAATCGCAAACTTATTCGAAAATGGAAATAGTCCACACACACAGGAGATTCCCGAAAGAAAAATTAAAAGACAAATACTTGCTCACAAAATAAAACGATTCTGTATTATCACTTCATTTTACGATTTTTTCAGTTTTGAATTATTACCATCACACCCAAATCGAACACGGCATCAAATACAAACAGATGACATAGGCCTAAAATTCTCAAAAGTTTTCACAGAACATATAAATAACATATGACATCAAAATTCACAAAGAGCAAAACCAGTCTTTACAAAAGATGTTTTCTCTATTATCTATACTTATATAACTATAGTAGAAATAAAAGAAACATCAAATGAATCACCACCTCAGACATCTCGACAGTCAACTCTAAGACAAGAAATTCACCTTTTCTCAAATTTTCCAGATGAAATCCGTTAAAACCTCACTAGTAATGAAATATCCCAAACAGTAAAACTTGACTCACAACGAATCCTAGCTTGGTTGTACTAGATTTTATTATCACAATTTATATTTCATTTCAACATCAAGAAAGAATTTTCGACCATAAACCTCAGAGGATGAAACTGCATTGGCCGACTAAACAGATTATGTTTGGTACCCTGAATATTCTCATCCTTTATTTATTAAGTGCAGCAATTACCACTGTTTCTCTGCACAAAGATTATGTAAGTTTTACTCCACTTACAAGTGATGCATCACCCAGAAACTATAAAACAATGTTCAACGATAGAACAGGAAATAGTTTTAATTCAACATTTGTTAACACGCAAGAAACCCTTAGTGGAACAAATAATCTTACACAACAAGATATTCAAACCCCATCACATTTTATTAACAAGGAAATAGTTGAAACAACGCCTACAACAAAACAACCTATTCATCTCCTGTTCATCCTACAGTTACAACACCACATAAAAAACTCCATTCCCACAGACAACCACTCAATCAGCAGTAAAAATACCATCTGTTGTTCTGAAATATTCTCAAAGGGATAACCAAAAATCGAGACCGATAACTAAAAAATGACAATCAAACAAGCAAAAGCCTCCAAATAAAAACAGTTTTCCAAATCACAATTAAATTAATTTGCCAATAACAATATAAACAGACCAATAACAAAAACTCCCTTGAAACGACATCAAAATTAATCACAAGAACAAAATTACAACACACAGATACCACAACAAGTCCCCCACACAATTTTCTTCAATGACCAACAAGGAACTACAACAGATTGTTGTAAAAATTATCCATTTTTTTAACAAAACAAAAAAATAACAAACAAAGAATTTACAAGAAATCAACACTAATCAGAAGATGAAGACTATTTAAACCAGAATCGAAAACATTCTAAGACTCTACGAAAAAACATTGGAAAATTGATTAACCAGAAAATATTTACCAAACAGATATATTTGAACCTTACACACTATCTGAAAAAACACGACAATCAAGACAATCCCTCCCTCAAAAGCAAAATTCAGCATCATAAAATAATAATTTACAATCGCAAAACCCTATAAACACACAAGGTTATCAACTAAATCAAATGCAAAATGAAAATCCATTACCTTTCTATCTACCACAACATGACATTAACAAGACCGAACTTACAATTTTTTATGAAATAATACCAAACGCAACAGAATCAGTTCAAATTATTATGAATCGATACCTTATGAGTGGATCATCTATTTTTTCAAAAAACCAATCATTATATTCACAGAAACAGACCCTCACTCAGAATATTCACAGAAACAGACCCTGAATTATCAGTAGAAGATTATTTAAATACAATCACAGCAAGTTTAATTTTAATCATAGGCCCAGAAACAGTAAATACACCACTCGGTCGAAATTGGATACATAGGCGTACAGCTCTAATCCAAACCACACATGATGCTGCAGCTCAAAAATGGTGTTCAGTTCTACCTATAGACACTAAATCAGATTGGAAAAGGTTCACGCAAGAATTTTGAAAAATGTTCGACTCTGAAAGACATAAACAACACCAAAGATTCCTACGTAACGAAAACCGTAGACTACCAAACGAGACAATAAAACAATTTGCAGTAAGAATTGAAACTTTAGTAAGAAAAACATACTCCCTCATTACGCATGATTACAAAAATACGAAAATGAATGAAATTTGAATGATGGCTCTAACACCACAACTACGCAATAAAAAAGAGAGCATCACATCCATCATCAATTCGAGATTCTGATATAGATTTTTGAAAGCTGGTAGATAACCTAGAACAAGCTGAACTCACTTTGAAGTTGGACGAAACAGAAAAATTAAAATTACAATGTCAAAACAATATCCAGACAACAACTTCACAAATTATTTTTATTCATGACTCTGACAATAAATTAGCAGAAAAATTACCAAGATAAGACATTTATGAAAAAAATAGAAATTTCAAAGGTTCAAATACAGACAAAAACAACAAGATAACCAAAACAAACTTCAAAAGCACAGAGAACCAAATAAAAATTTTTACCAATTTATGAAAAAAAGGTCAAAATCTACCAAACAAGAACATTCAAAGTAATAACAGCTCAGAAAAACCACTTCCAGATAGCTACAACAATTACAGATCATAATCTCTTTATCGAAATAATTTTTGCGGAAGATCTCCGTACAGAAAAATTTACACAAAATTGTTAACAAAATAGATATAGTAGATCAAATAGCAAATATAGTAGATCAAGTAGACATCTTCAATAGCAAAAATCATCTAAAAGACAAATATACAAGAATTAATTTTATTTATCTAACATTTTTTCCAAAAGTTCAATAAACAGCTTCCATTTTTTTCAAAGTTTTATCCCATATACAATCAACAACGAAAACACATAATCCGGTAACGTATATAATTTCTCTATAAGTCAATTGCATCAATATAATATTGATCAAAATAAACAAAAGCTACACCTGTCTGGTCTTGAATTCAAACCAATTCATAATTTATTAAGAATAACAATTCCATCCATTAAGTTTGCAAAAGACACAAATTCAGACATAATACCTCTAGATGTATACAAAAACTCACCACATAAAATCACATTAACTCTAAGATTTTTAGGATAATGCGAAACAATTGCAACAATCCATCCGACAGAAGAAAAAGCATTTAGAGTAAAGGACAATTTAAAGCTGTTAGATATTTGTCAACCAATCACTCTTAATGAAAATTTATCTAATAAAAATATTTTAAAAGATTCTAAACAAAATACAGACTATTTCACAGAAACACCTCAGGTTAAACTTACAATTCAAAACTCAAAATGAACAAACGAACAACAAACATTTCTCACAATGTTCAATTGCCAACATTCTTAAAATCAATCAACAAGAATTTGATCAATTAGCAGAACTATTATTAAAATACCCAAGGGTTGACGCTACATCCAAATTTGATGTTGGAAAAATACATTCACCATTACACCTCTCTCATTAATCTGACGCAGTTTCAAAAGGTAACGAGCAAGTAAAATACCAATTCACTTAAAAGATAAAATAAATAGAATACTAGACATCCTGGAGCAATCATATCACCGGTAAATAAAGAAGAACAACCAAAAGGTAACACTTTTATAAACCATGTTATCATTCTCGCTAAAGGCGAATCGCTAAAAAATGTTTTGGACACAAGATATCTCATTTTCCTAATTGATGAATCTAAATGTAATTGGCCCATAGAAGCAATCCAAGTAAAATTCACTAAAAAAACGGACAGTATTTTATCACTGCTGACATGAACAGCGCATATAATCTCTGTATAAACAATCACGACTACATACACGATTCGTTATTGGAAACCAACAATACGAATTTAATAGACTCTAAAACGGAACTTCCATAGGACCAGCAGCTTTTTCAGCTTTTATGAGCTAAAATCTTAGAAAATTTATTCTTAGTAAGCATGTTATCACATATTTAGACAATATTTTTATACAATCACAATCAAAGCAAGAAATGTTTGAAGTATTTGAAACTTATCACCAGATTTTACAAAGAGAAAACATGAAAGCAGCACCAGATGAATCACATTTTCCCTGACTCGTGTTAAATTCCTTGGACATATTGGACATTTATACAATTACTCCATTAAAATCACGAATAGATGCTATATTAAAACTTCAACCCCTATCTATTAAAAAAAATCCAAGAACTCCCTGGAATGTTGATTTTTATTGGAATGTAAATAAATTTATAAATTTTAATATTACCTAAGACCATTTTATAATTTTCTTAGACAACAAAATATTTTTGAATGAGCAATTTAACATCAAAAATTTTTTGAGGAACTCTTTTCACAGAATAATTATCATACACAGTCCCAGGTCCAGATAAACCATTCTATGTCATGTGTGACGCCTCAAGTTTTGGAATTGGCGCAGCACTCTTACAATCACATAAAGGTACAAACAAAAGGAACCTCATATCAGCAAATTCAAGACCTTTTACACAAGCGGAACTTAGTTTCTCTACACTTATGAGCGAATGTAGAGTTATAAAATGTACACTCACAAAATATGAAAATTTAGTCCTTGGATCAAAACATCCAATAATTCTTTTTACAGATCATAAACCAATAATTTTTTATTTACACAAAAATCAAACCCAACCATAAAGTTTATATTTTTTACATTGTCCTAATAAAAATTCCAAACCTATATATTGTTCAGACATTAGGAAAAAACCTTGCTTGACCGCTTAGTCGAAAAACACCACATGAATTAATAACACGGAAAACAACCGTAATAATACGACAAAATATAAAATTCTTCAGCGCAAAAGATGAAACATCACCACGTTAGAATGCAAGTATGCAGTAAAAACCGATCCCGACAATACTCAAATAAATAATTTGGAACATTTTCTATTCTACCTCGATTGCGAAAAAACCATTACGGAGTATATTTATTAGAAAAAACTACATCTAAACCAATAACCTACTCATCATGGATCAGAAACAACACAGAACAAAAATCACCTAAACAGAAGTTATGTCGAAAAGTTTTTTCCCTTTGATCAAAAAAGAGAAGCTAACTTCCAAATACACCAGAAAAAAACTTTTGAAAATATCTTCTCACCAATCACAAAACCAATAACAATTACTACAAAAATATCAAAACCTTGACCCCGTCATCAGACAAGTTAAATCCTGGCAAAAATATTTAAAAAAACCCATCAAAGCAGAGATCTAACAAAACAACAATCAACGAAAACACTGTTGTCTTGGAATATCATACTCCTAATAGCATAGCATGATCTTAATAGCATTTCACAATTCACATTGCTTAAACACAAAAGGACATGCAGGTTCAGAAAAAAAAACGTACTCAAATTTTATTCAAAGTTTTTAATTTCAAACGCACCGATTTGTATAAAAGTCTTTTGCAATGAATGCATAACGTGTCAATTAGATATACTATAACAACGCCAGAAACAGTCAGCAGAAAAACAAGATTTTGAATGACAAAGTTTATATTTCAATCAAAGAATCTCATTTGATACCAAAGATCCTATATCATCCTCCTCAGAAGGAAATTCATTTACGATGGTTATAGTAGATATATTTACACAGTAAATAGCACTCAATTCTGTACCTCACTGCAACGCTTATTTTGCTTATACAACTCTTTACGAACAGTGGATAGCAAAATTTGGACTACCAGAAATCCTTGTCAAAGACAATGCAACAGAAATTACAAATAAAAAAATCATATTATTATGTCACCTCTATAATTCAAAACATAAACGTTGAATATCCCATAACTGTCAACCCAACAAAGATTCAATGTATTATAATCTACCACTTCACACTCATGACGAAGATTATTTTAATCATCCACAAATTTGAAAATTAAACTCTGGAACACATACAGAACGGAATCGAAACAGAGATTAAAAAACGAAATTTATTTAAAAAAATTATTATAAACATAGAAAATTCAATCCCAAATAAATTCACGTTTCACACCACCTACCAATCTAAAAATAGGAACATATGCATTAAATTCGAACTTTATAATGCAGGGAAAAAAACATCCAAAAAAACTACAACCTATGCGCAAAGGACCATATCAAATAATTGAAAAGCCCACAGATGTTACATGTAATCTTATTGATACTAACAAAAAAGAAATAATCCAGCATAGGAACAATCTTTTACCATACTACCCAAATGAAAACGCCCTTCGCGAATTAACACAATTGTATTCCTATACAGGAATAAATTTTGCAGGGAAACCGTCAGAATTTGACAAGCAATCAAAAAGTCAACTTTTAATTCATTCATTGTCTCTACACGAAACAAATCGAAAACAAATCACTAAAAACACGCCCAAAGAAAATATGAAAAATACCCAAAAACAAATACCTTAAAAACAAAAGAATATTCGCACACAAGATGAAAAAATTTTATTACCAGGAACAAACGAAAAATCGCAACAACGCAGATCATCGCAACTCAGAAGTCAACCACGAAAACATTATAAAAGTTTTGTTCCACAACCTAAAATTTTTTTTAAAATAAAATTTCAGAAACCCATGAAAAATACTCGGATAATTCTTCTCAAAAATCTTTAACTAGTTCACGCACAGCCAATCACAATCGTTTCAAACATCACCCCATTCTGACACCACTTTCGTAAGCCGACAAATTGCTCTGAAACTAATAGATCTGAAACTATAACTAGAAGACCTCCAGGTCAAAAATGACTTAAATGAGTACAAATAAATTTTACAACCCTCTTTACAAAAATCAACAATTTTATCTCAAATTATACGCCACATTTCTCCTAGAGTGAATTTTTAGATAAGCCTAAAGACATCATCTGACACAATCATTTAGTCTAAGTCGATTTTTAATCAAAAAACCCCTAACCATCCAAAAAAAACCAGGAAGCTCGTTCCTTAACCTCCAGACTTAACTTCGCCAAAAACTTCCCATACTCAACCCACTTGTCGACAGCTAATAAGAAATCCAACCACACCAGATTTACAACTCAAAAAAGTAAAAAAAATCGACGAAACATATCATTTCCCAAATGCTTCTCTCCAGACCACTTCAATATTTTAAGATAGACATTTCGAAATTACTTTCAATTTTTGCAACATAATTAAAACCAAGTATTTTTTATCCTTGACACCCTAGAAAAAACACTTCTCATTTTCATAATTTTTTGCAGCCTCTTCGTGAATTTCTACTCCCTCATAAAAACTTACTATAACTACTCAAAATATCTTGACCACCTTCTCAGTTAAGAAATTTTAACAGACTTTTAAAAGTTACAACATTTATTTAATAAGAAAGACAGTTTTCTTCTTTTGTAATTGTTGTCACCCTTCTAGTATCCTAACAATTTGTAAATGTATAAAAAAAAGAAAAAAAATACTTTCGCATTAGCAACAATTCTCCTGATCATTTTTTTTCGAAGAATACTATAAACAACATAGGTTTAATAAAGAAAAAAATTATATATCAAAAACATCCAAAACTTCTAATCAACAACCGAATAAACAATCCCCACCAACCACTACATCCCAAGACCCCCCAACAACACCAACATCTAGTTCAACAAGCGAACACCAATCATCTACGCGTATTTCATGTCAAGAAAATCCTTATATATTCGAAGAAAGATACGCATCATTATCCGAACCTTTAATAGTAGCCATTCTTCAAGCAACCCTAAGTGAACCACAATACGAACCAACATGTAAAAATTTTCCCCTCGCTTCAACAAAATCTTAACATAACTAGACACCCAAGCCAAAACCAAATTCGAACATCTACAATAGATAATCAAATTATCCGTCCCCGAAGAAATCGAAACTTTTCAACACCCAGAGTTCTTTTTAATATACCTTCATCACTCTCTCCGACCCCTTTGGTTCTTTCTAGCATTTAAATCCAAAGTACTGCGAACAATTTCTCAACAAATACCCCAAATATCTCATCGATTTTTTTAGGATCAGAACCAACTTCCAGAAACATTCGTGAAAATGCTTGTTATGCCCCCACGTCAACACAACGCATTGCACATTGGATGACACCAAGGCGAACCAAGGCGAACCAAACTTAGTAAACAACCACATAGATATTTCATCCGACACCTCTTTATCTTTGATCAAGCACCAACCCTCACGTTTAACCCAAATTTCTTTACAAATCTAGACGATCGATATCGAGAACTTCTAAGCACAAATATACCTTTACGATTAGATTGCAAAACTTTTGTGGCACCCTTTTGTGTTATTTGGCTAACATCTTGATACTATAAATCAAGATTCTAAAATTCGCCTTTTGAAAACCTCAACCTTGATAGAATTAGATCTAACAATCAAATTTATAAAAATTTGATGGTATTGAAAACAAACTAACACGTTTTCAAGATTACCCTGAAACAGAAGTTGCTTAAATAAATCCAAAGCCACTTTTCAAAACACAAAATTCAGAAATTATTGTCAAATACGAAAAAATTTCGACATGAAAACAGAAAAATTCATTATTAACTCATCACAACCATATCGAAACCGCAAAGATGAAGCATCATATATCCCCTGAAGATTTTCTAAAAACACAGGAAGTCCTGGCGGAAAACTGCACTGAGAAGAAAAAGTTAGCACACGATTTTGAGAACTCTAACTTTTGAACAACATGTATTTTGGTGCAATCTACCATGATGTACATCTTGATATGAAACTAGAATAAACAAAAAGTAGACTTTTTCAGGAAATGTCACTATCTGAACTAGAAACACTTCATCATTTATGTCAACTTGAACGAACATACATTTAAAAATCACACGCATTAGCAGTATAAAAATACCCTATGCAGGATATTTATTATTAGACAATAGATCAAACTTCATGACTACGAACAAAACATCCTCTGGTACAACACATGTAATAAAAATGTTTCACCGTTACAGGTTTTCGATGATAAAAGACGTTAGAAAGGAATCTTTATATTCTATATAAAAACATTTTGTTGATACACTGTCACTGCGTACATTTGTTTGGAATACCGCTGCCCTCAAAAAAAAGCCACATTGTAGTACAATTAATAAATCCAAACGAACATAAATATTATCTTAGTACTCCATACCTTACTCATATGCCATCATTAAAAAAATTTTCACCAGAAAGCTTAAAAGCAATCTTCCGTAACCCGAACGTAGACTTACAATCAAAAGATATTTTTTCCAGATCAGACATACAACATCACATTCGAACACAGTAATATCAACAAATCCTCACTCAAATGGACACAATACAAAGACAACCAATTGATCAGAAACTACGAAAACTCGCTGAAACCGCAGTTTTCTCAGAATTTTTCGCAAAATATTATAGCCGATATTTTTGAGATATTAAGGACTATATACATCTTAACGGTGGAAATTACCGTCCACAAGATATTTCAACAGTTAATATCTTTAAATTTGTAAATCTAAGAATGATCTCCTAGCTTTTCTAGGATGGCCCTACTATATATTACAAAAAATGACTATATTCTACGCTGTTTAAATTTTTTGATTTCCTCCTCTCACTATTGAAGGGAATCTACAACACATGCGAAATACAAGCACAAGTAAATAAACAAGCAAGTGTAGCACGCATATTATTTGCATGTTTTTTCGGAATAATATGTTACCTCAATAAACAAAGCTCTCCTGGTCGCTCAAACTAGTGAGTACAGTAAGAAAATATCTACAACAACAAATGCATATGATACTTCACAGGACAAAATAAATCCAACACGTGCAGCACCACCATAGTTTCATCAACTACAACTTTGTCTTTAGTACGAAAATATTCTAGGAACACATTAAAAGTAACAGAACACATTTCTCAAGGTCACAGCTACCCATAAAGCCCAGTATCTCATATAGCAGTCCACCAGTCAACCATTGATGCCACATATGAGCAGAATGTAGAACAACCACTTTCAATAAATTTCCGTTCTCAAAACAACCACCTTTTTTTAGCACACGATGAGCCGAGAGATTGATCCCTCAACCGTTCCGTTCCGTTTCCTATCAATCCAACTTTCAACACCCCTCCTCCCGCATTTCACTTTCAGACCTGACTTCTTCTCCCCTACCCAACTTTTCAAATAACTCACCACGCACAGACTCAGATGCTTCGACACAAACTATTTTAAACCTTATTTCTAACTTCAACAAATCGTATGTAGAAGCTCCCGATGAATTCCTCGACTCAAAACCTAGCCCATTTACTTTTTCACAGCCTTTTTTCCAACCCCTCACTTCCCAACTTCCCGATTAATCCTATCCAGTGCCCTCTTCCTATACTGACGCCATTTCTATTCTTTCCCCGATGTCCAGCGACCAACCTGACCCACCTAGCTTTATGACAGTTAACCAGTTAGAGCATGACTTAGACAACTTCATAACACTACAACAGCACATTAATAACACAAACAATCTAACAACTTACCAACTAACACACTCTACCTCAACATCAAAATTCTCAATTCAATCAGCAAATGCAGAACCTACAAGAGCCCATAGAGTTTTTGAACGCAAACACCCTAACGCCACACCCCAACTCCACCCTAACGCCATACAGTATAAATTTTTGTCCGCAAGACAGTTCACCATTTTCTATCTTTAATTTTGTAAATCTAAAAGACGATTTCCTAGCCTTTTTAGGATGGCCTTACTATATGTTAGAAAAATTGACTATATTATACGCTATGTTTAATTTATTTGCATTACTCTTCTCACTATTGAGAGGAATCTACAACACATGCGCAATACATACACAAGTAAGTAAGCAAGTAAATGTAGCACGCATATTATTTGCAGTTTTTTTGGGTTGATTTATTACCTCAATAACCCAATTCTCCAGGACGCTCAAATTCAAATCCTGATTGACGCTCAAATTCAACTCAACAAACATAAATCTCCGACCATCCGGACTATATTCCCTTTATCCACAACATACTAACACCAGAGAGTTTTTAGTTTATAACTTACCATTTCTCCATCAATATTTTTAGTATGCGGCCACTAACGACAACCAACTGAACTTTCTTGACCAAAAATAGCCCGCTTCCCATACTTTCTTGGACTTCATACATTCACTTTACTAACCCATTAGCCCTTCTCCTATAAAACAACCCCGAAGACAATGAATTAATCCAATACCGCCTCCACAAACTAACATCTGCAATTCACAAAAAAAAAATCCTCAGAATTGGACTAAACCAAACACTTAACAGACTCATAGCACAACGCGCAAATATATTTTCAATAAACCACTATGATCATGCAAACCACGCTTTATGGAAGATACTCCAAATGAGGACGATCCTAATCTTAAACCACAACTAATAGAAAATATTTTTATTGAATCCGAACATATATTTCACATAGACAGTACTAACAAATAATTTAATAACATCATCGCTACTGCACTAAAATTACTAAAGCATACGAGTCATACTTTAATAAAGTTAACCATTTTGCACTTACTTTTCACTTCCTTACAAGTAAGGAACTTGACATACACTGTTTGCAGGAAATCGTGTTACGAACAAAATTAACACACATATATACATATTACAAAATCATACAACATCACTATACATCTAATACACCAATACGTAACCCACAACACAAATTTACATTCATTAACTCAAAATAAACTTCACCATATTTCCTAAATTTCACCTAATGCATAAAAAACACTAATATCCACGGCATCTTCCGTAATAATGATCCCATCCGCCAAATGTATATATTCTGCGCACTAACCAAATTCTTTGATGTTGATGACTCCCGCAAACGAATTGTCTCACACGAGTATATACAGTCCATTGAAGTCACCATACTAGACTATATCCATAACACTAAATACCACCATAAATTAATTAATTTATTTCAAAACAAACGTCACGAAATCTCACTTGATAATGAAGAACTAAAGATCATCAGAGCGCTGGTGTTTCTCTGGCCTCTTCTTCAATTTAAAATCATCATCATCAGCGTGCTTGCAAAACTTCTCACATCATCCGACACAATCCGCATTAATTTCCCCAATGGATGTTTCACTGAAGACAACCGTGACTGCATTAAATAATTCAATTATTAAATAAAACAAAACACTCACCAATTTTTATAAGTTTCTCACTTTCCTTTTTTAGTTTTCCCCAATCATTCACCTAAAAAAAAACATCCAAATAAAAAT
This sequence comes from Symsagittifera roscoffensis, assembly GCF_963678635.1. Lineage (NCBI taxonomy): Eukaryota > Metazoa > Xenacoelomorpha > Acoela > Convolutidae > Symsagittifera > Symsagittifera roscoffensis. The sequence goes on along the minus strand of NC_087065.1, from coordinate 18,210,997 downwards.
TAGTAAACTCTTTTTCTAAATTTATAAATTTTTATTCAATCATGACAGGAATTATTAACGCAGTAAAGTTCGATAAAACACAGTATATTAATAACTCGATAATAATGTAATTCAGAAAAATAAAGCATTAACTTCAATAAATTACGGGTAAATTTCCAAAAAACAAACCTTTTCATGTGACGCTTCTTTTGTAAATTTTAAATTTCTTCATTCGCCCACAATTCACACTCTCTTTGTACCAATTTGCGCAAACTCGCCCACGAAGAATTGTTTAATAAGTGAATTTCACATTTAAAATCTACCTGATAAGAAATCTAACTTGTTTTCACACGTGTGAAACTTTCCTGTAACATCGCAGCAAAGGAAACCATTGAAACAGACCAATTGCCAACTCAATGTTGATCTCCCACCGATCCTAGTCAATTGGCGTTTCACACGATTGGAGAAGTCAACTTTAACTTGTTCGTAGTCTCGCTCTAAGCTTAACGAAATCGATACATCATTGCATCGATCTTAAATCTAGACACAATCACTCAAGACGAGCCACGATCAAATGAGACCCACTTTTGGAACACGAACAACTGCTCTTCTCTTTTCTACACAAACAACTACATCTCTCCTCTCTTCGCGAATACCAGTAGACACTAAATCTATTGAGACTAGGAGATATAAAAGTAAGATTGAGATTGGTATTAGACTAAGAAGTTGCACGATTCTATCCGCCCGAAAAAAGATCGCGTGACGAACAGACGGTGTACCTTATCTGAAATTACTCTATGAGTATGCTACCTCTGGCATAAACTCAGTAATTAAATTTGTAATAATTTTTGTTTTCATGTGAATTCACTAAAAGCTGTCTGTGATCAAATTGTATAAAAAATTGACTTTGTATAAATGGCTGAACAAACATTTTTTCATACCCGGTTTATCAAAAGCATGCAAGAGAATGATTTCTAAAATAATCACAGCATGTTTTTTGTGTTTCAATGGCTTGTTTGCTGCGAATGTGAAAAGTGATTGCAATCGCAATCTGGATACACTAAGAGTAGAGGAGGTATCTTTTAGACTGGAAAGAGTCGACGATCAAACTGATTTGGTAGAGCATGGTTGGAATCTAACCGCTGCTACCACAAACTTCCACTATACCCGGACAATGAGGAAAAACGAAGTGAGAAAAGAGAGTGAAATTATGTACAACGTCGCGTGGACGGATTACGATGTGAACTACAGGGTTGATGTAGTCATTATTGATGTGTATTTTGACTATGAAATTGGACCGCAACATTACAGGTACTTGGGCCACTGATCACTAGCGTGAATTAAGGGTAGATAGGAGTGTTTTTCATATGTTTTCCCTGCATCAGCTTTTGCGTTTGCACAATAGCTTTTGTGAAAAAAAGTTTTTGCCACCAACGAAATTAACAAAAAAACGCCACTTATGGACTGAGCTTTCAAAAAAACGCAAAAGCTGTTTCACTTCATTTGTTTTGCCAAACAAGGCCATTAAAGAGCGAAAGTGTAAGACTACGCTTATTATGGACAACGAAAATGATCGATAAAAATTGTGGGGTCAAATTTTTCGAAACCCATTGTCAAAAATAAACCTTATTTGATCAAAATGCCCATGCAAATTGATAGCAGCATTTGTACATTTTTTATGGAAATGAAACTTGCCTGATAAATTTTGCTCAAGTTCCTCATAAAAGATTTAAATAGTTTCTATTATCTAGGATGTAATTTATCCTAGTGATACGTATTTACAGACTAGATTTCGACAAAGGAGTAGAAATTAAATCAGATTGTGGTCTATATTTTCTGAATCTTTGTGAAGAAAAGATAACTACTCAAGATGGCGTCAATCGATACCAATGTGAGGGAGAAAAATTTCCGAGTACGGTTATTGGGCCAGGTACAACCACTGCCGATGTAATGAATAAAACTTTTGGAAGAGAAACTAATGATAAGGTCTCAAATTTCGAAAAAAATGCTGCTCAAAGTGTTTTCAACAAACTTTTCATAATTACTCTATTTTATAATTACTCTATTTTATAACCACTCTTTTTTATAATTACTTTCCTGTTCATATAACGTTTTACCTGTACCTGATATAACCCTTGAATATGATGTACGTATCTATTAAAAAAGTATAAAACATTAATAAAAAAGATTTTTTTTTCAACATTAACAGCCAGGTGCAATGAAGTACAAACATAATGCCCGCAAAATAGTTCAAAGCAGGAAACAAACTTGTATCTGATATCTTCCAGCACTGAAGTTTCCTGGATAAAAATCGATTATATTGAATTTTCAATGTCAGTCTCTATAAAATAACAAAAATAATCGATTATATTTAATTAAAAATGGAATATAATGACACCGTTTTTTCAGCAATAAAATCTCAATACAACTGATTGTAATTTTTTTGTTTTAAATCTTATTTTCAAAAATTTAAGTTTCGATTATACAAATTTATTTTCAAACATTTTCTAAAAATATAAATAATATTGCTTAATCAAATACAATCTATTTATTAAAATTTTTCGGTGTGCTCTAATTATTTTTTCATAAATAATGTTAAACATAAGTTAGATATTTTTTCTCTCGCTATACTTCAACTTGTTCCTAATTTTAATCGCTTTTATGAAAAATTATAAAAAGTCTAGTATTTTTGATTACATTTTGAATGAGTTTTGTCCGGCCATTCTCCATCTGGATAAGTAATTATGTAGTATGGGTAAACGTGTGTGTGTGTGTATGTGAGTGTGTGTGTGTGTGTGTGTGGGGGGGGGGGGGGTTGGAGTGGTGTGCGGGACTTTCAAAAAAAAATTCGGTCATTTTTTTTCAGGGCGGCCAAGTTGATTTTCCTAGCACTCCTACAACATTAAAAAGTACATATTTCGACCAAATTGATAGCGCTGCAGGAAAAATTCTTGAAAAAAAAGGGGTCAAAAATGCCATTTTGAGCTTTTTTTGGAAAACTACTACATATTGGCCTTTTCAAAATTATTACATAATGGCTGCCCTTGAATGAACATATTCGTTCGAGCTTTGCAGAAAATTGCAAAAAGTAGACTCATTATTTGCAAAATTTAATTAGTTTTTATGGATTTTGACTAAAAAGAATTTGTGTACAAAAAACTCCATTATATTGAAATCAAAATTGGAAATTAATCGATTATTATGGATTTCAATAAAATTTTATTTTCCAACAATTTCGATTAAAACGGGTAAAAAACCCATTATGTTGTCTAAATTTGCCATGATAATCGATTATATTGACAACTTTTTAGTCAACAAAAATCCATTATAATCGACAAAAAGATTCTTAGTCAACAAAATCTAATATGATCAGGTGATCTATCGTTGAAGATATTGAACAAATGCCCAGCAAAATTTTAATTCAAGGGTGGGCAATTTCACCGAGGTTGCGTTTGCATATTTCTGATGGCTACTGTGCAGAAACTTGAAAAAAAAACATGACGATGGACACAAAAATTAAGCTATACAAAAAATGAAAACAATTTCAAGTCGAAATTTTGAAAATTTTGAAACTACATTTGTAAAAAAAATTGACAAACTTCTTAGCTGCGAGTAAAAATTTAAGCGATAAGCAGCTTTTCAAGTTTTGTTTCTAATTAAAAAAAGAATGGAAGCTGTGACGTTTTTCTTTCGACAATTTTAGTTATTCTAAACATTTTTTAAATCAACTGAAGATATATACTCGTTATGAGACCTAACTGTGTATTTTGTGAATTGTAAGCGGATTCCGCAACAAGGACGCTCTCTTTCTTTTTTTTTGCTCCGACTTTACGAATATTTGCGATCGGCGTTTTTTTTTCTTCAGATAAATTTCGATTTTTAACTAGGGTTTTTGACAAAATTTTTTTATCATTCACCAAATATTGTTGTTCTGAGCCTAAATTTGAAACGATATTTCACCTGTGATCACTTTTTGTAAAATTAATGGGGTTTAAAATTTTTCATTTGGACCAAATTGCTCGTGAGCGGAAATTTAATCTGTCTTAGAAATCGGTCAAAATTCGTTGAACGAATTTTATTTACCATGATTGATTTGTAACTAGGGGTGAAATCTATGTTTTGTACTTTATATGGTGTGTGTGGGGTATAATTTTCACAAAAAACTCAAGTTTTATGCAAAATTTTTTCATATATTTTTTTACATTTTCTTTTTTCCTGTTATTACTACTCCATAGACCTTTAAAGGCAATTGGAATATTCAGGGCTTCACGCTAATACTTATGGAGTTTACTAATCTTTAAAAGAAACGTTTTTGCTATACTTGTGTATGGAACAAGGTATTCATCTATCAGAGCAGGAATATTTATTTTGCAAAAACTGAAACGATTCCGCTTTAAAATTTTTAGGACATAAAAATTTTGCTGCTGCGTTTTCAATGTCGCCGAGTTTGAATTCTCAAAGCTTTGAAATTAACCTGAAAGGAAAAATTGGACAGTTCATGAAAATTAAAATAAAGCTGATGATCGCTAATGATACCTATGTATAGCTTTTATACCTAATGAGAAAGTTCTGTTGGTTGAAAGCGAATCCGTTAAAGTATTTAGGTGACATATTTTTTTCTAATCGCCCTAATACCTCGGCAAGCAAGCTATCTTGTATTTCAATTGAACTAAAGTTATGCAATTTTTGCTGTTGAGTTTTGTTTCAAATTGGTTCTTTCATTGTTTCTACAAGGTCTATGGCCTTGGTGATAACAGTTATGAAATAAGATCAATTCAATCTTCTAAAACAAGTGTCGGTTTAAGGCACCAAAAACAGTTTGGGGTCAATTGAAACATGAAAAATCCCAAAACCACTGCAGATGAAATAGTGTACCGCCAAACCAAAAGTGGATTGAAATTAGCCCGACATTACCTAACTGGGAACTAATGTGGAAAATAAGTATAATTTAGTACACTGGTTTACGACATTAAGTTTTGTATTTAACTTGTTTCAAACACACATTTTTGGAGTTTGCGCTTGTTTTGCGTATTTTTGACGGCGGTGCTGTAACTTCAACTCCTTCGCGGTCGAGGTACCATTCATCATCCGAAAACGAAAAAGAAACGACTGCATTTGGATCAATCAAAATATCAATTACATCGCTCTCAGCAAATTAAATAACACGAATTCTATCTGGATCTGGCATTTTATAGTTGCGGACGCTTTTTAACAGGTATCTGAACGATCGGTTTGGTCACCAGAACGATCACCAGAAAATTATCTTCTGACCCGTAGTTTGTATCTTGCGTGAAGATTTGTTCTTGGTTCGAAGTGTCCCGATCGCAAGCGACTATCTCATCTTTTTTTGATAAATATTAGCCAAGCGTCTTTATCTTTGTCTTCAAGGTGTTTTTGTCTATTTGTTTCACTCACGTTCCTTTCGTTATCATCATTGTCATCGTCATCATCATCCCGATTGCTATTGGTGTCTTCAGGAAAAATAGAAGCATTCACGGTTCTATAGTGTTCCGATTGCAATGTGGAGACACCATCGCTGAGGATGTAATGCTTGTCATCATAGGCTGACAATGCAATTTGTTTGCTCGAACAGTGTTCAGACTCTCGGCGATGATGCGAGTAGTTTCGGATACTGCAAGGTTTCCAGAAATGAAAGCTCCGATGTTTTTCTCTTGAGTCAGCAACCGTTGAGTCACCTTAGTGATGCTCCCTGCAAAATGTTTCCCTGTGTCTAGAGAATAAAGATGCTCACATGTAATTTCATTTCATGACTTTTATGTAAAACTACACCAAATTGATATTTGATTGCATATTTTTAGTCCAAAAAAAATGGACGCATCCTTTTCAGAAGATCGACCCGTTAAAATCTGTAAGTTATTTAACATACCCCACCTAACCCACAAATACACAAAAAATGTAGGTCATCAATTTCTTCCTTGCCAAAAAAAAATTTTTTTTTGCCATAAATTTTATCAAAAGAAGATTTTTTATACATTTTTTTTTTCAATTTTTTCTTAAAACTATTTTTTTTTGCAAAAAATTATATAATTCAAGACTGTTTTCTCTAGAATTTTTTCGGAATGAATTTTTTTAAATTATGATAAATTTTTTTTCCAATTCCATAAAAAAATTTTCTAAACTTTTTTTTTCAATTTTTTTTCCGGTTTTTTTTTAAAATATCATTAAAAAAAACTCTCTTTGAACAGTTTTGAGCCGGTTAAAAGCATTTTTGAAAATAATTCAATTACTTTGCGATTGTATTGAGTAAAATTTTAGGTTGAATGCATCAAAGTCTGTAGTTATATTTTACGGGAACTCATCCTTAAATTTTGAAAACGTAAGTTTGTTATCTACATACTAGAAGAAATAATCTAATAGATCATTGGAGAAGTCAAAGTTTTCCAAAATATCACTTTTCTTGTACAGTCTTTTGTAGAAATCCGAGTTTTATTCAGTTTCTTTCGTACAATAGGCGGTCAGTGTCTGAAAACAAGAGGTGACAGTTGAAATTGGGCTTCAAAGACTCGTAGTGAAATTTCCACATCTCCAACTTTGCTAGTTCTAATATACACACTCCTACAATTGTGGGTACATCCCATCTGAATTTCGTTGAGGCTAGTCAGTGCAGCCGTGTTCTCTTCAAATACTCTGTAACTTTCAAATCCAAACTTAATTATACTTCGCATTGTATCTTCAGCCTCTCAGAAAATCTTGTTTTTCAGTCTTTTGCTTTTTGACTCACACATTTTCCCATAAATTTAACTGATCAATAATTTGTATCGGGCTTCATCAAACTGATTTTTGCCGCCTTACGTTTGTTTGTGATTAGAGTTATGCACAGTTCGAGCCACAATTCTTGTTTGAATTTTACGATGCGATATACTTTTGTAACGGTTGGGCCAAGCTTCACATGGAATTTAAGGAGTTTATAATGAGTTGTATACCCAATCTTAATCAAAATTTTTGAATCATTTCCTTAAGGCGTGCCAATGGAAAATCATGATGACTTCAGGGGAAAAATTGAGAGTTTTTAAATCATCTCTTACATTACAACCCTAGTCTGAATTGCCAGTGGTTGCTAAAGTTTCTTCTATAAAGCATGGAATTCTTATCATCGTTTTCATATTTTTTTTCTCAGTTCTAACTCTGATTGTCTTGAAATAGCGTTTTTGAGTCTGCCTTACTTCACCGTATAAACCGTGGACATCCACTATGAAGACATATATAGTATCTTTGCTCGCATTAAAATTTTCTCTCAATTAACTGATGTATGCAGTGAACTGCCTTTTTTTTCAAAAATCGATGCATTTCTACCTCGCATCATTTTTTCCACCTTGTCTAGATGATCTCGATCTATTAGTGTTTCGACATCAGTCTTATATAGACGCGTGAAAGAGAAACCAGTCAAATTCGAAACAGTGAAATCATGAGCGCAATCGAGGCCATATTTTGCATGGCTGTTGGAGCAAAATTACTCAAAGACACAGGCTAGGAGCAATGATGTGTGTCATGGTATTCGCGCAGACTCGGACAACTAAATTGATTGAAAACCTCCTTTTTTTCAATCAATATCGGCTTTAATGGCAATTTTATCTCCGTCTAAGCTATTCGCCAACTTTTCGTCGAACTTTTTGAAAGTGTGGCTTAAGTTTTGAAAAGGGTTTTCCAGAATTGAAAACTTGTCTTCAGGCAAGTTGTTATTTTAATTTTGAAGCTAAGAAGTCAAGCAAAAAAAATTATCAAGCAAAGATAGTGATATATGTTTTTCGCGGTTTGATCTTTTCGTGTAATGGTTTCAACAACTACTCCGATTATCAGTAAAAATATATTTCTTGTCAGTTGATGGAATGACTTGAATTGTACAACTAGAGTCACATATGCTGAGACCTAGGAAAATCGGATGATTTTTTTTTGTTCTGCAAATTATATGCGTTGACTGGCATTTAATTAATATTTCTTCGCGCTAAATCATTTTTGTCGTTTGCCCATTTAGAATTTTCCCAAAGAGTGACGAGGGTCCAGACAGTTTTCGTTGCTTTCAATAAAATTTGATTGGCAGATCCAACAAGTCAAATTTTCTTCCTTATTTAGTTGGCTCTGGTCTCGGAAATAACTTGGCACTTTCCGAGCAATCAACGCTGAAGAAAAATGGTTCTGAGGACTCATAGACAATAGCAACATTGAACATCCAGAGGGTTAAAGGTTTTCTAGCACGGGAGGTGAGCAAATTGGTGGATTCATAAACGATTCGAAGTAAGCTAAATAACGATAAGTGCATACCAGAGAGCGTGAAGTTTTTAAAATTGTTTTTGTGGCAACAATTTTTGGCTGTTGGCATCATCACATGAGCTGACTCATGATCAATCAATAGCCGCTCGAGCATTTGATGAACAACTTCGTTGTGAGGAATTTGAAAACGGTTAATGCACACCTGCTGGAAACTCTGAGCTTTTGCTTTCGAGCTTCGAAAACAAATCGTAGTAAATTTTTTATCAAAACAAAGTGGTGCAATCAGTTTTTCTTAAAGAAAAGCAGATCCATGAAAAATTATCTATTTTTCAGGTTTTGAGACAATAATTGGAATGAAATCTCGTTTTTGATATTGAAACACGTTTATTTGAACGTTATTCAGTCGCTCGATTTGAGAAATCATGTTCAAGCTCATTTGCCTAATGAGTTCAGTAGATGCTTCATGAGTTTCGTGATTTGTATAAGTGTTCGGATCAATCTCTTCCAAATAACCTCTCAACAATAAGATCAGTATTCTATCTAAGATCATTTATTGTGAAATTGTTTTTATAGCAGAGAGGGAATTGAACGAAGAACCTCTGATTGGCAACGTTTTTCCAAATTCACTACGAAGCTCATTTACACGCTGAAAATCCCAATCGCTACCATGCGATGAAAAAGTCTGGAACACAGCTTCCATTATTCCGAGCATTTAGAGAAATAATTCATTAGAGTAACCGTTTGCGTACAGGGGTGTAATCATAGAATTAGCGAAACTTTTAACACTTTCGTCTTCATGAATTTCAATTAAAGCTCGCATTAAATTTTTCTCTCAATTAACTGATGTATGCAGTGAACTGCCTTTTTTTTCAAAAATCGATGCATTTCTACCTCGCATCATTTTTTCCACCTTGTCTAGATGATCTCGATCTATTAGTGTTTCGACATCAGTCTTATATAGACGCGTGAAAGAGAAACCAGTCAAATTCGAAACAGTGAAATCATGAGCGCAATCGAGGCCATATTTTGCATGGCTGTTGGAGCAAAATTACTCAAAGACACAGGCTAGGAGCAATGATGTGTGTCATGGTATTCGCGCAGACTCGGACAACTAAATTGATTGAAAACCTCCTTTTTTTCAATCAATATCGGCTTTAATGGCAATTTTATCTCCGTCTAAGCTATTCGCCAACTTTTCGTCGAACTTTTTGAAAGTGTGGCTTAAGTTTTGAAAAGGGTTTTCCAGAATTGAAAACTTGTCTTCAGGCAAGTTGTTATTTTAATTTTGAAGCTAAGAAGTCAAGCAAAAAAAATTATCAAGCAAAGATAGTGATATATGTTTTTCGCGGTTTGATCTTTTCGTGTAATGGTTTCAACAACTACTCCGATTATCAGTAAAAATATATTTCTTGTCAGTTGATGGAATGACTTGAATTGTACAACTAGAGTCACATATGCTGAGACCTAGGAAAATCGGATGATTTTTTTTTGTTCTGCAAATTATATGCGTTGACTGGCATTTAATTAATATTTCTTCGCGCTAAATCATTTTTGTCGTTTGCCCATTTAGAATTTTCCCAAAGAGTGACGAGGGTCCAGACAGTTTTCGTTGCTTTCAATAAAATTTGATTGGCAGATCCAACAAGTCAAATTTTCTTCCTTATTTAGTTGGCTCTGGTCTCGGAAATAACTTGGCACTTTCCGAGCAATCAACGCTGAAGAAAAATGGTTCTGAGGACTCATAGACAATAGCAACATTGAACATCCAGAGGGTTAAAGGTTTTCTAGCACGGGAGGTGAGCAAATTGGTGGATTCATAAACGATTCGAAGTAAGCTAAATAACGATAAGTGCATACCAGAGAGCGTGAAGTTTTTAAAATTGTTTTTGTGGCAACAATTTTTGGCTGTTGGCATCATCACATGAGCTGACTCATGATCAATCAATAGCCGCTCGAGCATTTGATGAACAACTTCGTTGTGAGGAATTTGAAAACAGTTAATGCACACCTGCTGGAAACTCTGAGCTTTTGCTTTCGAGCTTCGAAAACAAATCGTAGTAAGTTTTTTATCAAAACAAAGTGGTGCAATCAGTTTTTCTTAAAGAAAAGCAGATCCATGAAAAATTATCTATTTTTCAGGTTTTGAGACAATAATTGGAATGAAATCTCTTTTTTGATATTGAAACACGTTTGTTTGAACGTTATTCAGTCGCTCGATTTGAGAAATCATGTTCAAGCTCATTTGCCTAATGAGTTCAGTAGATGCTTCATGAGTTTCGTGTTTTGTATAAGTGTTCGGATCAATCTCTTCCAAATAACCTCTCAACAATAAGATCAGTATTCTATCTAAGATCATTTATTGTGAAATTGTTTTTATAGCAGAGAGGGAATTGAACGAAGAACCTCTGATTGGCAACGTTTTTCCAAATTCACTACGAAGCTCATTTACACGCTGAAAATCCCAATCGCTACCATGCGATGAAAAAGTCTGGAACACAGCTTCCATTATTCCGAGCATTTAGAGAAATAATTCATTAGAGTAACCGTTTGCGTACAGGGGTGTCATCATAGAATTAGCGAAACTTTTAACGCTTTCGTCTTCATGAATTTCAATTAAAACTGGCAAGTTATCAATATTGCTTGGCTGAGTGGCTGAGCTAGAGGGGCCGCTGAGTGATGTATGTTGCTGATCAAAAACAGGTTGCCAATGCTCTGACTGCATGTGATCCCTGAAACCAAGCCAACAGTACTGAGTTAAATTGAAAAAATTTTGACGATCTGATTCAATATGGTGCTTAAAATTTGAAGGCGTTAAACTGATTAGCTTACTATGGTAGCAAATGAACACTGTTATTTTTCAACAGTTGGAAACTTCTTTCATGACCCGATCTTTTTAATTTTCTTGTAAAGCTGGAACTGTTTTGAAGCGAAGCAAGAAAGGGAATAAATCTCAGCTAAAAACCAATACATTTGAAATAGGGCACCAATTTTTTTCCTTTTTCATTCTCAGCTCGAGCTGAAACTCGAAATCAAACTACTTTTACTACCAAAATTTGAATAAGAATGAGATTTAAACCTAAATAGCTCAGAGGAAAAACACGTTAAAAAAAGAAATAGTCAGAAATGACAAAGTTGAAGAAACAAATTTAGTTCAAGCCATCCTGCAAGTGAAATTGGAATACAATTGAAATCACAACAACTTCACAAAAAAAATCTTCCTTGAACCAGCAGTTGATTTACCTGTTGAACCAAAAGAAAGAAACGCACATATACCACGCTTTGTGAATACTAAGAAAAAATGCTGAGTGGTTGCCTTCATTTCAATTTGTTCCCGTGTGATTACTAGTTGAGAGCATGTCGTAATTGAAAGTTCAGAAATTCGAAAAAAAAAATTGTATTGAAAGAAATTTTTTTCATAATGAAAATTTAACATGTGAGAAATTACCAAAATATTTATTTGACAAAATCAGAAGCGGAAACGTAGAAAAAAGTGTCCAGATACATTTGACAGATGAAAACACATCAGAATAAGAATAAAATACAAACAAACTGGCAATCAGTCAGAGAAAAAAAAAGTTTGGTTTGCAGTTAAAACTATCAAGCTTGATTCAAATAAGCAAAAAAATTTTCTAGTATATATGGAAGTTGCAAAAAACTAATGTCGAGAAAAAAAATGCGACTTTGTAGACATTGGTGATGTCAAACAATCTTTATCAGAAGGAAATTTATCGTGGATATTTTGTAAGTCTGTTTCTCTTCCGTCTGCACTTAAAAGAACTTTTGACACAAGTCTGTTTTGTTTTTATTTTGGTATCTTTATTTATTTCAAAACTATCTTTTCACCGCTTAAGTTGCGACGAAATTGCCATTTGGCTTTCAATACTGTCCAGTACAGGTGGTCACGTATTACCAAATCCCAGGTTGTATTAATGACCAAGATCATGTCAAAAAATGATTGTCTGTTCGTGACTGTTTCAGGTCCTTCGGAACCCGGCAAAGCTGATTTAATTTTTCAAAGGCTCCTCAGAGGTACTTTTTTCAGATCATTTTAAAAAGTATTTTATTTTTGACTTCACGATAACCCAAAAAACCAAAAAAAAAATCCTTTGTTTCTCAACAAAACTGAATTTTGATTTTAAAAAAATTTCCAGCTTTGAAAATAATAACAAAATATTGGATTGTCTTTGATAATACCCGCGAAAACGTTTTATGAAAATAACTACAAAAGGCCGACATAAAACTATTGATTTTATTTGTGTAAAGAGTAATTTTTTCAAGCAAATTAAACAATCACGTACATTAGGTTTGAATTGAACTCAATTGATATTGTTCAAATCAACTGGAGACATTCAACAAATTGATTATTTAAGCAGACAACTAAACAATCAGTAGGCAACGAGAGAAAATTTTTGGTCATTTGTTGAAAAACTTAGATTTCAAAATTTTGTCGAAAATAGTTCCACCGATATCTAACCACTTGTCAAACATAGTTCCACCGATGCTAATCATGTTCTACTTTCTATCCTCAAAAGCAGTCATCACAGAAAAAAGTGAAGTTTAGTGAAGCGAATGCTCAAAAGTCAGAATTGTAAATCAATTTTGTCAACAGCTTTGATTTCTTTGCGATTTTTTTGTAAACGTTTTTCTTGGGCATGTTCCGGTTAACAGAAATTTCATCGTTAAAAAAATTTAGTTTGACAAAAAGTAGTTGGCATCCGAGAAAATGGTAAGGTTAGCATTCGAGAAAATGGTTAGTTTCGTCAGTTAATGTTTTCCTGGCTAAATCAATCGAAAATTGTGTAAAAATTATTTGAAAAACTAGAACTTTAAGCAAGTTATCTTCATTCCTCGGAACACATATACTCCGGATAGAAAAAATGTACCACAATCTCAAACCCTTCATTTTCCATCAATCAATGACAAATCGTCTCAACTCAATAATTTATCGCGATTTGGAGAATGAGATATCAGCCGCTAATCTCTACCAACAATAAAGCCAAAGCCTATCCCTTAATACCTAACATTGTCGTACAAAATCCTCGAACAAAAATCTATCAGCACTTACCTGTTTCAGTGGAGATGGGGATGATGAAGCAGATTAAGATAAGATGATGAATCAGACCATTCTCTGCAGCAAACAAATTCAAAGGTAATAAAAAATAAGATGAAAAAAACAATTGGAAAAACCGTAAAACTGATTCGAAAAATTAGGGAATTCAATCAAGACCTATTGGAAGCTATTAAATGGAAAGAGCAAACATGGTGCTGGAAAAATTGTTCAGAGTTGAATCCTTAAATCTAAACCTTGACGGATACTTTTTAAATCAAGATCAAGGACAACCAAAATCAGTCAAAATTTAATCTTTTTTGTACGATACCCAGCAAAACAGAAAGAAAGTTGAAAGTGTACTTTATTCACAAATTTGGCAAAGAACTAATTCTTGACCCTTGTTTAGTGTTCAACACTTATGCTAAACAGATTCTACGCACGCTTAAGACCAAAACAGCTAAGCCCCCAACTTCTTCCTTTGTTTCCGACAGTCCTACAACTGAGGAATCAAACAGATCGAAGCACTCCTCTTCAAAGACTTGGTCGACAACTCTCAAAACCTAGTAACTCGACAAAAGAAAAACCCTAAAAAAGTTTTTCCCCACCAGTCGACGACGACAGTAAAAACTACGAAAGCAGTAAAAATGTTTTGCGAGGTTAGCAAAAGAATGGAAATCCTAAGATATCACCGAAGTTTGGTCTCTCGACTTGGCATATGTTGATAAACGGGCCAAAGACAATCTATGGGTACAATAATTGTTATTGCTGTTAATTCTCTATCTCACTCCTTATGAGTGGAACCACTGAAGACCAAAGATGTTAAAAAACACCCAAAGTTTTCAAAAAATAATCAAAAGAGAACAACTAAAAAAATGGATGTACAAAATTTAAAGGAAAGCTCAAAAAATATCTTCTAAAGGAAAAATCATTAAATACTACACTCACAAGGAAAAAAATCTGCGTTTGCCGAACGAAACATTTGATCGTTCAAATTCATAATCTACAAATTCTAGGAGTTTGATGGAATTAAAGTTATATTGAAAAATTACCAATTTTTGTTCAGACGATCAGCTCACACGTGAATAGAGGAAAAACATGGCCTGCTTTCATTTCACTGATTGCACACAGTTCAACAAGATTGCTTCAAAAATGAAAAATTTATGTTCATGAATATGTGCGGATAGCAAAAACTGACTGGCTTTTTGGAAAATGTTACAAGCAGGTACTTATAGATAAAGTTTTCGAAATACTTGACATTCCTACTGTAAACCCTCCAATATAAAGAGTCATTGATGCGGGGAAGGAAGAAATCAACAGAAAGTTGTTCGAAAAAGAAATTAGTTTCATTCGAAACAAAGCAGAATATGACAAGAAAGATGTATTTATTGTAGATTTGATTTCATCAGCATCAATTAATTCTTTCCCGGACAACTTTTCAGAAGTTTTTCTGCAGAAAAAACAGATTTAGACGGAGATTGGAGAGCTACTCTCTCAGAAATGATTTTCCCAACGAAATTTAACATTATTACTGATCAATAATTTAAGTATTTCAGAGCATCCGAGGTAACATCCAGTAAATCCAACGCTCACAAGCAAAATACAATTTCGAGCCCTTATTATTGCGAAAATTTTTTTTATCAAATCAGAAGAATGCATTTTAATAAAAAAACTTATCAATGAGCCAAAATCAAAAATCAAAAACAAAAATTGTTTCAATGCAAGTCCTCAAAAATCACGATAGGCACAAGTAATTGAATAAATTCATATGAAAATTTTTTTTCCCATGTCCCCAAAAACCGATTCTGTTAGGCTACAAGGCAAAACTTGGCAAGAACTCTGAATATCATACTGATTACAAATTGATACGCTGCTTCGATGCATCTTATTAAGAAAACGAACTGTACGAACATCATTTCCCATATTACCTATCTAATGGGACAAGTCTAAGTTTTGACTATCTTGACATTGTCATACCAAATCCTCAAAAAAATCTAGACAGGAACTTATAATTTTGTGCTGACTCTAAAATTCAACCACTTTGGTTGAAAATCAATGGAACAGTATTATGCAAAGCAAGCTTCACTACCCGATTTTTCTGAACACTACCGACTACGCGGCAGTGGGTTTGGCGTTTTGGTTGTGTTGCTATAGCGTTTGTACGACGGGTCACTATAGCGGCTGCAAAAAATTTGAATAGAAAGCTTTTCATGAGTGCAGCGCATGAAATGGTTGATGTTGCTATGGAAAAGAAGTCTCCTAAGCAAACATTGAAAAACATTGTAACAAAACCTGCAAGAAAACAAGTCGGTGATGGTTGATGTCAATGAGAGACACCAATCAGTGGATTGCTACGGAGAACATCAGTAGGAGCTCAAAAAAATTAAAAATTATTCGAAAAAAAAAACAGACCAGCGAGATGCCGAACAGATTTTTTCTCAAAAATAGAGACTGATTATGAATTTGTTACACAATGAAGCTATCCATAGCTCTCTGATTTGTTTGGGCAACCTCAACTTCTTCTGATTTTCTCTGATACAGGTCAAAAAATTGGACCTGTATTTTCACCAAATTTTCACCTGAATTTGAAATCAACAGTGACCGTAACAATTTTGTTGAACTGCAAAAAAATCTATTTGGAAACTCAATGCAGAGTAACGCACGCAATTGGAGCTGAACTGAGATACGAAAAAGTGATCCTAAACTGTCTGATTCACCGTTCCTCGTAAGAAACTCCTTGTATTCTTTTTTCTCTGACTGTACCCACTCCGCTAATGTACTGAAAATCTCAATTGCCAATAGTGTTTTTGTGCACAAAAATTTTTTTTAAAACAGAAATTTTCAACAGCAAAGGAGCCAAGGACTCATTGCTTGATGTCAGGAATATCGTTTTGAGAACAATAACGTTGCGATGGATGCAGGTGGTTTTACATCTCAACCAGAACTGCGTCTCGAATTGAGGGAAATTTTGTTCTATGGACCCGCTGGAGTTGATTTTTTCACCTGTGACAAATATTTGTTGATCGGCAATGCCGTCAGACTTTCCCACAGACGCTCTTTTGAATTTTTTATTTTAAAATCTAAAGAACCTGCAACCATTACAAGCTGCAAATATTTGAAGCGAACCTATTTGTTAGAAAAATGACTGTCTTGAAACCGACCACGTGCTATCTGCTATTGAATCAATTTGGCTCAAAGATCCTTCAAACTACCCATATCGGGAGCACTTTACCAAAAACAACAATTTTTGTAACAGGTGGTCAGCGCAGGTATTTTTCTAATCATATAACCCATTCGATTTATATTGCACATTTGAATTATGATACAAGTTTTAATGATGATGCTACTGATTTTATATGCATCAATGATTCTATTTTTGAATCCTTTTCTATTTCACATGCTTTCTCATTAGCAGCTTAGAAAAATTGATTGATTTTGTTCAAAAATTTTTGTTTTTTATAGCTGTTACTTAACTTTTTATCCAATTTTTAACTGAAGTGGTTTTGGGAATTTTTCTAATGGAAATGATCCCAAACGTTTTTGGTTCCTTTAACCGACACTTGTTTTCAAAAATTGTGTTGATAATTGAACCGTTTCAATTCATAACTATTTTCACCAAGACCATAGACTTTGTAGAAACATTGAAAGAACCAATTCGCAAAAAAACCACAACAGCAAAACGAATAGCACAATTTTAGTTCAATTGGATTACAACATAGCTTGCCGAAGTAATGGTGGCGAATAGAAATATTATATCACCTTAATGCCTTGAACGATGTTGTTATTAACCAACACAATTTTTACATAGGAATCGTTAGGTATAAAATTATAAATTGGGGTCATTAGGGATCATTTATTTTACATAGGAACCATTAGGCATCAAAATTTTAATAGCGATCATTAAGGATGGCTAAATTTAAGTAAGGATATTTGGGTATGAACATTTTAGATAGGGATCATTAGGGATCATCTAAGCCCAATGATCCTTGTAGGGATCACCAAAAATCCGCCATCCCCAATCCCAGTGTCCTAGTTTCTGTTCTTTTAAGTATTTTATTGCTTAGTCTTTAAAGTTAAATATTGCCAAAAAACAAGCGTCAAACTTTTTTACCATTCAAACGAAAAAGTATTTTTTTTAAGTTGGTTGTTAGTTTTGTTCCGCAAAGAAGTTTTGCCTGGTAAATCTGGTTTATTTTCAAGTTTTGTCTGTATGTTAACCATCAGATTAAATTTTTTGGTCACAACTCTGTTCTAGCGTGAAAGTTTCATCACACGAATTAGTTTTGTCGGTGTTTGGCTTGAGCTAGCCAATGTCTAAAAGAAGACTACTGCAACTACAAAAACCGATAAAGGTGTTGGTTTAATTGTTGAATGACTTGACAATTGTCAAGAAGCCTCCATTTTTATAGGCTTTTTTTCAACATTTTTCTAGCTTCTAGAAACGTTGTCTTTAATGCTCCATCAACTGCTCAGACTTTAATTTTAAAAAAAACCGTTGTCATTTTTTTCTATGATAAAAAAGTTTTAACAAAAAAATAGCATTTAGGCATATCCCACAGTCAGTGTAAAACAGGCAATTTGGAAAACTAAGTTTGTAAAAGAAGAAAAAAAGACGAAAAAAAGTCGTTAACAAAAACTTAAAGAAAACTTTCAGTAGACAAGAAAAACTAATTCTTGACCCTTGTTTAGTGTTCAACACTTATGCTAAACAGATTCTACGCACGCTTAAGACCAAAACAGCTTAGCCCTCAACTTCTTCCTTTGTTTCCGACAGTCCGACAACTAAGGAATCAAACAGATCGAAGCACTCCTCATCGAAGACTTGGTCGACAACTCTCAAAACTCAGTAACCCGACAAAAGAAAAAGAGCGTGAAGTTTTTAAAATTGTTTTTGTGGCAACAATTTTTGGCTGTTGGCATCATCACATGAGCTGACTCATGATCAATCAATAGCCGCTCGAGCATTTGATGAACAACTTCGTTGTGAGGAATTTGAAAACAGTTAATGCACACCTGCTGGAAACTCTGAACTTTTGCTTTCGAGCTTCGAAAACAAATCGTAGTAAGTTTTTTATCAAAACAAAGTGGTGCAATCAGTTTTTCTTAAAGAAAAGCAGATCCATAAAAAATTATCTATTTTTCAGGTTTTGAGACAATAATTGGAATGAAATCTCTTTTTTGATATTGAAACACGTTTATTTGAACGTTATTCAGTCGCTCGATTTGAGAAATCATGTTCAAGCTCATTTGCCTAATGAGTTCAGTAGATGCTTCATGAGTTTCGTGTTTTGTATAAGTGTTCGGATCAATCTCTTCCAAATAACCTCTCAACAATAAGATCAGTATTCTATCTAAGATCATAGATGGCAGTATAACATAAAAAAGCTATTGTGGTCATTGTGATTACGAATATTAATCAATTCTTGTGAAATTGTTTTTATAGCAGAGAGGGGATTGAACGAAGAACCTCTGATTGGCAACGTTTTTCCAAATTCACTACGAAGCTCATTTACACGCTGAAAATCCCAATCGCTACCATGCGATGAAAAAGTCTGGAACACAGCTTCCATTATTCCGAGCATTTAGAGAAATAATTCATTAGAGTAACCGTTTGCGTACAGGGGTGTCATCATAGAATTAGCGAAACTTTTAACGCTTTCGTCTTCATGAATTTCAATTAAAGCTGGCAAGTTATCAATATTGCTTGGCTGAGTGGCTGAGCTAGAGGGGCCGCTGAGTGATGTATGTTGCTGATCAAAAACAGGTTGCCAATGCTCTGACTGCATGTGATCCCTGAAACCAAGCCAACAGTACTGAGTTAAATTGAAAAAATTTTGACGATCTGATTCAATATGGTGCTTAAAATTTGAAGGCGTTAAACTGATTAGCTTACTATGGTAGCAAATGAACACTGTTATTTTTCAACAGAGTGGAAACTTCTTTCATGACCCGATCTTTTTAATTTTCTTGTAAAGCTGGAATTGTTTTGAAGCGAAGCAAGAAAGGGAATAAATCTCAGCTAAAAACCAATACATTTGAAATAGGGCACCAATTTTTTTCCTTTTTCATTCTCAGCTCGAGCTGAAACTTGAAATCAAACTACTTTTACTACCAAAATTTGAATAAGAATGAGATTTAAACCTAAATAGCTCAGAGGAAAAACACGTTAAAAAAAGAAATAGTCAAAAATGACAAAGTTGAAGAAACAAATTTAGTTCAATCCATCCTGCAAGTGAAATTGGAATACAATTGAAATCACAACAACTTCACAAAAAAAAATCTTCCTTGAACCAGCAGTTGATTTACCTGTTGAACCAAAAGAAAGAAACGCACATATACCACGCTTTGTGAATACTAAGAAAAAATGCTGAGTGGTTGCCTTCATTTCAATTTGTTCCCGTGTGATTACTAGTTGAGAGCATGTCGTAATTGAAAGTTCAGAAATTCGAAAAAAAAAATTGTATTGAAAGAAATTTTTTTCATAATGAAAATTTAACATGTGAGAAATTACCAAAATATTTATTTGACAAAATCAGAAGCGGAAACGTAGAAAAAAGTGTCCAGATACATTTGACAGATGAAAACACATCAGAATAAGAATAAAATACAAACAAACTGGCAATCAGTCAGAGAAAAAAAAAAGTTTGGTTTGCAGTTAAAACTATCAAGCTTGATTCAAATAAGCAAAAAAGTTTTCTAGTATATATGGAAGTTGCAAAAAACTAATGTCGAGAAAAACAATGCGACTTTGTAGACATTGGTGATGTCAAACAATCTTTATCAGAAGGAAATTTATCGTGGATATTTTGTAAGTCTGTTTCTCTTCCGTCTGCACTTAAAAGAACTTTTGACACAAGTCTGTTTTGTTTTTATTTTGGTATCTTTATTTATTTCAAAACTATCTTTTCACCGCTTAAGTTGCGACGAAATTGCCATTTGGCTTTCAATACTGTCCAGTACAGGTGGTCACGTATTACCAAATCCCAGGTTGTATTAATGACCAAGATCATGTCAAAAAATGATTGTCTGTTCGTGACTGTTTCAGGTCCTTCGGAACCCGGCAAAGCTGATTTAATTTTTCAAAGGCTCCTCAGAGGTACTTTTTTCAGATCATTTTAAAAAGTATTTTATTTTTGACTTCACGATAACCCAAAAAACCAAAAAAAAAATCCTTTGTTTCTCAACAAAACTGAATTTTGATTTTAAAAAAATTTCCAGCTTTGAAAATAATAACAAAATATTGGATTGTCTTTGATAATACCCGCGAAAACGTTTTATGAAAATAACTACAAAAGGCCGACATTAAACTATTGATTTTTTTTGTGTAAAGAGTAATTTTTTCAAGCAAATTAAACAATCACGTACATTAGGTTTGAATTGAACTCAATTGACATTGTTCAAATCAACTGGAGACATTCAACAAATTGATTATTTAAGCAGACAACTAAACAATCAGTAGGCAACGAGAGAAAATTTTTGGTCATTTGTTGAAAAACTTAGATTTCAAAATTTTGTCGAAAATAGTTCCACCGATATCTAACCACTTGTCAAACATAGTTCCACCGATGCTAATCATGTTCTACTTTCTATCCTCAAAAGCAGTCATCACAGAAAAAAGTGAAGTTTATTGAAGCGAATGCTCAAAAGTCAGAATTGTAAATCAATTTTGTCAACAGCTTTGATTTCTTTGCAATTTTTTTGTAAACGTTTTTCTTGGGCATGTTCCGGTTAACAGAAATTTCATCGTTAAAAAAATTTAGTTTGACAAAAAGTAGTTGGCATCCGAGAAAATGGTAAGGTTAGCATTCGAGAAAATGGTTAGTTTCGTCAGTTAATGTTTTCCTGGCTAAATCAATCGAAAATTGTGTAAAAATTATTTGAAAAACTAGAACTTTAAGCAAGTTATCTTCATTCCTCGCAACACATATACTCCGGATAGAAAAAATGTACCACAATCTCAAACCCTTCATTTTCCATCAATCAATGACAAATCGTCTCAACTCAATAATTTATCGCGATTTGGAGAATGAGATATCAGCCGCTAATCTCTACCAACAATAAAGCCAAAGCCTATCCCTTAATACCTAACATTGTCGTACAAAATCCTCGAACAAAAATCTATCAGCACTTACCTGTTTCAGTGGAGATGGGGATGATGAAGCAGATTAAGATAAGATGATGAATCAGACCATTCTCTGCAGCAAACAAATTCAAAGGTAATAAAAAATAAGATGAAAAAAACAATTGGAAAAACCGTAAAACTGATTCGAAAAATTAGGGAATTCAATCAAGACCTATTGGAAGCTATTAAATGGAAAGAGCAAACATGGTGCTGGAAAAATTGTTCAGAGTTGAATCCTTAAATCTAAACCTTGACGGATACTTTTTAAATCAAGATCAAGGACAACCAAAACCAGTCAAAATTTAATCTTTTTTGTACGATACCCAGCAAAACAGAAAGAAAGTTGAAAGTGTACTTTATTCACAAATTTGGCAAAGAACTAATTCTTGACCCTTGTTTAGTGTTCAACACTTATTACTGATCAATAATTTAAGTATTTCAGAGCATCCGAGGTAAAATCCAGTAAATCCAACGCTCACAATCAAAATACAATTTCGAGCCCTTATTATTGCGAAAATTTTTTTTATCAAATCAGAAGAATGCATTTTAATAAAAAAACTTATCAATGAGCCAAAATCAAAAATCAAAAACAAAAATTGTTTCAATGCAAGTCCTCAAAAAATCACGAATAGCACAAGTAATTGAATAAATTCATATGAAAAAATTTTTTTCCCATGTCCCCAAATACCGATTCTGTTAGGCTACAAGGCAAAACTTGGCAAGAACTCTGAATATCATACTGATTACAAATTGATACGCTGCTTCGATGCATCTTATTAGGAAAACGAACTGTACGAACATCATTTCCCATATTACCTATCTAATGGGACAAGTCTAAGTTTTGACTATCTTGACATTGTCATACCAAATCCTCAAAAAAATCTAGGCAGGAACTTATAATTTTGTGCTGACTCTAAAATTCAACCACTTTGGTTGAAAATCAATGGAACAGTATTATGCAAAGCAAGCTTCACTACCCGATTTTTCTGAACACTACCGACTACGCGGCAGTGGGTTTGGCGTTTTGGTTGTGTTGTTATAGCGTTTGTACGACGGGTCATTATAGCAGCTGCAAAAAATTTGAACAGAAAGCTTTTCATGAGTGCAGCGCATGAAATGGTTGATGTTGCTATGGAAAAGAAGTCTCCTAAGCAAACATTGAAAAACATTGTAACAAAACCTGCAAGAAAACAAGTCGGTGATGGTAGATGTCAATGAGAGACACCAATCAGTGGATTGCTACGGAGAAAATCAGTAGGAGCTCAAAAAAATTAACAATTATTCGAAAAAAAACAGACCAGCGAGATGCCGAACAGATTTTTTCTCAAAAATAGAGACTGATTATGAATTTGTTACACAATGAAGCTATCCATAGCTCTCTGATTTGTTTGGGCAACCTCAACTTCTTCTGATTTTCTCGGATACAGGTCAAAAAATTGGACCTGTATTTTCACCAAATTTTCACCTGAATTTGAAATCAACAGTGACCGTAACAATTTTGTTGAACTGCAAAAAAATCTATTTGGAAACTCAATGCAGAGTAACGCACGCAATTGGAGCTGAACTGAGATACGAAAAAGTGATCCTAAACTGTCTGATTCACCGTTCCTCGTAAGAAACTCCTTGTATTCTTTTTTCTCTGACTGTACCCACTCCGCTAATGTACTGAAAATCTCAATTGCCAATAGTGTTTTTGTGCACAAAAATTTTTTTTAAAACAGAAATTTTCAACAGCAAAGGAGCCAAGGACTCATTGCTTGATGTCAGGAATATCGTTTTGAGAACAATAACGTTGCGATGGATGCAGGTGGTTTTACATCTCAAACAGAACTGCTCCTCGAATTGAGGGAAATTTGGTTCTATGGACTCGCTGGAGTTGATTTTTTCTACTGTGACAAATATTTAATGATCGGAAATACCGTCAGACTTTCCCACAGACGCTCTTTTGAATTTTTTATTTTAAAATCTAAAGAACCTGCAACCATTACAAGCTGCAAATATTTGAAGCGAACCTATATGTTAGAAAAATGACTGTCTTGAAACCGACCACGTGCTATTTGCTATTGAATCAATTTGGCTCAAAGATCCTTCAAACTACCCATATCGGGAGCACTTTACCAAAAACAACAATTCTTGTAACAGGTGGTCAGCGCAGCTCTTTTTCTAATCATATAACCCATTCGATTTATATTGCACATTTGAATTATGATACAAGTTTTAATGATGATGCTTCTGATTCAATTTTTGAATCCTTTTCTATTTCACATGCTTTCTCATTAGCAGCTTAGAAAAATTGATTGATTTTATTCAAAAATTTTTGTTTTTTATAGCTGTCACTTAACTTTTTATCCAATTTTTATCTGAAGTGGTTTTGGGAATTTTTCTAATGGAAATGATCCCAAACTTTTTTGGTTCCTTTAACCGACACTTGTTTTCAAAAATTGTGTTGATAATTCAACCGTTTGATTTCATAACTATTTTCACCAAGACCATAGACTTTGTAGAAACATTGAAAGAACCATTTCGCAAAAAACCACAACAGCAAAACGCGTAGCACAAATTTAGTTCAATTGGATTACAACATAGCTTGCCGAAGTAATGGTGGCAAATAGAAATATTATATCACTTTAATGCCTTGAACGATGTTGTTATTAACCAACACAATTCTTACATAGGAATCGTTAGGTATAAAATCATAAATTGGGGTCATTAGGGATCATTTATTTTACATAGGAACCATTAGGCATCAAAATTTTAATAGCGATCATTAAGGATGGCTAAATTTAAATAGGGACATTTGGGTATGAACATTTTAGATAGGGATCATTAGGGATCATCTAAGCCCAATGATCCTTGTAGGGATCACCAAAAATCCGCCATCCCCAATCCCAGTGTCCTAGTTTCTGTTCTTTTAAGTATTTTATTGCTTAGTCTTTAAAGTTAAATATTGCCAAAAAACAAGCGTCAAACTTTTTTACCATTCAAACGAAAAAGTATTTTTTTAAGTTGGTTGTTAGTTTTGTTCCGCAAAGAAGTTTTGCCTGGTAAATCTGGTTTATTTTCAAGTTTTGTCTGTATGTTAACCATCAGATTAAATTTTTTGGTCACAACTCTGTTCTAGCGTGAAAGTTTCATCACACGAATTAGTTTTGTCGGTGTTTGGCTTGAGCTAGCCAATGTCTAAAAGAAGACTACTGCAACTACAAAAACCGATAAACGTGTTGGTTTAATTGTTGAATGACTTGACAATTGTCAAGAAGCCTCCATTTTTATAGGTTTTTTTTCAACAAGAAAATTCTCAAAAAAAATTTTTTCAACCTATCTTATAAATCTTAATTGTTTTTTTTTCTGGGAGTATAGCTTCTAGAAACGTTGTCTTTAATGTTCCATCAACTGCTCAGACTTTAATTTTAAAAAAAAACCGTTGTCATTTTTTTCTATGATAAAAAAGTTTTAACAAAAAAATAGCATTTAGGCATATCCCACAGTCAGTGTAAAACAGGCAATTTGGAAAACTAAGTTCGTAAAAGAAGAAAAAAAGACGAAAAAAAGTCGTTAACAAAAACTTAAAGAAAACTTTCAGTAGACAAGAAAAACTAATTCTTGACCCTTGTTTAGTGTTCAACACTTATGCTAAACAGATTCTACGCACGCTTAAGACCAAAACAGCTTAGCCCTCAACTTCTTCCTTTGTTTCCGACAGTCCGACAACTAAGGAATCAAACAGGTCGAAGCACTCCTCATCGAAGACTTGGTCGACAACTCTCAAAACTCAGTAATCCGACAAAAGAAAAACCCTGAAAAAAAATTTTCTTCCCCACCAGTCGACGACGACAATAAAAACTACGAAAGCAGTAAAATGTTTTGCGAGGTTAGCAAAAGAATGGAAATCCTACTATCAGCGAAAAAAAATAATTTAATCTACTCGAATGGTCCAGCTGCATTGGTGAGCGTAAAAAAGTAATAAATGTTGGTGGATTCTCGCCATAAAAAATTAGAATTTTGATGATTGAGATCTGCGATCTCAATCATCACAGACAAAGTATTTGTTGTTTCTTAAAACATAACCTTGCCTGAGAGTGATCGATATCACCGAAGTTTGGTCTCTCGACTTGGCATATTTTGATAAACGGGCCAATGACAACCTATGGGTACAATAATTGTTATTGCTGTTAATTCTCTATCTCACTCCTTATGAGTGGAACCACTGAAGACCAAAGATGCTAAAGAAACACCCAAAGTTTTCAAAAAATAATCAAAAGAAAACAACTAAAGAAATGGATGTACAAAATTTAAAGGAAAGCTCAAAAAATATCTACTAAACGAAAAATCATTAAATACTACACTCACAAGGAAAGAAATCTGCATTTGCCGAACGAAACATTCGATCGTTCAAAATCATAATCTACAAATTCTAGGAGTTTGATGGAAATAAAGTTATATTGAAAAATTACCAATTTTTGTTCAGACGATCAGCTCACACGTGAATAGAGGAAAAACATGGCCTGCTTTCATTTCATTGATTGCACACAGTTCAACAAGATTGCTACAAAAAATAAAACATTTATGTTCATGACTATGTGCGGATAGCAAAAACCGACTTGCTTCTTAGAAAATGTTACAAGCAGGTACTTATAGATAAAGTTTTCAAAATACTTGACATTCTTACTGTAAACCCTCCAATATAAAGAGTCATTGATGCGGGGAAGGAAGAAATCAACAGAAAGTTGTTCGAAAAAGAAATTCGTTTCATTCGAAACAAAGCAGAATATGACAAGAAAGATGTATTTATTGTAGATTTGATTTCAACAGCATCAATTAATTTTTTCCCGGACATTTTTTCAGAAATTTTTCTACAAAAAAACTGATTTAGACGGAGAGCTGCTCTCTCAGAAATAATTTTCTCAACGAAATTTAACATTATTACTGACCAATAATTTAAGTATTTCAGAGCATCCGAGGTAACAGCCAGTAAATCCAACGCTCACAATCAAAATACAATTTCGAGCCCTTATTATTGCGAAAAAATTTTTATCAAATCAGAAGAATGCCTTTTAATAAAATAACTTATCAATGAACCAAAATCAAAAATCAAAAACAAAAATTGTTTCAATGCAAGTCCTCAAAAAATCACAAATAGCACGAGTAATTGAATGGATCCATTTGAAAAAAAAAATTCCATGTCCCCAAATATCGATTTTGTTAGGCTACAAGGCAAAACTTGGCGAGAACTCTGAATATCATACTGATTACAAATTGATACGCTGCTTCGATGCATCTTATTAGGAAAACGAACTGTACGAACATCATTTCCCATATTACCTATCTAATGGGACAAGTCTAAGTTTTGACTATCTTGACATTGTCATACCAAATCCTCAAAAAAATCTAGGCAGGAACTTATAATTTTGTGCTGACTCTAAAATTCAACCACTTTGGTTGAAAATCAATGGAACAGTATTATGCAAAGCAAGCTTCACTACCCGATTTTTCTGAACACTACCGACTACGCGGCAGTGGGTTTGGCGTTTTGGTTGTGTTGCTATAGCGTTTGTACGACGGGTCATTATAGCGGCTGCAAAAAAGTTGGTCAGAAAGTTTTTGAAGAGTGCAGCGCCTGAAATGGTTGATGTTGCTATGGAAAAGAAGTCTCCTAAGCAAGCATTGAAAAACATTGCAATAAAACCTGCAAGAAAACAAGTCGGTGATGGTAGATGTCAATGAAAGACACCAATCAGTGGATTGCTACGGAGAAAATTAGTAGGAGCTCAAAAAAGTTAATAATTATTCGAAAAAAAACAGACCAGCGAGATGCCGAACAGATTTTTTCTCAAACATAGAGACTGATTATGAATTTGCTACACAATGAAGCTATCCATAGCTCTCTGATTTGTTTGGGCAACCTCAACTTCTTCTGATTTTCTCGAACAAAAAATTGGACCTGTATTTTCACCAAATTTTCACCTGAATTTGAAATCAACAGTGACCGTAACAATTTTGTTGAACTGCAAAAAATCTATTTGGAAAATCAATTCAGAGTAACGCAAGCGATTGGAGCTGAACTGAGATACGAAAAAGTGATCCTAATATGTCTGATTCACCGTTCCTCGTAAGCAACTCCTTGTATTCTTTTTTCTCTGACTGTACCCTCTCCGCTAATGTACTGAAAATCTCAATTGCCAATAGTGTTTTTTTGCACAACAAATTTTTTTTAAAACAGAAATTTTCAACAGCAAAGGAGCCAAGGACTCATTGCTTGATGTCAGGAATATCGTTTTGAGAACAATAACGTTGCGATGGATGCAGGTGGTTTTACATCTCAACCAGAACTGCTCCTCGAATTGAGGGAAATTTGGTTCTATGGACTCGCTGGAGTTGATTTTTTCACCTGTGACAAATATTTAATGATCGGAAATACCGTCAGACTTTCCCACAGACGCTCTTTTGAATTTTTTATTATAAAATCTAAAGAACCTGCAACCATTACAAGCTGCAAATATTTGAAGCGAACCTATATGTTAGAAAAATGACTGTCTTGAAACCGACCACATGCTATCTGCTATTGAATCAATTTGGCTCAAAGATTCTTCAAACTACCCATATCGGGAGCACTTTACCAAAAACAACAATTCTTGTAACAGCTGGTCAGCGCAGCTCTTTTTGTAATCATATAACCCATTCGATTTATATTGCACATTTGAATTATGATACAAGTTTTAATGATGATGCTTCTGATCCTATTTTTGAATCCTTTTCTATTTCACATGCTTTCTCATTAGCAGCTTAGAAAAATTGATTGATTTTATTCAAAAATTTTTGTTTTTTATAGTTGTCACTTAACTTTTTATCCAATTTTATCTAAAGTGGTTTTGGGAATTTTTCTAATGGAAATGATCCCAAACTTTTTTGGTTCCTTTAACCGACACATGTTTTCAAAAATTGTGTTGATAATTCAACCGTTTCATATCATAACTATTTTCACCAAGACCATAGACTTTGTAGAAACATTGAAAGAACCAATTCGCAAAAAACCACAACAGCAAAACGCGTAGCACAAATTTAGTTCAATTGGATTACAACATAGCTTGCCGAGGTTTTGGTGGCAAATAGAAATATTATATCACTTTAATGCCTTGAACGATGTTGTTATTAACCAATACAATTTTTACATAGAGATCGTTAGGTATAAAATCATAAAGTTTTACAATAAAGTTTTGTTCCGCATAGAAGTTTTGCCTGGTAAATCTGGTTTATTTTCAAGTTTTGTCTGTATGTTAACCATCAGATAAAGTTTTTTGGTCACAACACTGTTCTAGCGTGAAAGTTTCATCACACGAGTTAGTTTTGTCGGTGTTTGGCTTGAGCTAGCCGAAGTCTAAAAGAAGACTACTGCAATTACAAACACCGATAAAGGTGTTGGTTTCATTAATGAATGACTTGACAAATGTCAAGAAGCCTCCATTTTTATAGGCTTATTTTCAACAAGAAAATTCTCAAAAAAATTTTTTCAACCTATCTTATAAATCTTGATTGTTTTTTTTTTCTGTGAGTATAGCTTCTAGAAATGTTGTCTTTAATGCTCCATCATCTGCTCAGACTTTAATTTTTAAAAAAACCGTTGTCATTTTTTTCTATGATAAAAAAGTTTTAACAAAAAAATAGCATTTAGGCATATCCCACAGTCAGTGTGAAACAGGCAATTTGGAAAACTAAGTTTGTAAAAGAAGAAAAAAAGACGAAAAAAAATCGTTAACAAAAACTTAAAGAAAACTTTCATTAGACTTGTCAAATTTTTTTGCCCACTCATTATGAAGTTTTTAAAATGTTTCTTCCAAAAATCGGCTAAAGGTTCCATAAATCAATTTAAGTGGAGTAAAAAACTCTGTTTTCACGGTTTAAATCTAGGACAAAAAACTATTCAACCCTAATTTCTCACTCAAAAAGCTTGAAATTAAAACAAAAATAAAAAAAATTACAAATCGGTATATCTCGACACTGGGAAAAAATGTTTTTCACATTTTTAAGTGTCTTCGTTACGCGGCCAAACTGTGCACTGGATAGGAGCACAATTTTGTGTCTGTATGTTTCTGGATTCTAGAGACAAATCTTAAAATATGTTCCAAAACGTAAGTGGATTCCACAAACAAAATTTCAGTGGATTCCGCATACATATACCTGTAACGTAAATTTTGTCGGCACATTTGTTTTGTTGCGGATTCCGCAAGAAGCAATTATAACTAGTTGATCTGGATTCCGCAATTGTAAGTGGATTCCGCAAAATGTAAGTGGAAACCGCAAATGTAAGTGGAATCTGCAAAATTTTAATGCGGAGTCCCCAAATGTAAGCGGATTCCATAAATTGTAAGTAGATTCGCATTTTTGTTTATTACTGACCTTGCATATGAACAATTAAAAGCTAGAGGTGGAGTATTTGTTTTTTTATCTATAGCAACGCGCAATTTGAACCCAAGGAGAGTTATCTTTTTGTCAGCGGAATCCACCAACCAATCTTAAAACATTGGTTTACTATGCAGATGACAAATCTTTCTTTTTGGTTTGCAATGGGTTTGAAATGGCTGTTCGGGGTTTGAAATGGCAATTCATGTTTGAAATGCGGGCAGTTAAGTCGTTCATCAGTATTTGAGATGAGATGGTTCAGTTATGCATAAGAAATCATCATCAGTATTTGAGATGAGATGGTTCAATTTGAAATGGCAGCTAAGTCACTCATCAGTATTTGAGATGAGATCGTTCAGAAATTATCATCGCACTCACCAGTTTTTGAGATGAGATGGTTCAGTTGGTTCAGAAATTATCATCGCACTCATCAGTATTTGAGATGAGATGGTTCAGTTGGTTCAGCAATTATCATCGCACTCACCAGTTTTTGTGATGAGATGGTTCTTTTGGTTCAGCAATTATCATCGCACTCATCAGCATTTGAGACGAGATAACGGACGGTTCGATTGTATTTTTTGAAAGCTGAACTGAAATTTTCTCTGAAAATTGGATTAAAAATCCTCGCTTAATTAAAACTGAAAAGAAAAACTTATACAAGCGGTTATTATAAAATAAAAGTAAAATATTGTTTTTAAATATTGTTGAGCAATTATATCACTTTTCTGTTTTTTCTGAATCCTTTTCCTCGAAATCTCCATTTTCGACAAAGCGACTGTGTTAGCTTAATGGCTCACTATGGTATTCATAGTCTGGTGTGTTTGTTGAAATAGTTGTCTACTTGGCTTTTTTGTTTGTTTCTGAATCCTTTCCCTCGAAAACTTCTCCTTCGACAAAGCGTCTTTGTTGTCTTGATGGCGAACTATGGTATTCATAGTCTACTGTGTTGGTTGAGATTTTCTCCAGATAAAGTTTGCGCTTACCTCTTTTACTGAATTTAATTTTCTCTTTCCACAACTTTGTATTCGAATCGTTTAACGTGTTTGGATTCTGATGTTTGAGCGTATTTAAAATAAAAGCTTTCACAGAGTGAAGTTCAGTATCTTTATCCTGACAAACGAAGGGTGTACTACTTCCGAACTGCAGACTCGAAAGGAAATCAATTATTTCGTCAGCTGAAGAGTGCGAAGAATAACAGCACCAAAGGGTTCTCTCAGACACTGCTTTAACCAATCTACCAGGCATTATCTCGTTTTTAGTGAAGAACATTGCAGTTGGAATGATTTTAAGCACTTCTGGACAAATGATGTCCGGCTTGCAAGGCAGTTTTAGGTTCGAAGACGCAGACGACGGCTTGTAGAAACGGATATTGGTACTTTCGCCATCTAAGGTGAGCCAATTTGGAATTGACGGAACAAGTTTGTACAGTTGATACTGACATGATTAAACGTGAACTTTAGTGTTGAATCTAAGTGCAAGCTCTTTCATTAAAAAGTCACATTATTTTGAAAAGAACAGAGCCATGCGGACACGGCTTGAAAGATGGCTGAAAGACAGCTCTCCCTACAAGGTATGAAATTGGAATCTGTTTTGCAAAACGTTGTATCGATGTAAATATTATCAAAATTATAAAAAGCAGCTTCATTTAAATTGTCGAAAAATGATTGATTCGCTTCGTATGACCAGCTTGCCATCTGAAATCGCCAGTAAAAAGGACAGATTTTTTTTTTAAAAACTAAAAGGAACATTACTGAACCTGGACAGTGACCTGCAGGAATAAGAGTGACAGTTAGGGTATGAGTCTCGTCTCCTTCCAATGAAACATTCAACTTTGTCTCATTATCTGAATCCATAGGTATTATATATGGAGTTAATGGAACATAAAGCGGCAATGCACTCAACAAAGAAGCCGAAACTTTATGACAATAAATTTTCAAGTTATAATGTTATAACCTTTCGAAGAGCTCAGGCTCATTAAGGCCCACCATGTGATCTGTATGACAGTGCGAAAGAAAACAAACCGTAGATTTGAGGTTCTCACCATTGAAGTGATCAATTGAAACCCCAGGAAACTCTGATATTGGACCGGCAAATTCTGACATAATTATAGAAGGGAAAAGGAGGTATGAACAGTGAGTTAATAAAACGAGGATTGACGATACATTTTTATAGTTTTTAAGAAAGAAGAAGACCACCACATTTTAATCGTCATGAGCCCGTTTAGAGTGTAAGCATCTATCCTTGGTTAATTTCTACAGCCAAAATTTTGTCATTTGGGCCAATAATTAAAATTACACAAGTGAATCCGAAAAACATATACAATGAGCTTCAGTAGAGCCAATTTTCTCAAATCAAAAAGAAATATTTGGGAATTTTAATTCCACTGACTACAAAAACTAAACAATTTAAATGATATGCGCACCAATATAGAAAATTTCACAACAGGAAGCACAGTAGGAAGCACAATCTTGGAAGGCAGTTTTGGCACAAAAGACCAACTAACTAAACCTTTATAAAAGACTTCTTTAATGATAAGTGGGCTGATATGACTATGTGACCGGCAAAAGATGATGAGGCGCCCGATACTGTGAGACATACTGTGAGGCATACTGTGAGGCATAATGTGAGGCATACTGTGAGGCATACTGTGAGGCATAATGTGAGGCATACTGTGAGGTAGGATACTGTGGGTAGGCATATACGGACTGTGGGTAGGCATACACGGACTGTGGGTAGGTGTATATGGTATACTGCTACGGCATTTGCACTAAAAAAATAATGTTTACCAAAGATTTTTCACAAAAAATAAAGCTTTCTATTGCACTGGTCATAAAATACTTTAGTACTTGAGACACCCAGTGGTCATATTTTGAGATTTAAGAATTTGAAACTTACTGATAAGTGATCGCTGTTTGAGTCGGTCGAGTGAGTCGGTCAATTGAGTCGGTCGATTGAGTCGGTCGATTGAGTCGGTCGATTGAGTCGGGCGATTGAATTGGTCGATTGAGTCGGTCAATTGTTCGGGCGATTGAGTCGACATTTGCACTAAAAACAATTTTCTAATAAACTGGTCATAAAATACTTTAGTACTTGAGACACCCAGTGGTCATATTTTGAGATTTAAGAATTTGAAACTTACTGATAAGTGATCGCTGTTTGAGTCGGTCGAGTGAGTCGGTCAATTGAGTCGGTCGATTGAGTCGGTCGATTGAGTCGGGCGATTGAATTGGTCGATTGAGTCGGTCAATTGTTCGGGCGACTGAGTCGACATTTGCACTAAAAACAATTTTCTAATAAACTGGTCATAAAAAAACCTTAGTATTTGAGACACCCAGTGGTCATATTTTGAGATTTGAGATTTTAAAACTTACTGATAAGTGATCACCGTTTGAGTCGGTCGATTGAGTCGGTCAATTGAGTCGGTCGATTGAGTCGGTCGATTGAGTCGGGCGATTGAATTGGTCGATTGAGTCGGTCGATTGTTTGGGCGATTGAGTCGACATTTGCACTAAAAACAATTTTCTTATAAAGTAGTCATAAAATACCTTAGTATTTGAGAAACCCAGTGGTCAAATTTTGAGATTTGAGATTTTGAAAATTACCGATAAGTGAAGCTTGGCATACTGTGACGATTCTGCGATTCGCAGAGGAATGAGACGGCATATTGGCATGTTGAGTGACGGCTAAAAAACAGTTTTCTAATAAACTAGTTAAAAACTGTTATAGCAATTTATTTTTGAAATTTTGAACCTTCACGATGAGGGTCCGACCCCAGGCTGAGATGAACCAGCGGTACTGGAGCGTCCTTGGTCCCGGTCCCGGTCCCGGCCTGGCAGGTTTGCAGTTGGGTGTATCCTCGTCTGTGTCAGAGGAACTAAACAAAGGTAAAAAATGATCGATATGGAGTGAGGGTTGGATGTTCTTCTGTGGTTTACATTGGGGAGGTACTGGTGCGTCCTCGGCCCCGGGCCCGGCCTAGCAGGTTTGCAGTCGCGTGTATCCTCGTCTGTGTCAGAGGAACTAAACAAAGGAAAAACATGATCGATATGGAGGAAGGGTTGGATGTTCTTTTGTGGTTTACACTGGGAAGGTTCAAGTTAGTGGTCAAAGCTGGAAAGAAGAGGTTGTTCACATGGCATCAGGCTTAGGTAATTTAACATGCAATAAACAAAGTCAAAAGCAATAGTTACAAGTGCGCTAAGAAGCTAGTGAAAGGCAGCAACTCCTTCCGACAGAAGGGGCATTTTGGATGAGGCTCATCCTTCACCTTCTGCCAGCAGACAAAGCACAGCTTGTGCTCCACAGCCCCATTGTGTATCTTGTACCAATTTCGTCCATCATGACAGCAGATGGGGCTCATTTCACTATCAGTTGAATTAGTCGCATTCATGTTTTCTGAAATTCAGTAATTCAGTCAGTTACTCAGACTGCATTCTAAAAAGTAGAATCATCTTTCAATTTATAGAAAGAAAACTGTTTTTAAAAAATGACCCACGATGGTGTTGGAAGAGACTGTCCATCTCGTCTTTATTCGCCAGCCTTTCCTTAGTTGTTGGCTTAAGATACAAAATTATCAAAAGTTAGCATGAGAAGTTAAACTGAGTTTTTGAGATGAATTAAGCATTTCAGTATACGGGATGATGAAACTCAATTTTGGGATCAATTGAATATTTTAGTATATGCGATTAAACGGATTGCATTTTTTGGGATATGGAAGTAAGTATTCCACTATTTGGTATGAAATCCGGCCAGAAATACTTACGTAAGTTATTCTGGCAAGGTGGTTATCTAAGGGTTTGTCGTGCGCCTTCAGAATTCTCCAGACCTCCTCCAGATTGTCTAACTCATGCGGCGGGATCGCTTATCTGGTGCTATAAAAATATCTTTTTCTATTTTCAATTATTTCGACAAAAATGTATCAGTTTAATTTTTGATACTAACCACAGATGCACCATAAGCTCATTCAGAGCCAACATCGGAAAAACAGGGTAGCAGCTGCTGAACCGCTCTTCGTCGAAAACCTCTGGCAGCCGTCAGCAGGTGCCCACGATGAATGAAATTGACACCCAGACGCACTGACTCTGAGTGCGTTTCAACCTGTGTATCATGCCAGCTGGCATAACAAGGGCCTGGCGCTCCATCAGAACAACTTTCTGACACCCTCGAGTATCACAGCGAGGGTCATCCCCGGGAAACATCGGTCTCAACCCAGAGATTGCTGCATCAGATACTCCTGGAATAACTGCTTGTTCTTGACCGACGGGGCCATCAAATAAAATGTTTTGCAGCCTAAAAGAAAAAAGACCTAATTGGAACATATCTATATAAAAGAAAATTGTGCACCAAACTTTGTTTAACCTTTCACTAAAAAGTACATCACAGATGTACCGCAGAAATCCTAGTGACATGGTGTTATTGCACAAGCCTGACTCCTTCATCGGTACCTCTGTCTTCTCCAACTTTCTTTCATGTATGTGTCCCAACGACACATCCTTGACTGCTTTTGGGACAGAGAATTTTGTGGCGGCCGACAAGGAATCATCAGCATCAATGATATTCCAGAACATTGGCGGCATTGATCGGAACAAAGTTTGAACATCAGCTGGCTTAATTGATTGTGTATATTCCTAGGATTGGACACAATTAGGTCTAATTACTTTACAAACTGATTAAATTTTCCTTTAAGCTGTACCGTCTATCTCTGAGTTCCTCGGGGTATTCCATCAAAATTTCGTCACTGAAATTGTCCCCATACATTCGGCTGTCAAAGTGACAACTATCCGCTTGTTGAATTTTGAACCCTTTGATGGATTTAGCCGATGGAACTAACAAAGATCCTTGTTGGTCAATAAACCAGTCTGACTGGATCCAGCTGAAAAGATCAACCACAGGGACGCAGTGTATTAGACTTGAGGCAGGCATAATCTAACAAAATACCCAAAGAAGATGATCGAAATTTAATTATAACGACTCTGAGCTAGTTTTAGGTTCAGATGCTTACTTGCGAAAGTCTCTCTCTTAGTTTGCCATGGTAAATTGGATGTAACATGTCAATCTGACTGGCACTCTTTTTCCCGAAGAGCTTTTGGATTCTGTATCGCACCAGAGGAGGTGGTTCATCTGTTCTCAGATCTGCTTCAACCAGAATATGAAGTAGCGAAATGGAGCCTGCTAGAGGAAAGGGCGAAACGAACTCTTGTACGAGAGGAAGTGGATCTGGCCTCAGACACGGTCCATTCGGTACCTCGGGAAGTGGTACCATCCTAATTGACGCAGCTGGCGCACCAATGGGCAACTTGGCGCGCCGATGGGTGACTTCCGAGGTATGTTCATCGATAGTACTTGTCACTTCTGGAGCGGTAACTGTAGTACCAACACTACCTAGAGCAGTGGCGTTGGAGCAGTGCTCTTGTTCATTGATAGTACTTGTCACTTCTGGAGCAGTAACTGTAGTACCAACAGTACCGGGAGCAGCGCCCTTGGAGATTTCACCGTCATTTAGTGAAATAGAGTGCTAAAACAGTGATTTTGATTTAGTTGCAGACTATTATATGAAATAAAAACGGTGTTTTGTGAAATAAGTTTGAATGGTCAAAATGGGTTCCTCATCCTCCGGCTCCATTTTGTACCAAAACGTCGCCAATTGTTCCTGTTTGTACCTGCTCGTCGCATCTGACTCGTTTGGTTCCTGCATGCACCAGGTAGTCGTCGCATCATGCCCATTTCTGCCTTGCTCATGTTTGTTCCAGGAGGTCGTCATACTCGTCGTCTTGGTCTTGGTCGTCTTTCTGCTGGTTCCCAACGCATTTCTTACGATAGTCCGTCTCGTCTTCTGCCTCATTGTCGTTGTCGTGATACAGTCTAGTTGCTCAGGCGTGGACTGAAATGTTTGGCTAAGTGCTAAAACAGTTTGAATATGAAGTCAAGAAACATATCTTATTTTATATCTTATATCAAAAGCACATATCTTTACTCACTCTGATCATCGCCAATTTCAACCTCGCACATCAAATTTGCCCTCCTCTGCTTCGCTCTGAATGGTAATTGGCACACCTCATAAGTGTCCTGCGCAAAGTTATAACTTTTCCTAGTGGGAGGGAGCAGCTTTTGTTTGAGCCCAGATATTCGATTGGCTCTTGTTCTCTCCCAGAAACCAGGCGACAACACATCCTTTACAGTTCTGTAGCAGTCGCTGAAGCTCTCCGTTCCACAGAACATGCAAGTCAGTTTCTGCAGTTTCGCATCCCTCTTCTGGCATCGCTTTTCAGCAAAATGGCGGACCATGTTGCTTTTTTGCGAAAACTGTAGGTCGCAATCTGGAAACGAAAAAAAAAAATCAATCCAAGAAAGGATCAATAGCAAAGCCCTCCATACAATATAAAATTGTTTCAGATCTGAGGTGGGAAAAAGGAAAAAGATCCAATCATTTTAGTGGAATCCGCAATTTCTTAATCACTATCTATATCATTTTTTAAGAAACCAGGATCAAATATTTTAGAATAATAAAATCGAATCAGATCTGAAAAAAAATTTAAATTAAGTTGATAGGATCAACCGCGGTTTTTCAAAACTAAAAATTCAATTTTCAAGAAATAGTAATTTAAATTAAAATTCTTGATGGCATATTTGTTACAAGGTACCATAAAGGGAAGAAAATAACAGGATCCAAAACCGCGGTTTTGGAACTTGTTATTTTCTCCCCTCTGCGGTACTTTTGTAGCGACCCGGGGGTTGCCCACCATAAGGCGCAACCCGGGGGATATCACCCTTTAAAGATATATCCCCCTAAATTACCCCCACGAATTTTATTCCCTGTTAACCACCCCCCCCCATTTTCAAATCCCGAATACTGATTACAGTTCGTTGCAGTTCTGCAAAATCCTAAATACTGATTATAGTTCGTTGCAGTCCTGCTAAATCCCAAATACTGACAATATCCCAATTACTCACAAAAAATTCTGCAATTGGAGGACGTTTTGTCAGTAATTCAGATTTTGTCAATCTTTGGGATTTTGTCAGTATTTGGGATTTTGTCAGTAATTAGGATTTTGTCAGTATTTGGGATTTTGTCAGTAATTGGGATTTTGTCATTATTTGGGATTTTGTCAGCAATTGGGATTTTGTCAGTAATTGGGATTTTGTCAGTATTTTGGATTTTGTCAGTATTTGGGATTTTGTCTGTATTGGGATTTCGTCAGCTTTTGGGATTTTGTCAGTAATTGGGATTTTGTCAGTATTTGGGATTTTGTCATTAATTGTGATTTTGTCAGTATTTGTGATTTTGTCAGTATTGGGATTTTGTCAGTATTTGGGATTTTGCAAAATGCAAAAAACTTGTCAGTGTACATTGAGATTTTCTCATTGAGTTAAAAATTGTAATGTAAATTGGAACGAAATTGGAAGGAAAATGAATAGAACTGATCAGTATTTGAGATTGATTTGAACTGCAACAAGAACTATTGAGATTTTGCAAAACTAGAACAAACTATTTCAGTTTTTAGGATTGGCAATAGTTGCGCGGCGCCATTACACATTCCTTTTGGTCAAAATTTGAGATTTTCAGTATTTGGGATACACTGCACGGCGCCCTTACAAATTCCTCTCCGTCAAGATTTGAGATTTTACAAACCTCGAACGAACAACTACTTCAGTATTTGGGATGAGAAATAGACTGAACTGCGCCATTAACTCCTGTCAGTTTTGAGATTTTGCAAAACTGAACGGACTATTTCCTTATTTTGGGGTGGGTTAATAAACTAAACGGCTACTCATACAATTCAGAAACGATGATAAAATTAGTGTTCAGTTTACTAGAAAAAATAATTTAGAAGGTGAAACACTTTTTCAAGAAAGCATATAACAGGAAAAATGAGGAGCGTATGTGAGGAGCGTATGATAATCATAAATTATGAAATCTAACACTTGAAAAACCAATTAATCAAACTCAAGAAACACTAATTAG
This sequence comes from Symsagittifera roscoffensis, assembly GCF_963678635.1. Taxonomy (NCBI): domain Eukaryota; kingdom Metazoa; phylum Xenacoelomorpha; order Acoela; family Convolutidae; genus Symsagittifera; species Symsagittifera roscoffensis. The sequence continues at coordinate 18,172,261 of NC_087065.1, read as the reverse complement.
TGACTATTTTAGTTGACGACTTACAAAATATCGAAACAATTATGACGCTATAAAGCTTCATAACTGTTTCGATAAGTTTGGCCAAGCCGGTTGGGCCAAGTTGAAAATCACACCAGAATCCACAGTTATTTTTCCAATTAAGCAAGTTGGTAATTCCACGGATATGGATAACTTAAGTAACACGCTCTATTCATTCATCACTGCACCTCTTTCAATTTCAAATTGAAAATCTTCTAAATTCATTCGTTACTGCACCTGAAACAATTCAGACAAACAAAACCGGCACGAATATCGACAAAAACCGATACGGAACTCGACGTACCGACGAACAAGCAGACTTACAAATCGTCAGTCAAATAACCGTGGAACGAAAAACGGAGGAACCTGGTCAAGTTCCTCTTTTCAGAAACAAGCCCGAATACTCACTTTTAGTGTTATAAACCGTCAGAACAGATCGACATCGCCCTTAGAACAGTTAGGAAAGTCATCAAGAACCCCGACGTCAACAGAATCAGCAATCTCACAATCATTAGCTCTTCCATCACCCTCAGAACCATCAAGAAGTTCAGCAACCGCATTCTTATACAGGCACCATCATATTCAATTTTTGAAGCATGTGATTCCTCGCAAGACTACTCGGAATAGAGCACTGGAGAAACTACAAAAATGATGCACTCCAAAAGGGTCTGAAAAATTTTGGCGCCAAGTTCTGTTTTATGTTCGATGTCATAGAATTAGCCTTCAAGGACTAATGGAAGTAGCTGAAAAAGACTCCCAGAGAACAAAAAGCGGTAAAGGTGGTAGGAAAAAGTAAAGATTCACTTTTTCGACCCGTTTTATTATTACTCGCTTATTCAAGAAACGGGGATCTTCGGAAGGTTTCAAGTACGATTTGGCTAAGGCGACAAAAACCGGAAACGTTGACAATATTATCAACACTATTCGATCTCGGCTTGACAAAAGCAGGCTTCAAATCATTCGTTCCTTCTCCTAGACACGTTTGTCGAGCAACCGCCGAAATAGTGGTTCACTTTACAAACTTCTGTAAGCCCGAGAAAGAATTTCCTGGGTTTCGAAGTGACCTAGTTTCTTGCGTCAAAGCAGTTGCGTTTCTTTCACTGAAAACCACGGAGCTTCAAGGATTACGATGAATATCTGGGAGACAGCTGTGAGATTGGTTGTGTGGAGGTTACCAGGCTCGCGTTCAGGCTCCTCGATGTCAACATTAGTGTACAGTCGACTAGCAGCGTTTTTTGTTTCGCAGGTAACTCTATTTTGTTTTGGAAAAATATCTCTCATGATTATTAATCTCGGCATCAAGTTATATATAGTCAGTATGGTTAACTTTGTTGCTCATTTAATAAATTAGGCACTTTGGCTCCACGCGGTACTATCTTCCAAAAAATAATTTTTGTCAAATGGAGCAGAGCGCAAAATATTTCTGCGTAGGAACAAAAGCCAGTGCGGAATTTGAGTTACCTGCGAAACAAATGATTATTAACTCGGCATCAAGTTATATATAGTCAGTATGGTTAACTTTATTTGCTCATTTACTAAATTAGGCACTTTGGCTCCACGCAGTACTATCTTTCGAAAAATAATATTTGTCAAATGGAGCAGAGCGCAAAATATTTCTACGTAGGGACAAAACTCAGTGCGGAATTTAAGAGCAAATAGTTAATCACTGTTAATGGAATCCTCAGCCAAGGCTTAAAACAATGAGAATTCAAATTTATGAATGTGCGTCCCTATTTGATTAACTTTATCATTAAATTCAGCGTACCGTGGAAAAGACAGCAGATACGCTATGGAGCAGAACGTTAGTCCCACCACAGCAGGCGACCAAGAATCGGGTTTGTTGTACAGCCAAACCAATCCCCTAAGACAGTTAGGAGCAAAGCTGACCTATAGTCGCGATTCACCATTTTTGTTGCGGCTGGTTATTGGTGTCTCTAATGAGCAGTCATCTGATACAGTCTCGTGGCTCCCACTGTATGTGTCAAAAAGACTTCCGCCAAATACTTTGCGAGCCTGAGACTGGTAAAAGAACTGAACTCAAACTGCCATTTCGAAAATAGTTACCCAAGACGTCACTGGTCAATATTGTCCAGATGCCACCCAAATGATTACTCGATGTGTGGAAACAGATCTTCGTAAAATGGCACAAAAAATCGATGATATGCATCCTCACGAAAAGTTTGCCATTCAGCGGTTTGAGGAAAGTTTAACCAGACGGGGGCCAAAAAGCTATTTTTTCATTTCACCATTGTCTCGATAGGAGGAACGGACAAAGCTGGCAAAGTGGGTGCAGTCTCCCTTTCTGGAAAATAAGCGCTGACTGTCATCGCTGACAAGGAAGAAATGAAAGAGGCTAGCACAGAAATTTAAGATCTCTTTGAAGGAGTATGGAAAAATGAAGTTGTTGTGCGCCCAAAGAAAATATAGATACGTACGTTAAGTCTGTAAAAGTGTTACAATCCATCTACCCGAGTCTCGTCTCAAAATTTCCTGGAAAAACCCTCGGGTGCATCACCATTAAAGATGCCAGTGAAATTTTGAGAAAGAGCTTGAATGAATGCACGCAATTACTAAGAGCAAGCGATGATTTTAACGCTATAGAGTACAAAAAGTGGCCGGAAATTTGCTATCAAGTTTCAGTGCTTATCTTTGGAGATTAAGGATTGCCCCCCTACAAACTAAAATCACTCCTAATGCCACAGCTTGTGGTGAGCATTTTTATACGAAGTCTATGGGAACATTTGTGCGAAGCTCTCGAAATTCCAACCAACATGCGAACAAAAATTTTCAAAGTAGACAATGTGAGGCGGAGGAAGATTGCATAACCAAGACCCATTATTCCTCGAAACGTTTTTTTTTTCATTCTGCAAGTTCATCAAATCTGGCAAGTGCACACGTAATTTTCTAAACAATGCGGGAGACGTCTTGGGAGGAACCAATCCTATCCTGTTGTATTTACAAATATGTCAGAAAAATCTAGAACTTCCAAAAATTGCCGTCGGTGAAAACCGTCAATCTAGTCTGCTGCTTTCTGGTTTGCGGTTTTATGTGTTGGATACTTTCGGATGTACAGGGGCAGCAGTTGCGGGAAAGAAAGCAAAACCGAATCTAGCACCACAAGCTATGATGGAAAAATGGATCCATGGTTTAGGAGGCACTGTCCTAACCAAAGACAATGCTCAAACCATTCTTTGGGGACTTTCTAAGACACCTAACTGCTTTCTTCTGCTGAAAGATGACAAAGATTTAGTCAAATGAGCGGTGACTGTAGAGGAACGGTTGCAAAACCGAGTAGCTAAAAACGAGTCAACATCTGATTTGGAATCCAGTGATACTGGGCAAAAACCAAACGAAAGAGCTGGCAAAAAAACTGTCACCTGCTGCTATCCAGTGCCGTAAATTTGCTGGTTGTGATTTCAAGTTTTTGAAGCTAGAATACTTAGTTGACTTTCTTTACTCTGATTCAGTTATTGATCCGACTTCTTACCAGCTACATCTTGGGAGCAGTTTTTCAGCTATTTACGTCAATGACAAGCGACCACTTTTGATGGAGCAATGTCAAACTAGCGGTGAAAGTAAGGTTTCTGCAATCGTGGCTCTAAGAAAACATAGAGCTGAAAAATCACCGCAGATTCTAAATACTGAACCCCAAGTACCCCCTTCGTGTAGCTGAACAAACTCAGCCCACATAGTACTCAGCTCTCAACAGCACAACCAAACGAGAGATCAATTTTGACGAGTTCAGTGTTAAAACTACGTTCAAGTAACCCACGCTAGTGGTATGCCTACATATCCCGTCGGGGGCCTTTCTTGGGGTCCTTTTGTGGGGTCTAGGACAACAAGCCGACGTGATTTCAAGCCGAAGTGACTTTTTCATTGGCATCCTTATCCGTTAATAATATCAGCCGGTTTTTGAATTATCCGGCTTGAAGTTTCTAACTTTACGTTAGAAACTAACTTTACTTTTCAAGCCGAAGTGACTTTTTCATTGGCATCCTTATCCCTTAGTAGTATCAGCCGGTTTTTGAACTATCCGGCTTGTAGTTTCTAACTTTACGTTTCGGCTTGAAGTCCCATCGGCTTGATGTCCGGCACCACCCCTTTCATGATCCTTAAAATCATACTCGTACCATTTCGGGCGACAATGATTCTGGGTGGCTCCCAGATGATACCCTCAAGGCCGGTTATTTCTCACCTCTGGAAAAACTGAGGGGGACCCGTGTAGCTGTTTTAAATGATCTCACGTAAAATAAACTTGTAATAGAGAGCGATAGTTTGTTTTTATTGATTCCACAAACTGTTACCGGATTCCGCAGATTGTAAGTGAGATAACCAGCAAAAACGAGCTTGAGCAATGGCAACCTAGAACAACGAATGAGGAAATTACGAACAAATACTTAACCATTGTCTGTGGAATCCACGAACAAATCTTAAATCATTACTTAAATAAATTCTTGGATATAATTTTTTAGAAATTAAAAATAAAATTAAAGATGTGAATGAAATGGCCATTTTTATTTGTAAATCCGTAATTTGATAATCCAGCAGCATTGAGCAATGAATATAGCTAGAACAACGAATGCGGATTTTACGAACCAAAACTTAACCATTGTCTGTGGAAACCATGAACAGATCTTAAATCATTACTCACATAAATTCGTGAAAACCCTTTTAGAATCTAAAATCTTTGTAGCTGTGTCAAAAACAGTCATGCTTTTGGCTTAACGCAACCAACTGAAACTGTCAAGCCAAATATTTTGATTAGTTTAATTGCATAATAAATTAACAAAAGGCCTAGTGATACTAATTTTTTAACAAGGTTGTTGATTTTGGTTTAACTCGGCTAAACAAAATTTTATGTATTAGCTGTTATTGTAAGAACTGATTCCAATTTCGTCGTAGGATGGATTAACAGAGACAACTAATCGTAGTTTTAAATTTAAAACTATGGCATACCCCAAAATTAATTCGTAAACGCCCTACAAAGTAAATTCGAATTATTTCGTAGCAGCCATAGATTCAAATTTGAAGCTATTAAAATCATTTTTTAAATCATTACTTAACTCAACTCGTGGATATACCCTTTTACAATTTCAAATTTGATGAAAACGGCCATTCTGATTTTTAAATTTAGTTTCACAATTGTAGTCATCGCAACAATTTTCACATTCCGGCTCTACATTCCGGGTCAAAAAAATAGACTTCGCAAAATTTTACTGTTTTAAAGAGAATAAAATTAGACCGACCGTCGGTCGCTGTAAATTTAATTGTAAATATTTTTCTCCCGTCAGGAACGAGTAATGCAAGCGATGTGATAGGTCAAATTCGAATCGATAGCTCTTTAGCTTCATTTGGTCATAGAATTATTGCTGTCATTTTTACCGCTAGATAATTCGCTTTTTTGCTACAAAATCATTTCGTACCAAAAAAAGATTGAATACCACGGGAACTTCATCATCAAAACTTTCTGACCCTTCAATAATCGTCCCAGATTGGTCTGCTAAACGATCGGTCTCTGTACCAGAGGAACACAATATTGCTTTGAAATTTGAGCCGACCTACTTAACAATGACCACTTTAATTTATTGAAACGCTACAAAGCTAACTTATCTTTACCTTCTTCCCCAATTATACCAGAATATCATTGCTCCATGAAGTTACTACAAATAATGACCAAGAATGACAAAGTCTTGTGGGATCTAATCAGAACACTGAAGACATGACGCCCACTTGAAATTCATGGATTTTACTTGAAAAAATATGAGAAGGACCTGCGGCCGCATTCAGATCGATGTTACACGAGTCCATTCCAGGCCAGTTTGGCATGAAATTTCTGGCTGAATTTATCTGGTGGCCACATATTTATAGGGAAATATATCACCACGGCAAATCTTGCAAACCATGTTCAAAAGCCGGTAAGAACCTTATGGTGTTGTTGGGATCGGAGCATATGAGCAAATACCAGAACTTCATGGAAAATAAAAGATTAATTTAGATTTCGCCGGCCCTTTGGACGCTTTCTGATCTATATTGATAATCGTTTAGATCAAGGAAAGTCAATCATATCAGACCGCCGGGCAAAGAGTTGGGAGCAACACGATGGAGCAGAGGTCGGATACGAAAACGCGGTGATCGACTCCTCCTTGGACTCGGACATCCGACTGGCAAAGATTACCCATGGAAGTCGAGCAACCCCAATCTTCTCCTCAGAGTCGGACATCCCACTGACAAAGATTACCCATGGAAGTCGAGCAACCCCAATCCCAAACTCTAATCGGAAACGGCCTACTGTAGGGAAATTGGCCACTACTGGAGGTAACCTTTTTTAATGTATTGGAGAATCGTACTTACATCCATTTAAAGAGGCGATTGTTGATTCTTCGAACCACACGGTCACCTTAGAAAATGGACATATTTAGCCGGAAAGAGGAAATCATCGCCTCCCCAGAAGTCAACCAGAGCCAAACCTCAGAAAAAAAAACGACCAGTGGTAAGTTGACTGGCGGAAACCCGACGCTCATACAAACGACCACAAATTCGTCGACAGAAGTTGTCGTCATTCCGGATTCCCCTCAGAAATCGTCTCACGACAGCAGTCTTCCTGGGCCATCATCCTTCGGATCCGCTCTAGAGCTAATTTTGCTGGACAGCACACCAGAGGAAACGCATTCTGTTGCCATCCAGCCCAGATCTACAATCAGACGGCCTGCTTTCTTGTGCTGGTCACCTTCTGATTTCCTCATTCCCCTCGCAAAATCGGGGTTTGTTCAGACATCGCGGAAGTTTCCCACCGGGAAATCACCCATCATAGTCGCAGAGCAAGATTCCGGGAGCGAAATATCGTCGATTTTAGATCAGGACCTACAACAAGCTTTAGAAGAACTTGATGCCGATTACATTTAAGACTCAGTGAACTCATTAAAACTCTATTTTCCAATTTCTTGAATTTACGATTTGTATAGTTTGTAGACTTAGTTTTAGCTAATTTAGCACTACTTAGATACGTGCTAAGTATGTTTCATATCGACCATCGGTCGATCATTCATTTTTTAATGTTGCTTTAGATTAAGACATTCGTTATTCATTCTTAATCATGCTATTCTCTCAATTTCTTAGTCGATCAATTTGAAGCGTCGATCAATCGCCTTGTACTATTTTCGGGCGACAATGATTTTTAAAATCTCACGTAATTTCAACTAATAAATCTGTATTAGAGCGCGACAGTTTTTTTTTTTGATTTCACAAACTTTTAGCGGATTACGCAGATTGTAAGTGAGATTTCCAGCAATAACCAGCTCGAACAAATGCTAACTAGAACAACGAATGCGGAAATTACGAACAAATACTTAACTATTGTCAGTGGAATCCACGAACAAATCTTAAACCATTATTTATCTAAATTCATGGATATACCCTATTAGATTTAAACATTTGATTGAAAACGGCTATTTTGATTTTTCAATTTAATTCGATCATTCACTTTTTAATGTATATTCATTCCTAATCAGGTTGTTTTCTCAAATTATTATTAAATACACATAATTGTATATATTCAGGGTTTATTATTAGAAAATCTAATTAGTAAATTTGATCATAAATTACAACAGATTTAAAATATAAAATCATGAACACAAACGCACTCCTATAAATTGTAAATTGATTCGAAAACTGATAAAACGTTCCCCGGAACGAAACGAGATTAAAAATTTGTAGAATACCCAAAATCCACTTAACTGCTGTCGTCAAACAACGCTTGAGCAACTTTGTTTCCATAGTCAAAGCGCAATTGTCTCTCCTGGCTTTTAGGATGACTATTCTTTCACCTATACTGGAAAGTACAATTTCTGCCATCTTCCTATTGGCCTCGTTTTTTGTTCTTTGTGGCGTGGTTCGCATTGGTGTAACGGGTACTCCTCATTTGAAGCGTCGATCAATCGCCTAGGAGGACCCGCAGTTTGCGATACGTATTCACTTACAACTCCTGCTTGGAGACAGTACTGGTCGGCATTGCTGTTGGTGACTACTTTACCGTGGTAATCCACCAACACGTCATCTTTCTTGGACGATTGCCAAGCAATCAAACCTAGTAAAATAGAAATCACTGATTGAAAAATGAACCGATTCAAAAATTACTGATTCGAAAGTGAAACTTTATTAGTAAGATAAATTTATCGAGTTATTAATATTATAAAGTACCTCTTCCAAAGACGGGAAATATCACATCATCACATATGCCGATCCAGCTCTGGGTCAATGCACGACTTTGCAACCCTTCCTGAGCCTCATATGGAAAGCTCTTAATGTCGTTGGCGGTGTGTTTCAGGCTTGTGGTTTTCTCAAGCGGCTGAAACTTGCTCTTTGATCTATCATTGAGCAGCTTCGCCACATGGTCAATCACCTTCCTCAGGTCATATGTTGCCCACCTAGGCTTTGAGTAAAAGTTTGTAACTTCACTTGACAGCTCATGGGAGGTCGTCATCTGCTGAACAAAGATCTGTGCGTGCTGCACCTGGCGAACTTAACGTTGAGAATCTTGTCGGGATCGCACTGCCAACAGAATGTTTTCGTAGGTGTATCCGTCCAATTTCTGGTGAAATTCTGAAGCTTGCCTCTTCAGCTTTTCCATCGCGAACGCGGGTTTGGTAGACAAAGGCATAAGCTTCGCAACCTTACGTGCGAGACAGCGCTTCGGCTGTTCCAGATTTATGAAGCTAATCTATAAAAAAGCGAAATGATTACATGCATTTCCACGTCGGTTTCAATTTTGATTACTAAAACCCTTTGGAAGACATTGAAATTTTATATCGATTGATCTACCTGGCGTTTGAACTGATCAACTAGTGGAGCAAACCGGAACACCGCGTTCCCAAATGAATTGACGAAAAATGTTTTTTTTTTGTGTGTCCCGAAAAGCCCGCTGAACAACTTAGCTCATATTGCTCCTCTTTAAATGGGTTCTGGCCTCAGTAAATTACAATTTCTTACCCTGTATTAGCCAGACTGGAAATCTGTGAGAGACACGAGAAGTTGACATTAAAAAACTGAGTCATCAAATCGAGTCATCAGCGTTGTTTATCAAATCAGTGTTTTAGGTTTAAAAAGATACTGACAGGCTGCTGGTTCTATGCTCAGCTCCACAGTATCGTCTTCATTTTTTCCTCTATGTTGACAATCGCCTGGACGACAGCATGTACCGTGGTGTTGATGATCATTTTCTTGAGCATCCCTGTGCAAGTGAACTGAAACGTGACAATGGCCCTGAACATGGTCAATTGTTCTTTGTGGGTCAAAGTTCCGTTTCTTTTATCGGTGCAGTCATTCGACTTCTGGACATTCTGTAAAACAACTCCTTTGAGAGTCCCGTTTATCATCGGATTTCGGCTCGGGTGGCTTTTCCAGGTTGCTAAAAATGATTATGATTTAGTTTCAATATTTGGTTTACCAAAACTTTTAGGCTTGTGTAATGTGAAGTTATTTCTTCAACTTACAATTTCGCCTACATTATCTGGCTCAGCATGATCCCTTTTGCGGCTTTGCGTGGGCTCGTCATTCATGTGGTCTTTTAACTTCGTGGTTCATGGGCTCGTGGTTCCGTGGGAGTGTAGGTTCGCCTCTGATGGTCATGCGGTTGTCTTTCAACTTCTCGATAGTGGGGAAAAGCCGATGGACATGGAGAATTTGGATACTGTGATGCCGACATGTAGAAATCCAGGTAGGCTGGATATGGTTGATACCGCTGAGGCTGGCACTGATGTACCATCGAGGGGCCTGAATGGACATGTCGCAGAGGGGTATGTGGTTGCCCATATGTCGGCGGAATTGGCAAGGCGAAAGGTCGCGAGGTGCTCGCAAAGGGGTTACCGGTTTCGGAGGAGCAAATGATGTCGTCTCTGGTACTGCAAGTGGTGACGGAGGCGCAGGGATGTTAGAAGGCACTGCAAATGATGATGGAGAACTGGAAGGCACTGGACATTTACTTTGGTCCGTAAAGAATAAATGGTCTGATTGGCCGGGAAGTGCCGTCTTTAGTGTCCAAGAAGACAGAAAAGAAAACGCAACAGCATGGAATTTCCACGAACACAAGGATATTTGTGTCATCAGCAGAAGGCGGAATTCGAGAAAAGATAAAATATCGTTCAACCCCAGACGGCTGCACAGGGACTCGATGATCTTTTTTGAACATGCTGGGAGTGTCAGAAAAAGGATTGCCATCATCAACGACCCTTTCGCGTCCCAGTGCACAGTTCGTTTGGTCGACAAACCTCAGGATACTGCGGAGAATGGACCATCATGCAGTGGCAATTCATACGTTAGGTACTCCGAGTTGAGAAACGAGTCCTAAGGCGAGTCAAGGAAACGAGTCGCCGGAGAATCACTGCCAGACGATTTCATAAAATTCATGATTACGGATGCTGAGAAATCTAGACCCCAACAAAAACCCTAAGAGCCCAAGACCGAAAAAAAAACCGCAGTAAGATATTTTGAGTCGCCTCGATTATTTTGAGCTGCCAGGAAGTGACATTCCCTTGAAGTTTGCTCCATGCGTCAACGGTGTAATACAGGTAAAATTATCTAGTAAATAATCAAAAATGTATTTATTCTACTAATTATTGACATCCAACTATCCTTATACTCTGTATGATCATCGATTTCATCTGAAATCCTGAAAATTGCATTTCCGGATGCAACTGATTCTTTTTTAATCGGTATTCAATTTACCGTATTCTTTTATATAACTATATTCTATTTTGTGATTTTAGCTAGGTAATTTTACCGTATTCTATTTATACATCGTAGTCTAATTTTTGATTTTAGCTAGAATCGACTATCTTGCGCGCCGGAGAAAGGTTTCGTGTTGATTTTTTGAAATTCGATGATTCAAAGAAAAGAGCATTTGCTGGAATGAGTTCCATCGAAAATGCGGATGTCACCCTGAGAATGGCTTCTGTTTTGGCGGAGCTTGCTGAAGAAGATTTTTTTGGTCTGTGGCTGTTAATTTCAATTTCGTTGTTTTTTCAAAAACAAATATGATTTATTCTTTTATTCTCACGTGCTTCGTTTTAGAACAACTTTAGCTGCAATCTGAGTGATATTACTCGCCCAATTGTTTAAATTTTTGCGAAATTTTTGGCAATAAAAAGATGCGTTGGCTTGATGAGGAAAAAAACTTGACAAACTTTCATTTTGGTTCCAGCTACACTAGTAACCAGAAAGGCCATTGGTTTATCATCCACACAGTGTGCTGCTAAATTTTTTTGCAGTATGACCTCAGGACTTTTTGGATGCCATCAATATCGGGATTCTGTGCCGGGGGAAAATGAGATTTGTTGCCAGCAAGAAACGAACGTGAGCTAGACACTCTGATCAAATCTCTCAAGTTCAACGAACACAGATATTTCCTCATAAGCACAATCCGATGCCATATAAATGCATGATGTGGTAGATATGCCGTCGAGGATAACTATCCGCCCAGGATTTTTTTATGACTTGGAATGAACAACTCGAACTGTTTATACTGTTTGTTGTCATGACTGTTTTCTTACGACAGTTTGTTGTTATTTGATCTCTTTAATTTAATCGTAATTTGCTGTATTAATTTTACTGTATGCAGTATGTGCTATGGTCCGAAAATATGCCGGCTCGTCAAAGTTGCTCATAAAGAGTAGGCTATCTATTTGGTGTAATTTGCTCATAGAAAGTAAATATCTATTAAGAAAAACTAATTTGAGTAAATCCGTTTTAGATAAAAAGATTAACAAAACTTGAACAACTACTGCTAAAATCAGTGAATAATTGCAAAAACAAAACATAATCCCGAAAATTTTGACTTATCAAACTATGTTTGAAAACGATTGATAACGATCGAAATTGAGTTACAGGAATTGGGATCGAAGTTGGTGACGAAGTTGGTCAGATCGAACTTGAGATCGAATTGAGACTGGTAGACGTCATGTATTGTTGGTGAACCGTTGTTGGTGAACACCTGTAGTAAACAAAAGATATAAATTAAAACGTTACCACATATAAACCTATATGTAAATGGAATCCGCAATAAAATGCGAATTCCACTTACAATTTGGGGCTTCCACTTACAATTTGCGGATTCCACTTACAATTTGCGGATTCAACTTACAATTTGCGGATTCCACTTACAGTTGCGGATTCCGCAACAGCTCAATTTAACGATACAAATGTTTTGTTATTTGTTTGTGGATTCCACAAACCGTTCTGGATTCCACAAGTACTGTTGCGGATTCCGCAAATTCGCATATTTTTGGAGCAATTTTGAGCGGTACAATGATTTAGGTATTTGTTTGTGGAATGCAAAACAGCATAGAAGATCAAAGAAAAGTAGCGATGTTGCGGATTCCGCGCCAAAACTGATTTTGGCCTGTTGCGGATTCCGCTTACAATGCAGAGAATGCACAGTTTGGCCTCGTAATGTTTCAAATCGCGATTGAGAAAAATTTCAAGATGGTTTATCACTCAACCCAGTCCGATCACTTTTTTTGAACCTGATTTCGCGTGAAATTAAAAAAAGTACAAAAAGTGTAAGCTCAACACAAATTTCCTCCCGTTTCTTAAATGATCAATATAATTACAACATTAGTAGGAACTTTCAATTTGATATGAAGCTAAAACTAGGCCCAACAGCTTTAGTTCGGTGCTGCTGTATTTTAGTTTCGCTAAAAAATGTAAAGAAAGCTGAAGTTTTCGATTTGTTAGAGTGATCTTGCTCCACTGGCGTGCCCAGGCCGTAAAAAAGATTCGTGATTTTTAACGAGGCCGACTCTTTTCTAGTCGAAAGATTTTCATGATTTTCTATCTTTTGGAACTTCTGTTTACATTTGCACGGGTGCTTTTATGAACGATTGTCAATGCAAAATTTTCGCCATTCTCGACTACGGTTCCATTAAATTTCTTGTTGCAAAAGTTTTGTGAACACATGATTTGGTTCCACGTCAAACTTGTCATTTTTCAAACTTCGATTAATTTTTTTTGGTTTTTTGGATTAGAAACTAGCATGTTTTTCAAGTTGAGAAAACGATTTAAGATTGTACATTTTGTAAGCCGTCGAAACGACAGAGGGTAGACGGCTTATGCATTATACACCGAGGCATTATTAGTCATATCGTCCAATCCACATAACTCAGTTTCAAAGCGATACAACCCTATAAAATTTCATCCGACTTTGTTAAAAACACAATAGTTGTGAGCTATACAAGAGACAGCTTCTTGGCTGAAGGAAAATTTGGATCGATAGAAGAGAACCAGATAGAATTTGTGTCCATTTTGTCTCTTGCTGATGCTATATTATGTAGAGATTCGAAAAATTTCCGCAAGTGATAACTGTTAAGGTAAATTTGAAATTTAGGGCTAGTGGGACTGACCCATTTGTCTTTGCAGTGACTACTATTGGACTACTGAAGGAGTTTTTTGAGCATCTTGATAGTCTCTCGATGCGTCCATCTTTCAGTAGTTGGTATTCACAGACCCTAACTTCGCAGTGTTGCTGATTGGTACATGACATACTTCGCTGGTACGGTTTAATGTTCGAGCCCAAAGTTGTGATATCTGTTTTTTATCTAATTATGATAACATGTCGTTCCCTAGTAGGTTTTTTTTGCCACCTCTGTTATTCAGGCTAATTTCTGAAATTCAGCTTCAACAAATATGATCGTGTTCTGAGCAAAAATTGTCGTCCTAACAACTTGATTGAACTGACGAGTGTTTGATTGCCTTTTTTCTAATTTGATCCACAGGTTAGATTTTGAAAAAAAATAGAATTTCAATTTCAGTTCGCGAGAAAGTGATTTTTCCCTTAAATGGAACCTTGCTTGTTAAATCGGTTCTAACTCAGAGAGAATGTTTTTTTTTGTGAATTGGACCTGTAAGGTCTTTTTTACTTCTCGGACTCATGCGGAAAAAAGCTCAGATATTTTTTTTGATTCGAACTGCACATACAACATCTGAAATTTGTTTTCACTTCTTGTTCACATTTTTGGTTCACTTCTAGTTCGTCATCAATTTCGTGATTCTACAACAATCTAGCCTGACGATACACTAAGATTAGGTTTGAGTCTTAGATTCTGGTTTAGTATTTGACTTTTCAATTACTTTTGTCTAAATATTTGTTCATTCCCCACTTATACAGTGTTTAGCAAAGTATCCTCTTCAGCAAGAAGTTTTGCATAGCCCTTCTTTTGTGGAAAGCTATTGTAGATGTGTTTTTTGAAATGTTGACCACAATTTGTGCGTTGCTGATTTTCAAATATTCTTAAGTTGGTGTATTCTATGCTTGGAAAGTTTTGTTCGAATCGTATGCCACTGGGGTTTTTACATAATATTAATGCATCTTTGCTTCCCTTCGTGTGAAGTTTTACATATGCCAAAAGATGTTTTGGGATGTGAGTTGATCATTAGAAAAAGTTGTTTTGCGCCTTTTTATATTCTTCATGTTAGTATTGCTTCTAGATCCTAATGAATAGCAAACTTTGGCCAATTCTGTGTACTGCAATTTTGAACCATATCTGTAAGCAGTTCGTTGATTTTTTCTTTGACTTTTTGTAATCTTGATATCTGCTGACGAACTAAAATGTTCGAGTGTAGTAAGGTTTGTGCCGGCTCTGAACATGAATTTTAAACGATCCCAGATTTCGGCAAAATTGATATCGATATTTTTCCGAACTATTACATTATGAGTTCATCATTACAAAGTTTGCTCTGCCTTTCTCTGTTTGTCATGTTATTCATGCTTCTAGATTCTCTAGACAGCAAACTTTGGACAATTTTGAGCCAAATCTGTAAATAGTTCGTTGATTTTTTCTATGACTTTCTGTAATCGTAATGTCTGCTGAAGACTAGAACGTTCATATGTAGGGTTTATTCCGGATCCAAAAACATTTTTGGAAAATCCCAGATTTTGGCAAAATCAATATCAATGTTTTTTATCTTGCTTTTTTCTGAGCGAAACAATTTTTTCATTCCTTTCCTAAGATGAGACAATATGAAGATTTGAGTTTTTTGCTTAAATCTTCTATTTGGCGTTCATTAAATTTTGCTCATCTTTTCCCTTCTTCTTTTTTCATATTAGCTGCTCAGCAAGGCTGTATATCTTTCCTGACGGTCATTTCGCTGTGAAGCATTCTCGTTATTGTTCCGACTTTCGATACGAAAGTAACGGATTATTTGTGCTCGGGGTGGGTTTTTTTTTCTTCCGACAAATTTCGACATTTTAACTAGCCATTTTTGACGGAACTTTTGTAAATCATTCGGAAGCCATTGTTGTCCTGAGCTTAAATTTGAAAAGATATTTTACCTGTGATCATATTACGTAAAGTAATGAGGGTTTAAAGATTGCCAATTTGACCAATTTGGAACAATTAACGCGCGATATAATTCGCGCTAATAACGCGTAAGCGGAGATTTAATCCGTCTTATAAATCGTTCCAAATTGGTTGAACGAAGCTTATTTGCAATAATTGATTTGTTACAAGGAACGAAATCAATCTTTTTGTACTTCATAAGGCGTGTGGGGTGATGTATTTCATAAAAAATTTCAAATTAAAAAAAAAGTTCATTTTATTTTATGTCATTTAATGTTTTATGTTATTACTGCTGCTCCATAAACCTTAAAAGGCAGTCGGAACATTCAGGGCTTCGCCCTGATACGAGAAGTCTTGTGCACTGTTTGTTCTAAGTTAGAAGGAAATCTTAATGATTTCGTATTGGTAGACTTTTTGGTAGGCAAACGAAAGTTACAGAACTGGGATAACTGGATAGAAAAAAAGCAAAACTGCTCGTGTCAGGGCGAAGCCCTGAATGTTCAAACTGCCTTTTAAGGCCTGTGGAGCAGTAATAACAGAATATTCTTATAATTTTCGTTTATCAAGTGGTTCAAAAAATTTCAATCCTTATAGTTTTGCTTCATGAAACTGCGGCATGTAAAATTTTCTCTTATCAATCTGTCAGCTAGAGAACTAGAGAATTAAGGTTAAAAGTTGTGATACTACAACAATAACAAGCGAAGCCCTGAATGTTCCGACTGCCTTTTAAGGTTTATTGAGCAGCAGTAATACATTAAAAAAATTAAATGAAATAAAATAAAATGAAATTTTTTTTTATTTGAAATTTTTTATGAAAATCATCCCCCCACACGCCACATAAAGTACAAAAAGATAGATTTCGTTCCTTGTAACAAATCAATTATGGCAAATAAGCTTCGTTCAACCAATTTGGAACAATTTATAAGACGGATTAAATCTCCGCTTACGCGTTAATAGCGCTAATTATATTGCGCGTTAATTGTCCCAAATTGGTCAAAATGGCCAAAATGGCAATCTTTAAACCCTCGTAACTTTACAAAAAAAGATCACAGGTGAAATATCTTTTCAAATTTAAGCTCAGGACAACAATACCTTTTGAATGATATAAAAAAACTTTGTCAAAAATGGCTAGTTAAAAAGTCGAAATTCGTCTGAAGAAAAAAAAACCCACCCCGAGCACAAATATTCCGTTACTTTCGTATCGAAAGTCGGAACAATAACTAAGCAAACTAAACGCCAATAGAGGTAGTAAACGCAATTAAAGGTTACATAAGGTTAAAGTCATTTTAGTTGCGCAGTCAATAAGAGATTGCTATGCTTTCCAACTTGGTACTTGAAATAACGTTTAAGAGATTGCGTTTTAAAAATCAAATTTTTGAAATTTCCTTCTTTCTAAATTTTTGTCATTCATTTTATGGAACATATTTCATAGACAGTGAAGAAAAGTCGGAACATTCGAAGTGTCGCCCTGAAACGAGTTATTTCCTTACGGATTATTTTCCATTACTACATGTGTACTTTACTTGGCATATGGGAAACATTTTTAGAACTAATTGAAGCAGAAAAAAATCCAAAATTGAAGTTGGAATCCAAGTTTGAGCTCTTTTTTATGAAATGAATCAAGCGCAAGAATATAATTTCAGTTGTTGATGACTAAATTGTTCTTATTGTGTATGATATTCGGAGTTTGAGCATGGTGTTCGAAGTTTTCAGCATGGTAGGCCATCATCAGCACTGTCTGCTTTTTTAGATTCATCAGGCGATGATTTTTTTCCGGCGCTGTCATTGTCATCATCATCGTCACTTTTAGAGTCATTGTCACTGTTAGAATCATCATCACCTTTAGAATCATCGCCACTGTTAGAATCATCGCCACTGTTAGAATCATCGCCACTGTTAGAATCATCGTCATCATCGTTATCACCATCTCCATTGTCATTATTGTCATCACCATTACTGCTATCATCGTCATCTTCATCACCATCGCCCTCTCTAAAATCATGCTGACAGATGACCTTGAAACTGTCATCTGCATTGCATTTTTCGTCCTTCAGTCCGCCTCCTCTTTTGCCTTTCACGCAATATTTTCCACTCGATTTTTCAAGGCTAGGTCCCTTCAAAGTGTTTTTTTTCAGTTTAGAAACTTTCAAAAACCTATAAAACTATTTTACATGCAAAAATGGTTTATGCTGAAATTTTTATTCTGTCTTTATCAAAAACTGGATAAATAATTTTTTTTAGTGAAATCATCAAGAGCCTTGAGATTCAGATTTGACAAACTTTTCAAAGTTTTGATTATGATGATATTTTTCAAAATGGAGTGATGACATAGATTTAGTTCTGTGCCAATTATTTTAGCTCATATATTTTTTGATAGCTCGTTAAGTTCAAAACTGAAAACTATCCCGTTTCGGTCCATATTCCCTCTGGCATCAGTGAGTGATCCTTGATGCTCCGGAACTCCTCGGTGTCAAGTGGGATGCACTCATCGTCATCGTGAACAATTGTGTTCAATTTTGCATACCCTGTCCAGTAGGGTGCTTTGCCAAGAGTGTCCTCGAATGCTTTGTGGATTGCTTTGAGATCATCTACACTCTTGGGCCCAAACATGGTTGCTTTCCTAAAAGATTAAAACAAAATGAGGAGACATGGAAAAGTCCCCACGGTCTTCTCTTCTCAGTTGAAATGATGTCGGCGGTTTGAGAAATTCTCAACGATCCTTTGAGATCTTAACTTTTTGCCTGGGCTGAATCTTCTCAGAGATCTTTTGAAATCTTATTTTTTGGCCTAATAAATCTGATCTGAACAGCTCGGATGTTGGCTTTGTTTTCGTTTGAGCGTCCAATTTTCGTGTTTATCGTGATGCGAGTAAAACTCCGAGATTTCCGAGCAGCATAATTTCGAGCAGGCTGGCAATAGGGCAACAAGTTTTCATTTAAGCCATGACAGTTTAGTAATACTTTAGAAATACCATATTTCATTGCTTCGTTAAGCGCCCTATTGATATAATTTCTTGAATCCGTTTTCTAAGGTGATTTCGAAAGTAACGGAATATTTGTGCTCGGGTGGTTTTTTTTTCTTCAGACAAATTTCGACTTTTTAACTAGCAATTTTTGACGGAATTTTATATCATTCGAAAGGTATTGTTGTCCTGAGCTCAAATTTGAAAAGATATTTCACCTGTGATCATTTTTCGTAAGATTACGGGGGTTTAAAGATTGCCATTTTGGCCAATTTGGGACAATTAACGCGCGATATATTTCGCGCTATTAACGCGTAAGCGGAGAGTTAATCCGTCTTAGAAATCGTTCCAAATTGGTTGAAAGAAGCCTATTTGTCATAATTGGTTTGCTACAAGGAGCAAATTAGATTATTTGTACTGTACATGGCGTGTGGGGGGATGGTTTTCATAAAAAATTTTAGAAAAAATTTTTGTTCATTTTTTTCATTTAAATTTCATTTAATTTTTGAATTTTATTACTGCTCCATAAACCTTAAAAGGCAGTCGGAACATTCAGGGCTTCGCCCTGATACGAGCAGTCTTGTTTGTTTTTCTATTCAATTTTTGAAAAAAAAGACGGTCATCAAATACCCCTAATTGATTGATTGATTGATACAATTGAGAAGTTGTATTCTTTTGTTGAAATCTTCTCATCACTTCTCAAAAATAAAACGAAACAGTTTGAAAATAAACAAGACTGCTCTTATCAGGGCGAAGCCCTGAATGTTCCGACTGCTTTTGAAGGTTTATGGAGCAGCAGTAATAACATAAAAACATTATATGAAATAAAATAAAATGAAATTTTTTTTTCTAAAATTTGAAATTTTTTATTAAAATCATCCCCCCACACGCCATATAAAGTAGAAAAAGATAGTTTTTGTTCCTTGTAACACATCAATTATGGCAAATAAGCTTCGTTCAACCAATTTGGAACGATTTATAAGACGGATTAAATCTCCGCTTACGCGTTAATAGCGCGAACTATATCGCGCGTTAATTGTCCCAAATTGGTCAAAATGGCCAAAATGGCAATCTTTAAACCCTCATAACTTTACGAAAAATGATCATAGGTGAAATATCTTTTCAAATTTAAGCTCAGGACAACAATACCTTTTGAATGATATAAAAAAATTCCGTCAAAAATAGCTAGTTAAAAAGTCGAAATTTGTCTGAAGAAAAAAAAACCCACCCCGAGCACAAATATTCCGTTACTTTCGTATCGAAAGTCGGAACAAAAACAAATCTTGTTTATCTTTCTAATCTGGTCTTTCCGTGCAATTTGCAAAGCAACCGGACGCTCTCTACTGACTTGATTTCGATCTATTCGCTTGCAGCTTTCCCCATTTCAAAATGAAGCTACTGATGGGTAATGCCAGTTTAGTTGCAGAGCCCTGAGCAAAAAACGTATTTTAATGAAAACAATAAGCGGGTTAAAGTGGACGTAAAAGATTAGCATGATTCATATGCCCAACTTAAGTTTGCGAACCGTTCGCCAAAAACAACTGAGGAAAATGGTGATTTTTTGCAACCAAATCCCTCCTCAGAAATGGAGGAGGGCGTTCATGTTTTTTTTTCGGAAAGCGTTAATTTTATACAAAACAACAATTGAAAAATGGAAGTATTTATCCAACGCATGAACAAAAAAAAGAATCCATTCGCGACTGTAGAAAACCAACGGAGGATCCAAAGTATTTTAGGATTCGAGCGTACTTTTCCTCAAAATCAGACACCACAGAGATGCCTCGTTAGGAATCGAGTGATTGATCATTTTGATAACCTTCTAGTGGTTGCAGCTCTATGAAAAACGAAAGTGTATTGAGTATTATATTTTTGACTATTTGACTTATAAGCAAAAGAGTCACAAAAAGTTCGATAAGTCCTGAGCGAACAAGCAACTCACTTTTTTGTACAGTATTTTCTGGCTCGTTTCATCTCAAAAAAGTTCTTGTCACTGAGATGAAAACATTTTCCAGGAATCTCCTCCACTTCAGAAAACGGTTCTCTACAACCAGGTGCGCGTACTTGAACTTTGAAGCCTTCAAACAAGCCAACTGCAAAGACTAAAACCACAAAAACTGAGCACAAACTATTTCTCATTTTGTAAGTAAAAAGCTAAAAATGATCAGAAGTAATTTTTTCCCAGCTCTGCAAAAAAAACAGCAATTGAGAACACGGCATGTGCGTGATCAGGTTTAACTTATAGCATTCTTGTTTGAATTTAGAGCAGCCGACTATGCACACATTCAAGCCTGCTCTATCTTATTTGTCTACATAAAAACTACCTCGAAAAATCAGCAAGTTAGGAAATTGAAATTCAAAAGGCGAATAATGAAAACAAAAGTCATCACTGATTTCAAATGAAAACGAACAAGAAAAAGCCCACAGAGGGGTTTTCCACTTATGAAGTTCTGATTGTTTCAAATTTCTTTAGAATTTTGTAAAGGGTGAAAACGTGGAAAGGGTGAAAGTTGAAACTGCTACTTACCTTCTTGCTTGAAATCCTTGACCCTCCTCAACTGAAAATTCTTAAATCTAATACCTTTAGGTAAATATCGCTTTGTACACTTCTTTAATCCAACCCAGGAATCGTGAAGCTAGTTCATTTTTCTGATTTTATGGGACAGGTAATAACTCGCAGGGTTCATTTACCTACTTTTAGTAAAACAACCCGTATTTTAACGGATCCTGACCTGCTATCATGGAAAATCATTGCTTATTTCTGCTGAAATTTAGTCGTATTTATTGGTCGTTTTAGTTTTAGCACTGTTGTTGGTTATAGCTGCACGAGTGCTAGTATCAAGTCAGCTTCTTCTATCACCACCTTTGGTGCTAAGATTTTATCTTTCTGTCATGTATTTTACTAAATCTTCTTTTGTTTATTTTATCCCCACCGGTGATCAGGAGTTAGAATTATATTGAATAAGCTTTCAAGGGGTTTTGTGAAGCATCTATAAGTCATGATCACATTGATTCACTGTTTTCAGTTCTGATATACAACCATTGTGTGCGACGGCTCTGACAACTTACTAATCAAGTACCTGACAAAAGCGATGTAGCTTCTGGATGACCCTTTTCATATGTTAGCCTTGTTTCAGAACGATCAGACCTTTTTAATTCAACTTAGCTTTTAACTCCGTTTTAGTTTAACTTAAACAATTATTTTGGAGTAGTTTTATCTAACCCTTTTATCTCTCACCTCTACTTTGACCACCGTTTCTTAGTTGTCTAACTAGGACCCAAAAGAGGATTTCTTTACATGGCGCAGTCAACTGATTTAAATTTGCGAGAATTGGAATTCTTCTGGAATCATCCATCAAATAAAATCCCTCAAGATTGGAAAAAATTGGCAGAAAAGTTCCACCTCACAATTATAGCAAAAGATTCCGTAGAAAATGACAATATCATCAACCTACCAGAACGCGAACCAAAGTACGCTTCTATTAGAGAGGCGAGATATACAGAGAGGCGAGATATACAGCACTGCTAAAGAATTGTACCGAAGAAGTAAAAAGACGCAGACTAGAAGACATCAACAAGTTTAACAGACTACAATCGGAGACGTCGACAAAAAGATCACATCTCAGCTTTATCTAGCATTAGGCAGAGAGGGTCCAAATTGTTTTGCCATAAAAATCCAGCAAAAAAAATCCTTGATATAAACTTCGCGAAATTCTGGCAGGTGCTCAAAACAACTTTCGTATCAGGAGCAAAACTTTAACAGGAGCGTTTTAAGTTTTTCGGTAGAGTCAAAAAAGATAACGAAAGTTTAGAAAATTCCATAAAACCATGACAGAACTGGCAAAAAACTGTAGTTGGGGAGAACTAGAGGCAGAAGTGGCGATGGAAGTCCTTATAACAAACTTGAGAAAGGTGAAGATACAAAAAAACTCTGTATCAAATCTTCAACTCCTGAAACCTTGTGTACTCGTCCATGAAAAAGGATCCTGAATCTACCAGAAGTACCTAAATAACCAAGATGCATATTTCACGAGCATGATTATCATTTTTTAAAAAGAACTAACCCTAAACATATCAGAAATTTAGAAGTGTGAAAATTGCAGGCAACCATTCAAAAAAGCTAGAGAAAAATCATGTAAAAACAGTGGAAGAAAGGGTGACATCGCAAAACACAGCAGAAGTGGAGGAAGACCAAAGGTCCAAGACAACATCGTCGACCAAGCAAACGTAGATGCCGAAGAAGCAAGTCAATTCAAGGACAATAATACAGATCTAGAATTTCGTATGAACCTAGAAATTTTTGGAACATTGGTAATTGACAAAGAAACTGAAGTTTACAACACACAAGATAGAGAAGAAGATGGTATCAGAACGGTACTCTCCCAGGAAGGTCAAGAAAAAAGAAAACACTAAAGTTATCCCTGGTAGACAATAACCCGTTTGAGGCTGAAATACAGATCGCCAGGGAACAAACCACTGAGCACACAAACCAAGGGATCGGGTTCATGATAAAGTGATAGGAAGAAAAATATTACAAATTCAGTCTATTGAATGGATAGCAAACGATCAGAAGCTATTCATTATCGAGTGAGCCGAATAAAATCTCTTGTAAACGACAACCTTCCAAACTTGGGCATCAAAGTTCCAGTCCACAATTTCCAGCCCTTTTACTTAGGCAAAACAGTCAAATCTACCCAAACCAATCATACAGCACTGCAGAACAGTACAAACCCCGATTTGAATCTGACGAACCTACCATTTCAACCGTTAAAAACGTCAAACAATGAGAGTTTACAGAACTTATTCCTAAACAATTTCCAAGTTTTACTGCAACAATTAGTAGATCCAGAAATTTTAAGGTAAATACTTAATTTTTGGAACAATTGAAATCCTGTCAGGTAAAGGGAAAACGAATTCCAATACACCAATTTCAAAAGTAAAAATATGCGTTGACCAACTCCTAAAAGACCGACACATAGAACAATTATCGAATTGCTTCGAGGATTCTTTATCAGCCCTGTTTTAGTAACCGCTAAACGAGACGGTTCAGTTAATTTAATAAATAAATAAATCTAAAGAAACCGTTATCAAATGACAAGTTAATTCGAGGTCATAGATAATGTGGCACTTATAAAAAGCGGATGTACTGCAAACTTGATATGGTTTTCATTGATAGATCCCACTATCTTCTAAAGCAAGTAGCCATTCTAACTTTCAGTGTGTGGGTGTAGATGCTACAGGCTTTTGCCGTTGAAAACAGAATTTTACGGACGGCGATAAGCCCAACGAATTCAAACGTGGTATGGATATGCTTGTGGGGAAAATATCAATTACCCATTGCTATTTAGATTATATATTATTAGCTACTATTGGAACAGTCTGTGACTTCAGCAAAACAGTTTTTAAAATCTTGAAAAATTTATCTTGAAAACTATGAGGGTTTGTCCGTTAAATGGGAAAAGTGCAAGTTGTTAACACACAAAATCGAATGGTTGGGGTTTAAAATAAACAACAACCTCGGAACAAAACCTCTGAAACACAAAGCCGACACAATTAAAAATCCGAAGGAAACAGATGCATAAAAGGTAATAGATCACTAATAGGACCGATATATCAGTTCAAAAATTTCAACTCTAACTTAGCGACACTCTCATCGCCGTTCAGAAAATTATTGCAAAAATTTATTATTTCTTTTGGACAAAAGAACATCAAGCAGCCTTCGAGAAAATAAAAACAGAAATTTCTAAATCAGTAATGAATCATTACTTCGACGTCTCAATAAAAACTAGAGTTAAATGGGACGCTCTGCATCCGGGACTTGAAGCTTCAATAGAACGAAACCAGAATGGATTTTGAAAGATTATAGCGTTTGCATCTCGTTTCCTAAAAATAGCTGAGATAAAATACAGCACAATTGAATTAGAACTGCTAGGACTAGTTTGTTATTGGACCACTTTAAAAACTATCTATTAGGGTCAAAATTTAAAATCCTAACCGACCATAAAGCACTGATTGGGGTATAAAGAGACGACCGATACTCTAAAACAACCCAATCAAGATTAACGCGATGGGCCCATAAATACTCCCTTGCAAGTTTTCAGTCGAGATTATGCCAGGGAAAGACATGGGGCTTTCTGGACTCTTTTTCACGTCACCCTGCAAACAAATCAACACCAATTTTAGTGGACGACAGAGCATTCGTTATAGTATCAGTGGATATTATAGGGATGTTATTAGGCTTTGATAAAGCAAACACAAAACCCCAATTAAATACTCATGGGGAGCAGTTCATTTCGGACAGCTTTCAAAGTGTGAAGGGATGCTGCAAAATAATTTGTACAAAAAAACAATGAGATCAAACCACAAAAGAAATAGAAAAATAACAATTAACCCAATAGGCTGCTGAACAGCTTCAAACTATTAACGGCCGAACCAATTTCTACGTGTGTCAAAATTCTCGAAACCGTACACAATTGTGTTCTCCAAAAAGCCAAACAGTCGACTTTGTATTAAACGCCAAACTGGTAGAACCGATAAAAATCAGAATCAATGTCAAACGAAAACGCTGGACAAATCGAACACCCATGAAATCCTTGCTGAAAAAAACCCTATTACTCCATCTTCTCCAAAGAAAGAAGACCAACAATCTTATTCTAATCTATTTCTTTTTAAATTGCAAGAAATATTCGATACAAGATTCAGGGCCCTTTTAACCAATAAATACTTTATCTTGAAAAAAAAATCAAGAAGAATTATTCCAAAATTTGTAAAAACTATAATGCCCAATTGTAAAACTAATATAAATTTTGTAAATACAATTTACAAGTTAACGCGGGCTCACACTTTGAATGACGCCTAGTTATCCTAGCTAGCCTAAAAACACCCGTCGTTGTTTTCTACGTTCCCGTCGCCACAAACCATTTCAAGCACTTTGGCGAAAACTATTTAAAAAAATCATACAAAACTACATAGCGCTGAAATATTCGAGCGGATCAAAGCACCGGATTTATAGCTAAGGAAAAAAAGAGTTCTGCCGAGAACATAACCCTAACTTAGTTTTTAGCCCATTCGGCGACCACAGAGCCCTAATTTTGGTAGAATGGTTCATTAAGTTTATCAAAGAAAAATTATTCGTGATGGCTCAAGAAAAACCAAAACCATCGCTAGTAATTGCTATGCTAAAATTCTGAATTGTCTTAGGACTCTTAAACAGCAATTGATAAATTGCAACACATTCGAAGCCCATTTTAGCAGGACAGCAAAAACCTTGTGGCATAACCTAGTAAAACCTCCGCCAAAACAAAACTGAAACTGGGATCAAATAAGGCGTTGCTTAGATTCAGAAAGAAGAATGATGTGCCGAGACAGGAGAGAGGACTGGGACACATCTGACCGTATCAAAGACGCCGAGTTAGACGGCTCCAATACACCATCGGATGAGTTTTAAAATGTAACCAAATAGGTTTCTTCAAGTGCAGGATCCCCAGTCAGTTTTTTGGAAAAAAAACCCAAAAACGAGCGGCACTAGGACTTACAAAGTCTACAAAAAAATGCCGGATAAGATATCAAAACTCTGTAAAATTCAAAATCCAAAACCTTAAACCATTCAACAAAAACATACGGATGAGCTTTTCAGAGAATCCGAGCATTCGGTTACGCTTAAGAACGGAAAAATCTTACGTAAATCCGATTTAGCTATAAAAACGACAAAACCTACACAACTAGATGGCCAGCGAGGGTGAGAAAGAAAGGCGAGTTACAGAAATTTTATGCAACCAAGGCCCGATGTTGACATCAAGAAAAACGTCATTTAAGAGCTCTAGGCCACGCCAGGTTGCCCAAAACTAACAGACGGAATTCGAGGAACTGAATATTGCTCGCAGAAATGGGGCGATGTACGGCTCGAGGGAGACACTTCATAGAGAAGAAGAGGAGGCACAGAAGGCCAAACTGCGAGTTTAATTGCAGCCTGGGATGACAGAAACAGACCCTGACTGGGTAGTTATTAGTACTCCTGATTCATCCACGGTGGGAGCCAGACCTAATCTTGAAGCCTCGTCTGAGGACAACTCGAGCGACTTACCGGCCTTTAACGAAATTCAAGAAATTCTTCCGACCTCGATGCCCCAATCCTCTCCTGGCAGTAAAGACGAGATCCCGAAGTGGGGACAACCAAGCCCTGCCATCTCCAGACCTAAATCTTCAGCAATCTCTGTAAGAGATGAACACTGCAGCAGCACTGCAAAAAACGCCGCTCAAGTCTGCTGATCAAGCAGCATCTGAGCTGAATCCTGCTAAAGCAACAGTCGTTTCTCCTATTAGACAAGAAGAAGCTACCAACGCAGAAGCAAAAAGTCCTACTACTTATAATACGTCATCTCCGATTACCATAGACTTGGATAACACATCTATTCTAGGAACCTCGTCTAAGCCTTATCAACCACAAGTAACATCTTCGAAACTCGTCGTACCGAAAACTATGGGCTCTCAAGAAAACTCCGCCGGCTAAACATGCTAGGACAATCCGCCACAATACGAGACTTTTGAGATCTCGACAACCCCCACACTTTCTGGGAGAACTTATTTTCATACGTTTGGTAGAAAGAGATTTGAACGACCATCCAATTAAACTTGAGACCTCGTCAATCAATACTCCCAGAACTGATCCATAAGAAGCGGTCACGATAGAAGAGCCATCTTGGTGTCCCGGTGTAATAGACCTTGCTTCCCCCAACAGTCACATTGAATGAACGACCCCACCACCCGTTAAGGTTCTCCCAGGAGAACAACATTCAACTCGCATGTCACTACGTTTCTTTTAGCCCCACCGACGTTCCATCTCAACACTCTGAAGTAAATCTAACCCCATTTGAACAGTGAATCCACCTCGAATCAATCACCGACAATAAAGACGTTTTGAGCCGACCAATGACCAGAAACGAGTTGAGGGTTTGGTCAACCCAAAAGGCCAAGTGGACTTAACATTTGGAATATCCCGAGATTAAGAAACCCCCACAACTGAAAATTCATAAACCTAACACCTTTAGGTAATTATCGTTTTGTACACTTTTTTAATCCAACCCAGGAACCGTGAAGCTAGTTCATTTTTCTATTTTTTTTATGGGACAGGTAATCACTCGCAGGGTTCTTTTACCTACTTTTACTAAAACAACCCGTATTTTAAAGGATCCTGACCTGCTATCATGGAAAATCATTATTTTTTTCTGCTGAAATTTAGTCGTACTTATTAGTCGCTTTAGTTTTAACAGTGTTGTTGGTTATAGCTGAACGATTGTAAGTGCTAGTATCAAGTCAGCTTCTTCAATCACCACCTTTGGTGCTGAAATGTTTTCTTTTTTTCATGTGTTTTACTAAATCATATTTTGTTTTTGATTGTGAAAAGGAATTAGGATTGTTTTGAACAAAATTTCAAGTGGTTATAAGAAGTATCTATAAATCATGATCAAATTTGGCTTACCGTTTTACGGTACTGCCTAACAACCATTAAGTGTCAGAGCTGTTATAACTTACTAATCAAATACCTGCCAAAAGCGATGTAGCTTTTGGTTGACCACAGCTCATTTTTTAGCTTTTTTTTCCGAACGATCAGACTTTTTAAATTCAACTTACATTTTAATTCGGCTTTAGTCTAACTGCAACAATTAGTTTAGCGTAGTTCGTACCCTTTTAATTCACACCTTTACTTAAACCACCGTTCCTTAGTTGTCCAACTAGGACCCAGCAAAAACTTTCTTCGCAAGTTTGAATGAAATATTCTGTCTGATATACCAGAGTTCAAACCAGGTACCTTTGAACGAAGAAAAAATATCAAGGTTTTTAATGATGGATTGAAATTCGCCTGAAAGGGCTTTAAATGAAAGATGTTTGTGTTTCTTGACTTGCGGCGGGAAAAAAAACACACCAGCAGTTAGAACTTTGATCATTTTCAAGGTTTGGAACGGGGGAATCAATGCCATGTGGAACGAACGCCCGACGAAAACAATGTTATCCAAGCCATTTTTAGTCGAAAAATCGAAAAAAAAATGAGATTGAGAATCGGACATTTTTTGGCTTCTCACATTACGTTTGATCCTTCTGGCCTAAAAAAAGTTTGATCCTTCTGGCCTTGTTTTTGAAAATTATGTCTACTTCAAACAGTTCGGAGTTCGATATACACATTTATTATTGCTATGTTCGAACTGGTTTCATTGAGCAATTCTTGACATCTGGTTGAGAAACCAGATGGATCTGATCTCATGGAAACCACAAACGAATAAAAAATATGTGGATAGTAAAATAGAGCTGTTTCGGAGACCGCAACTCTAAGCAGAATCCGCAAACTTTAAACAAATTCCGCGTTTTGCTTAAGAATTCCAGTTATATTTACAGTCGTGTTTTATAATAAGATTTTGTGTACTAGGCTATAACCAGCGAGTTCAATATCAATTACTGCTAACATTTGATCTGCCCTCAACTTCGATCTTACTTGCTGCTAACTGAACAAACTGTATCAATCGCACCAATTTTTAAAAAACTGTAAATAAAATCATCGGTTCAATTCAACTCAATTTAAAATGAGTAATTTCAATTATTTTTTTTAGCTTTCATTGCATTAATTTCAAATTGCGAACATACCAGAACATACCAGAACAGTTTGATTGATAATGCACCTTTTCATAAGACATTTTCGTGTTTTTGAAATTAAAATTTATCATCTGGTCCCTATTTTCCGGTTTTTTTTTTTAATTTTAACAGCTTTCACTTCCTATAAATAGTCTTACATGAAAGGATCGGCATAAGGAACGCGTCTGCTTACTATTCAGACAAACACTGCATGCAGGAAAAAAATACAGTTAATTTAGAAAGCTTTATCAAAAACAACCATCGAATAGTGTAAAAATCTATGTAAACTTGACCATAAAAATTCTTGATAACTTCTACTAGTATTATCAGCCAAGATCAAAGCTAGAATTAATCAATAATATCATTACACCTAATAATTCTAAATACAAGAAAACCTTTAGCTATATCAATTAAAAAGTTTACGGCATGATCAAAGTTGCACAATTTCAGCATTTTATTCTGTTTCATCTTTCAAAGTCAGGAATTTTTCAACGGAGTTTGTGGGAAGCTTTGAAACAATAAAATTTTGGGGGAAGTTTTGTTGGGATTGTTATCAACAATTTTCACTTCTTCAGGCAAAAAAAAAAACAAATAATGCAGTTTTGGGGGCTGTCCAAGTTTGACTTTCTCGACAAAAAATATAACTGTTTTCAATTAGCTTTGACAAAACCACATTTGAAATTGTGCCTGCTTAACTGAGCTTTTAATCCAAAACATTTTTTCAGAGTTTGCTTGCAGATCTGAACTCAAACAATATACATCTTTAGTCTTTATAAAAATTGGTATAAAAACGTAATTCCAAAAGTAAACAGAAAAAGACAAATGGAAAAAAATTAAATAACTAGATTGATTTTTGAAAAAACTTGAGAAAAAAATGAGCTGAAAATCCCTATAACTGCTCAAAATTACTGATCATTTTCGGGAATAACAGCAAACAAACTGTAGTTGAGGGACTGCAAAAAACGTTATTGTGATCTGAAATCATTGGGTGAGATCTACAAATACAGCAACTACAGGGATAACTTGGATATTAATTGAGTAAGGTGGAAGTTAATCATGGCAACGACAAGAGTTCGGTATCCATTATAACCGGAGGCATTCAAAGTTCCAATCACTTCAAAAGCTACTTAAGACATTTTCAATTAATAGCCGAACGACATATTGGGAAACGTACAGTAAGTAGAACCAAAACTCATGATCGGCCGCTTTATTCCTCATAAAGATTGCAAAACTCTGCAATAGAGTTTTACGGTTCCCTTCCAGTGGCTACTACTAATAGGTAAGATGAGACCGCTAAAGCTTATCGAAAACTAAGGGTCTTCTGAGGACGGGTAGCGCGCCGCTTGCAGCAGGTAGGTAAAAATTCACAGACTTCATGGAGATTTGCAGCAACTCGCACTGAAAGCGTAACCACAAGATTTTCAAGACCTAAAGGATCACCTAGTGCTTCAAGGCTTAGTTGAGTTAGTCTTAGAATTGAGCTTCGCAGGACAATTGGGTACAAAGAGATGAACAACGCGAATCCTTTAGGTCGGTTACTTCACGAAAAACGGTCATTAGAATTGAGGAAGAAGGAAAAACGCCACGAACAGCAGCCATACGGAGGAATGAAACAAAAACTCTGATAGATTCGCAGATTAGGTCTGTTTAAGATGTCGTTTGGTAGTGAAAACATTAACCGGAGCATTGATAGTCGCAGTGACTGGAGTGAAACGCGACACCAAGGGAACCAATATAGGGAACAAGGTTCAAGTGATCGAGCAAGAACTTGCACCACAAGACCAAATAAGTGTGAACATTTCACGATCAAATGTCAACTATATGGAAAAGGGTTCATTGGGCAAAGAACTGCGGTAATTGTCTGACTTGTGAAAACTCTAGTCATATCAAGCGAATTGTCGCTGAATTAAAATGGCGGAACACATCAACGTAATCTCCACTAAGAAACACAAATAATTCACAGAAAAATTACAATTGAATGGTTATTCGGTAACGTGGCTGTTGAACAGCGTGAGTAGCATTCCGCTCGTAAGTTTCAGCACGTATGAGAGGTTTAGAAAGCCGAAAAGCCTGAAAATTTTCATTAGTAAGTAGTTTCTGCTGATAAATCTAATCGGGATTGAAAACAATTGACAGTGTGCAAATCAAAATCAAATTGAGCTCTGAAGAGATCGCCATGGATTTTTGACAAAGGCGGATAAAAACTTACCCTAATGTCTCGATTTAGAAGTTTTGACAGATCAAGAATTTTTTCTAAACATTGGCGAACAATTGCTGTACAGTGCGAAACTTCAAACAGCGCAACCTATATCAGCACAAACCACGACTGATGTCCAAAACATTGCAATAGCAGAGAGAACCACCAAATTCGAATTAAGGAGATGGTGAATCCCAAAAAACAAGAGGTCTTAACATGCGGAATACCCGAGATTCAGAAACCTGCTCAAATGAAAACTCTTTTATCTGAAAGTTTAAACATCGTTTTGTTCTTTCTTTTGATCCAATCCAGGTATCGTGAAGCGTGTTCATTTTTCTGAATTTATGGCGACGGGTTATAACTCGCCTGGTACTTTTAACTTGATTTAGTAAAATTTTGATGAGCGTAAGGCGAAATACGAAATAAACTATTAACAAATACCATAAAAGTAAAAATGCTCACTATATCGATTTGAGAAATCCGATTCAAGTCATCACACTGTTAAGTAGCAAGGAACAATCGCAGCATCGAAAATCCTTTCAATTAGGCAAACAGGCTACGCTGAAGCATGTACTGTTGCCATTAGAAGAAATGAAGAAAGTACAGATAATCTTTGATGGACATGAACTTGTATTTTCATGCAATTCAGCAGATTTGAATTTTTTGGCTAAACCCAAACACCAAATCCAATTAAACGCTGATTTAAAACTATTCCGGAGGGCAGAAGCGGAGAGTCATGAAAAAAAACAAGGGTTGGTTTAGAAACGGCGACCTATTTGAACCAATTGAACTAAAATTGTTAAACCAGTTGATTTCGAAATGTGCAGCGCAGTCCGTATTTGTTAAAGAAGACGGATCCTGCAGATTATTAGTTGATTTTAGTGAACTTAACAATCAAAATGAAAACGCAAGCTGGTCCTACATAGGATGAGTGATGCTTAACACAATTTAGGAAGCCGGAGAAAAAACATTTTTTTCCCCGATTTTTGATTTATTCTGGCTGCTTCCATATGGCTCTAGACAAAGACTCACAAAATTTTACAGCCTTCATTATGCAGATGGGTCTATACAGGTGGAAAAGACTACCGATGGGTCGCGCTTCAGCGCCAGGATCATTTCGAAACATACTTGAGTTAATACTGAGTGGAACATAATAGGAAATTGAGTTGTGTCGGTGTTCCTAGACGATATTGTTATCTTTGGTAGTTCATTTGAGGAGCATCTAGAGAGGTCGGAACCTAGTCTGTGTCTTTGAAGGAAGCGGGGCGAAAGATGAAAGGATCGAAAGCAGATTCTTTTAAAAGAAATTGTTTTCTTGGTCATTTTGGGTCGAACAACGAGATCGAATATGATCCTGAAACAAACGCAGTTCAGCACATTAAAGATACTCACAATATCAAACAGCTAAGGGCAAACTCATTGGGTTCTACCAAACTTTTATCCAAAAAATGAAAAGACAGTGGGATCACTCTGCAACTGGGAAAGCAGCCATTTTGACACATCAGCAGCAAGGTGTGGAGTCAGTTATTGCGTACGCCAGCAAAATGCTGAATGAGGGACAACGGAATGATTCCGCAACCAAAAAGAACTACACAAAGTTTTTCATTTCAAGCAATATTTCCGAAACTATCTGTTGGCGCGAAATTTTTTAATGGACGCATATCACAGAGCTTTAACGTGGCTTCATAGCTTCATGGAATCAACCAGTATGATAGCTATTTGGCTCCATGAAGCTCCAATATACAGAAACAAGGGCAGTTCCTTTTCCAAATTGAGCACGAGATGGGAAAAAATCCCACGTGCAGACTGGTTATCAAGAGTTCCAAGTACCACTGATGAAATTGTAGTTACAAACGATTAAACCTATATCGAAAGAAATAAGAACAGCAGAGTGCTAGATCCAAAACTTGGAAAAGCCAGAGAAAAGCAAGTGAGTGGCTTCTCAAAGCTGCTATGGAAATTTTGGATCAATTGCAAAATCCTCATAAAAAACTACCTACTAAAAGGAATGAAAATGAACAAAAAACAGTACATCATTGATCGATTTATTTTGGCTACGTCAAAAAATCAATGAAACCGATAAAACAAAACAACATTTGTTTTTGTTGAGTTCCCTATAGCCAACCCGAAATTGGAACCTCCCAGGCCTTCTACTTATAGAAGAGAAGCAGCAACATCGGAAATGACATAGTGATATCATTTCAGCACTTTAACGGAAGTATTGGCTTTTGTGTGGGATACTGGAGAACTCATTGCTTCATGAGCATTTGCAGATCAGCAATTTATTAGACCCACTTAGTAAAAATTCTTCTAAACTTCCAAGAAAAGAAAAAGCAAGAAGAAAAAACAGAATCTAAAGCAGTTATTTCTGTAAAGGATGACGATAAGGCATCACCAATTGGGACGGGAGGTAATAAATGACAAAACACACTAACTTAAGGCAAAATTTCAGCGCCTTAACGATTCGGTGAATATTTGTAGTATGGAGAACCTGATGATGATAATTATAATACTAATGTTTTTGCCTAGATAAATTTCTCATAAAAACAAAACACATAGTCTCATTATGGACAACAAGCAAGCGTTTTTCAAAGATTTAAGGATAACAACAAATGCCTAAAGTGATTGAACGCCGAAATTTTGGTAGCATTAATTTTGATAACAAATTCATGACTGATACAATATCCTTGAATAAAAATAGCAATTGCATTCGAACAAAAATCGAATCTGAAGCGCTCGACAACAAGCTGGGAATTTGCTTTAACTGATAGCTTCAAAACAAGGCTTAAAAAGTTTTGCCTTGACGTCATACTTCGGTACGATGCTTCGGAAAACCAGCTGTTAGGACGATGCAAGAAACTTGCTTGAATATTTCAAATTTTAATCCCACTTTCTGTCCACTCAGTGAATTTTATTCTGAAAATTATGGGATACAAAAAAATGCAATCAAGTGAATCAGATTGTGAAGTTCATGGGATACAAAAGATGCAAGCAAGTTTTTGAAACAAGGATTTTATGTAAACTGGGGAGAAAGCAGATAGCTTCATAGACTTGGAATAGTTTTTTGTAAAACCAATAAGAACTTTCATGAGGAAAGGAAATAATATAGGTGTCAAATAAGGTTATCCACTGGAGTGGATTTTGCCTATTCATCAAAAGATTAAGGACTTAATTCTTATCAATGGTGAATTAACCAATAAATCTTTGTATGCGCAAGTAGATTTTGCAAATATTGGCAGCGTGCTGGTTTTCTTACAGGAATGCAACAAACGACGAAATGGGGGAATAAGAAGTTCGAAACTGACTCAATTACGTACATGAAAAACGTTGAAAAAATTTCATCTTTTCAAACAAAAACAGTAATTATGTAGTTTTACGAATTCAAAAGGCTGGAAAAAAACTATATTACGGCAAAATTTTAGGATATCCAAACATAATTCTGGATCGAATTGTGAAGAAAACAGTTTTTCTCACATGTAATGAAACCGCGTTTGCTTTTTCAGCAGATTTGTTTTATTAGTAGCTAAAAATGTAATGCAAAATGAATTTATTACAATTTTCAAAAGGGATTTCTTGTCAATTGAAAATACTTGACGTCTTTGAAAATGGCAGAAAAAAAGTATACGTGATATTACTTGGCAATCCGCAAAATAAAACAGAAGTAGAAAAATTTTAACGTAGAAAAAAACTTGCCTCGGCGTCATCACTCCGAAAATGTGAGAGGGTTGCCTCGGCATCACCTGGATCATAAATTTTTGCCCAAAAAAATACCTATGGATTTTTCAAAGGTTAGCAATAACACCGACATAAGGGTTTGGATCTAAAAAGTAGGTTTTTGTATCGGAAGTATACTCTCACAATGTAAAAATGAGTATAATCTAATGCTTTTGATTTAGGTAATAGATCCTGGTTATCATATACCAAACAATTGAAGACACAACTCATTCCCTGAGAGGTTTCTGAGAGCTGGCTGACATCTTGATAGTACTAGATAAGGTGTTGTGCCTGGAGATTTCAAGGCAAGGCAACTTAAGTTCAAGTCAGAGATAAATGATGATCATCAACTGATCAGCCACTCGGCCGCGAGCCTATGGTTCCGGAGCAGCTCGAAGCGGTCCATACATGCTCGGAGGAACGTGGCGTATGCGGAGAACTGCTGGAATCAATGGTACATCGCTTGACTCAAGAGAGAGGTAGATGGCCGAGGCTCGAACTCGTGACTGATAAGACGAAAGAGACGTTACCCCCATTGATAAAACAAGTGTGACAATTCAGGCAGAACCAATTTGAGCAAGTCGAGGAGAAGAAATTGACGGTGGGAACGTTCATCTCCTTAGCAAATCATACAAACATCAATGGTTTCTGGAAGGATAACGCCACAGGAAGTTTGAGAACGAGGAGAGCGTACTAAATTCTGGGGTTCTTGAGCCCTTGTTGAGAGAAGAAATACATGGATAAGTTGTTCTCCGCGGGGAAGACCCTCTTTGATGAATTCATTCAGGTCCTCTTGATTATGTCAATCAACCTGTTGCTGGCATTGTATCTGGTGTTCCCCAGATATCTATTCAGTATGGGCCCGTCCTTTATGTTTAGTAGGGTTGTGGAGACCCTGATGATCAATGGAAGACGCACGGAATCTGGCGGTATTCCATTGTCTGATGAAGTATGTGGACCCGATGGCCATGGCTAGAGCTCACCCAAGTCTTGAGACCTACTCCTACAAATGTCCTGCGGGATTAAAAAAGCTCCTGGTGGAGTACCTCTTGATGCAAAACCAACACTTGACGGGGAAAAACGGACCCGAAGACTAAGGAGCAAGTCAAGGAAGTGAATGGAGGTATGCCTCTCCTGACGAACCTATGCTTAGCAATGCGATCGGATCCTCTAGGAGTGGTGAGAGGGCTTGGAGAAGTGGTAACCTGCGTCTACGGACCGGCAGTAACCTATGCCTTCCCAAACCCCTGGCTTACGGCTTACCGACGCTCAATATTACATATGAGCTTGATCAGCTTTCTAGACGGAAGGCACTGAACTGGTGCAAGCAATGACATATGGGCGAGACGGTGTGGTTTGGAAAAATCAAGGATCCCGAATTGATGGTATAAATTTTCAGGGTCGGCTGCAATTCAGATTGGCTGGAAAACGTGAAGGTCCGATCGAGGCCTACCCGAAATTTTGGAACTTGAATCCCCTGGAGGAACAGGCTGGGAAGGCTTGACGATACCTACTTGATTATGAGCGGTTTGTGCTGCTGGCCATCCTCCCAAAATTCCCTTCTGTGACGTAATAGACTAGGGAAAGAGTAATCCAATGCTGGTGCCCGCAGTGCTAGCCAGAGAGGTCGAACAGGGCAACAAAGGGTGTTCACACATTGGTGGGATTCCCTGTTTATTGGGTAGTCCACACCTGCATACTTTCACTCGAGTGAGATCAAGAGAAACTCTTGGACAAGGAAGATGAGCGGGTCAATGCCATCAATATGAGATATGCGCGACGTGAAAAAGGTGCTTGAGAAGTTAAAGAGCTAGTACATAATGACGGCTGAATAATTCTGGAAGAAGAACACTGAACGCGGAATCACGGTGCAGCGCGAGCAAGCAGCTTTCACCCTACGGACTAGAGCAGGGGGACGTAGGCTTGATGCGGTCACAGATTACAAAAAGCCCAACCAAGCCACGTCTTCACCTCTGTCAATTGACACTCCTGGAGACAAGAGAAATCTCCAAGTATAGAATAAGTTCGAGGATGCCTGGAAGCGAGAACGTTCCGATTTGACTGAAGGAGGGAAAGTTGAAGAAGCCCTCGGTGAACCGGAGGAGGACATGAACACAGTGGCGACCTCAGCTGATGAGGTGGTGACAGGAAACTACAGCTCTGGCACTATGCGAGAGCTGCTGCAGGACCTGAGCGGAAAAGAATGGGCAGATACGGCGACGCCACCCTCGGAAGATTCTAGAGTTACAACTTGGGAGTCAACCAGTAGACCTGGGCATGGTGTTCTTGAGTAACGATAGCAAAAAGAAGAACATTTTCGAGGGAAATAAAACAATGCTCATGAATAGTCTGGATCAAGAAGGAGGGCAAAAGTTTTTGACGGAGTTTAATCAGAAGGTGGAGCGGAAATTAAATGTTGAAGAACTCAAGGAGGAACTCTTGGACATAATGATGGAGATCGGAGAGCCTATCTTGATGGAAACTGGACTAGACGAGGAGGCGAGACAAGAACGACTTAGCAAAAGGATTCAAAACCGGGAAATGAGGCTGAACACTGATCCCAGTTCTTGTAAAGGCAGCTCTACTCTAAAAAAGAAAAATGAACGTAAAAAAAAACAGGGCAAAAATGAGTGATAAAGATAAATCTATTAATATAGGTAAAACAAATTATACCTAAGGCTAAAAAGGGAAAAAGGGTGCTTGAGGCAAGAGAACAGGGGAAACAAGAGTCAGAAGAAGAGGGTCAAGAAAAAGGAGCCGCTTCCGTGATGATCGTGTCTACACCCCGAATAAAGAGTCAAGGCCAAGGAAGAGGAAGTGAGAGATGGAGGAAGGAAGTCCTTCAACATAGGCGGTGTCGGAGGCGAACCTGAAAGAGACACCTCCGATGGTTTTAGCGAGAAGGAAGAGTGCAGCTTACAAAGTCGACTCGACATCTAGGAAATTGGTGGAGTTGATGACCGACATGGAGACTGCATCTGGTCCGGTGAAAGAGGAGAACTTTAAGCCACAGAGGGTTAAGACAAAGAGAAGACCCTACAGTTGACGAACCTTGGAGGTGAACATCGGCAACGAATGGGTCGCGAGTCAACATCAGAGCGTCAGACATCAAAAATCGAATGATCCCCTAGAGGAAGGACTCACATGAACACGGCTGTTTTTTTGGTGGATAGCTCTGGACACGTTGAAGGAGCTAGAGAATCGTCTACAGAAGCTGGATCGCGTAGTGTCTAGAAAGCGCCCGAATTGAGCCACGCAGCAGAAAACAGAGGTGAACAAATTGGAGCCGAGGAGCCAACTAGGGCAAACGTGAGAGAAATTACTACTGGACTACTTTGAGAACGTAATAAGGGCACCGTCAGCCGCCCAGCCTCTGATGGTGAATCCATTCACCAGGACTGAGGGTCGGTTGTTGTTCTTGAGATGCTTGGCTGCGGATGCATTGGATGATCTGACCTCAAGTGACAAGTTGAAGTTGGGCGACAAGGGCCTACATGTAGACCGAATGCTGATTCAACATGTTGCTCGAGATGATTCTGGGCTGAGTCTTATGAGGAGGAAGGACGCTACTAGTTTCTTGAAACGGTTCATGTCAGTGATATCTGACGCGGTGATCCAAGTTTGCTACCAGAAAGCGGCGAAGCGTAGGCAGTTTGAGAACAGGGTCTGGAGCATCATCTTAAGCGTATTTCAGAACGACGGGATTGAGAAAGATGATGATTCCAGGCAATCTCTTGAGAAATATGCAAAGATTGACGAAATACGGAGGTTCTCAAACAAGACATTCGACAGCAGTCATGACGTGCATCGCGCCATGATCGAGGCGGAGGAGTATTGGAAGCCCTCGAAGCGGGGAGAATATCAGTATGTGTCTGGTATCATGGGGATATCATACAATTTCTTCTTGAGCACAGAAGCAGGAGCTGCTTATATAAATTTTGCTTATATAAAATTTCTAAAATTCTGGACGAAAAAGATAATTGAAATCGACATGACGGAAAAAGAAAAGCCGAGCCTGGGGTTGCTTCTTGAGAATGGACCTGAAACTATCTGTGTGCCACGATCAGAGAGAAGGGTGGAATCGAGGTAAGGCGGCACGGACAACGTACTTGTCACAAACTTGTGAGCAGTCTGAAAGATGTTGAGACCTTCCTGGTGCCCGCACCCTCAAGCAAGTTTGAATGAGGAGATCACAGAGTGGATGAGGTTGTCACCAGGGAAAGATGAGGACTTGGTAACTTGAATGTGGTACACAAACTGATTTTGTCTCATTGTGAAGAGTCCAAAAACAAAGCGGATAGGTCTAGAGACGAACCACCAAAGAAGATGGAGCCAGGCACTTGCCTCGATCTTGCATCTGGCAACCGGAAGCAGAGAGCATTCTTGTGATGGACCATCATGCATGAGAATTCAGTCGTTTCAGAGAAGAGATTTAGCCACGTGGTTTGGTGACGTTTTAGAAAAAATAAAAGTGCAGATCCCAGCTGATTGTTATGCGAGTACCACGGTGAATTTGGCAACGGCACTAGAATTCTTCTCGAAGATGTGTAGTCTGGAATTGCTAGAGGTGCTACAAACCGAACATTATTTAGTTTTGGCAATGAGCGTGGAATGCTGGCCCGGAATGTTGCAAAGAGTTCAAAATCATATCAAGGGAAGGAAGGTCTGCTTGGAAGCAGAAATGGGATTCGTGGTGAGTGAGGTCTATGGTTTGCCAATGAATGCGAAGTCTTTAATGGGTTGAGTAATGGCAAACATCTGCGGGAGCCATTACCCATTGCACAAGTCGATGGTGGAGACGTCCAGCCAGAGGGTGATGATTGACTAGGCTTTCTCGAAACCCGGCTGAGTACGACAGGCAAGAATGTCGCGTCACTCGCATCAGCTGCTTAAGAAAATGTGGGAAGCAGTGCCAGGGCCCAGGTGGAGGACTTGAGTGATACCTGGGAAGAAGAGCCCTTGAGTCTTGAGAAAGATAAATATAGTGATTTTGAAAAGCAAAGCACGAACGGCAAAGTACTCAATAGCACCCACCTGTGGACAAAAGTGATTCAATACTTTCGAAGAGGATGGAGTTCGAACCTTTGCTCGAGGCTTCTGGAGAGCTCAACCTCCGAAGTATTAACATGACACATGGAGACTATCCATGTCATTGTGTCGCACAGTAGTGTGGTACCCAGAGAAGTCCAATCTCTGCTTGATATGGGACGTTGAGGATATTCGGGCGTTAGCGTTACCAGATCATCAACAGAAGGTGACCATTTTCGTGGTAAGCTCGATGCTAGCACTGCGATGGATTGAGGAAAACGTAAAGAAATACCGAGAGTCGAAAGCACCAACCGTTGAGGCGATACATGCGATTAATTATTGCAGGAGGCTTGAGTTATTTGTGACTGCTTGCAAGGTTTTTGCTATACTAATGGAAGTGAAGCGCGTCTGGAGCCGCATACGATTTTTCTCATGGTTCAGGGCGATGTTGACTTCTTGGCTGTATGTCTTGACGAAAAACCATATGAAGAAACATCAAAAGGGGTATCGTCAGTTCATGGCAGAAATAGGGGCGGCGGCTTTCAAGAGGATGCAGCTTACCCATCGCAATGGAAAAACCACAGGATGCGAACGGGTTGGTAAGGTGTCTAGAGATAACACAAAAGCGAGGATGTGACGACGACGAGCGACGAGGACATCGATCCTGAGTCTGGGGTGTATGTGCCAGTCGATCATACCCTAAAGTTTGTGCCAGTCGGTCATATTATGGAAATTTGACCTTGAGCTGAACGTTTAATCCTGATTTCGGGGAGTAAAGTAATTTTTCAAAATTTCAAGTTGAGCCTATTATGCTCAAGTTTTTCGCGACAACTGAAAATACGAGAGAAAGCGATGAGAAGAGTCGAGTGATAATCGTGGGAAAGTTGCTGAAACATTTTAGAGTAAAATTGCTATTCGCAAGTTTACTAGAATTACACGACACAAGTAGAGCTATCTTGTTCCCGATAGGAAAACCAGAGTGCAGGAAGAGAGAGAGAGAGAGAGAGAGAGAGAGAGAGAGAGAGAGAGAGAGAGAACAACAATCGATTGTACTAGAGTGGCCCTTGAGTGGAAAGGTGGACAGCTGCTCAATGGTCCAGATAGAAAAACTTATTTTTGAGTTCAAACTTATTTATTTAAAACTCCATGAGCTAGATTTTATTACTCTTAAGTAATTCTAGAGTTGATTTACAATTTAGTTATTCAATTCCAGAGGTCGTGTCGGTATGTGAGTACCTAATTTTAATATCCTGAGTGTGTTTTCTGTGATTATATTGAGTCAATTAGAGTTTATAGGTTGATCCATCTGAAATGGATCAAAGGTCCACTGTCCAATAAAAATTAAGGGTATGCTTGAGTTCAGACACAGTTTTTAATGGCGTTCGCGTGTTTCAGCTTTTTGAGACCTGGCCTTGTGGGCGTTCGTATTTGTAGAGTGGAGGGCTATAGAATGACAAATTTACATGGCTCTGAATTTTGGGGTTGGAGATAAGGTTGAGTCTGCTGCAAAATTCTGTAAATATCTTGAGGCACACCCAACATTCTGAAAGCTCACTGACATGACGACGACCGACGAGCGACGAGGACATCGATCCTGAGTCTGGGGTGTATGTGCCAGTCGATCATACCCTAAAGTTTGTGCCAGTTGTTCATATTATGGAAATTTGACCTTGAGCTGAACGTTTAATCCTGATTTCTGGGAGTAAAGTAATTTTTCAAAATTTCAAATTGAGCCTATTATGCTCAAGTTTCTCGCGACAACTGAAAATACAAGAGAAAGCGATGAGAAGAGTCGAGTGATAATCGTGGGAAAGTTGCTGAAACATTTTAGAGTAAAATTGCTATTCGCAAGTTTACTAGAATTACACGACGCAAGTAGAGCTATCTTGTTCCCGATAGGAAAACCAGAGTGCAGGAAGAGAGAGAGAGAGAGAGAGAGAGAGAACAACAATCGATTGTACTAGAGTGGCCCTTGAGTGGAAAGGTGGACAGCTGCTCAATGGTCCAGATAGAAAAACTTATTTTTGAGTTCAAACTTATTTATTTAAAACTCCATGAGCTAGATTTTATTACTCTTAAGTAATTCTAGAGTTGATTTACAATTTAGTTATTCAATTCCAGAGGTTGTGTCGGTATGTGAGTACCTAATTTTAATATCCTGAGTGTGTTTTCTGTGATTATATTGAGTTAAGTAGAGTTTATAGGTTGATCCATCTGAAATGGATCAAAGGTCCACTGTCCAATAAAAATTAAGGGTATGCTTCAGTTCAGACACTGTTTTTAATGGCGTTCGCGTGTTTCAGCTTTTTGAGACCTGGCCATGTGGGCGTTCGTATTTGTAGAGTGGG
This sequence comes from Symsagittifera roscoffensis, assembly GCF_963678635.1. Taxonomy (NCBI): domain Eukaryota; kingdom Metazoa; phylum Xenacoelomorpha; order Acoela; family Convolutidae; genus Symsagittifera; species Symsagittifera roscoffensis. The sequence goes on along the minus strand of NC_087065.1, from coordinate 18,130,048 downwards.
GGGTTAGTTTGGTAGTAGCCTTTAATCTGTAACACGGGTTGTAGTCTCATGTCGCAACTGAATCGAATTGGCTCCAACCACATGAGGTAGAAAAGCACAAGAGATAGTGTCCCTGACTCTTGAGCCAATGGTTGTAGGGCCTATTTCTCTTAGCCTCATATGTGACTTAAGAGGGCGACTGTTACACTCTGCCCTTGATTATGGTGGATGGAAACAGTAACTTTTGAAAAATGCGAATCGACCAAATCAAGCTCAAAGTTATCGCGGTTATCGCTCAAAGTTTTTGCGGCAACTGAAAATAGGGGAATCGAATCATAAATGCGGGAGAATTGATCGAAAAAAGTTAGAATAAAAATGCTGAACGCAATTTTACTGAAATAACCAATTCGAACAGAGCTGACTTGTTCCCGACAGAGAAAATCGCGAATTTCTACGAAAGTGTCATCGCTGGGCAAGAAAGAAATTTGGTTGGGCAGGTCGACAAATTAAGCTGACCAATGGTGAAAACCCTAAATTTTTTTGAGTTAAAACTATTTATAACCTAAGATTTCTAGAGTTGGTCTTTTTACGTTGTTTTTATAATTCTAGAGTTGCTCCAATATGTGAAAACTTAATTTATTTTATAAAAAAAATTTAAATGTTAGTTCAAACGTTTTCGCACATTTTGCGCATGATCAGGATTGAAATTTTTAAACAATATTTAAAAAATGATCAAAGATCTGAGAAACATGTCTAAAAAGGCTCTAATTACGTAATCATGAATAACATTTTCCTGTAAATTTCTCGTTAGAGTTTTTTTAGTCTTTAGTTCTTTCATGGTTATAAAACTCTGAATTTATTTTCTCTAGTGTATTTTCACACAGTCATGTTGGAATGAGGCGGGTCTTAAATTCATCCATCTAAAATGAATCAAAAGTCCTTTGTCTAACAAAACTTAAAGTTATACTTGAGTTTCCAACCCTGTTTGTAACAGTCGTTAACTTTAGTCACATATGAGGTTCAAGAAAAAGAGGCCCTATAACCATTGGCTCAAGAGTCAGGGACACTATCTCCTGTGTTTTTCTACCTCATGCGGTCGGAGCCAATTCAGTTCGCTTGCGACATGAGACTACAACCCGTGTAACAACTTAGAGGCCACTACCAAAATACTCCCCCACTCTAGAAAATAGGAACGTCCCCATACTTAGGTCTAAGAATACCTAAAACACGCAAACGCCGTTATAAAAAGGGTCGGAACTATCCGTATACTTACTTTTTATTAGACAGTGGAACTTTGATCCATTTCAGATGGACCAACCTATAACTCTCCTTATCTCAACATAACAATATAAAACACACTCAAGAAATTTAAATTGGGTACTCACATACCGGCACACTCTAGACTTGGAGTAACTAAACTAACAAGTAACTCTAGAATAATTAGGGAATTAAGTTTGACTCGAGGAATTTTAAATTGACTAGTTTCAGCTTGAGAAATGAGTTTTGGGGCTGGACCATTGGGAGACTTCGGTTGTCCACTTTTCCACCGAAGGTTTACTCTGGTTCAATTTCTAGTCCATCTCTTCTTTGTTCGCGATCGCTCTGCCTTTTGTTTCGAATAAGACAGCTCTACTCTCGTGTAATCTTTTATCCGGAAATTTCGAATAGCAATTTTCCGCTGTTTTCTCGACTACTTTTCCGCTATTGTAGGGAAAGTTGCTGAAACATTTTAGAGTAAAATTGCTATTCGCAATTTTACTAGAATTACACGACGCAAGTAGAGCTATTTTGTTCCCGATAGGAAAACCAGAGTGCAGGAAGAGAGAGAGAGAGAGAGAGAGAGAGAGAACAACAATCGATTGTACCAGAGTGACCCTTGAGTGGAAAGGTGGACAGCTGCTCAATGGTCCAGATAGAAACTTATTTTTGTGTTCAAACTTATTTATTTAAAACTCCATGAGCTAGATTTTTTTACCCTAAAGTAATTCTAGAGTTGATTTACAATTTAGTTATTCAATTCCAGAGGTCGTGTCGGTATGTGAGTACCTAATTTTAATATCTTGAGTGTGTTTTCTGTGATTATGTTGAGTTAAGTAGAGTTTATAGGTTGATACATCTAAAATGGATCAAAGGTCCACTGTCCAATAACAATTAAGGGTATGCTTCAGTTCAGACACTGTTTTTAATGGCGTTCGCGTGTTTCAGCTTTTTGAGAACTGGCCATGTGGGCGTTCGTATTTGTAGAGTGGGGGGTTAGTGTGGTAGTAGCCTTTAATCTGTAACACGGGTTGTAGTCTCATGTCGCAACTGAATCGAATTGGCTCCAACCACATGAGGTAGAAAAGCACAAGAGATAGTGTCCCTGACTCTTGAGCCAATGGTTGTAGGGCCTATTTCTCTTAGCCTCATATGTGACTTAAGAGGGCGACTGTTACACTCTGACCTTGATTATGGTGGATGGAAACAGTAACTTTTGAAAAATGCGAATCGACCAAATCAAGCTCAAAGTTATCGCGGTTATCGCTCAAAGTTTTTGCGGCAACTGAAAATAGGGGAATCGAATCATAAATGCGGGAGAATTGATCGAAAAAAGTTAGAATAAAAATGCTGAACGCAATTTTACTGAAATAACCAATTCGAACAGAGCTGACTTGTTCCCGACAGAGAAAATCGCGAATTTCTACGAAAGTGTCATCGCTGGGCAAGAAAGAAATTTGGTTGGGCAGGTCGACAAATTAAGCTGACCAATGGTGAAAACCCTAAATTTTTTTGAGTTAAAACTAGTTATAACCTAAGATTTCTAGAGTTGGTCTTTTTACGTTGTTTTCATAATTCTAGAGTTGCTCCTTTATGTGAAAACTTAATTTATTTTATAAAAAATTTAAATGTTAATTCAAACGTTTTCGCACATTTTGCGCATCATCAGGATTGAAATTTTGAAACAATTTTTAAAAAATGATCAAAGATCTGAGAAACATGTCTAAAAAGACTCTAATTACGTAATCATGAATAAAATTTTCCTGTAAATTTCTCTTTAGAGTTTTTTTAGTCTTTAGTTCTTTCATGGTTATAAAACTCTGAATTTATTTTCTCTAGTGTATTTTCACACAGTCATGTTGGAATGAGGCGGGTCTTAAATTCATCCATCTAAAATGAATCAAAAGTCCTTTGTCTAATAAATCTTAAAGTTATACTTGAGTTTCCAACCCTGTTTGTAACAGTCGTTAATTTTAGTCACAAATGAGGTTCAAGAAAAAGAGGCCCTATAACCATTGGCTCAAGAGTCAGGGACACTATCTCCTGTGTTTTTCTACCTCATGCGGTCGGAGCCAATTCAGTTCGCTTGCGACATGAGACTACAACCCGTGTAACAGCTTAGAGGCCACTACCAAATTACTCCCCCACTCTAGAAAATAGGAACATCCCCATACTTAGGTCTCAGAATACCTAAAACACGCGAACGCCGTTTAAAAAAGGGTCGGAACTATCCGTATACTTACTTTTTATTAGACAGTGGAATTTTGATCCTTTTCAGATGGATCAACCTATAACTCTCCTTATCTCAACATAACAATATAAAACACACTCAAGAAATTTAAATTGGGTACTCACATACCGGCACACTCTAGACTTGGAGTAACTAAACTAACAAGTAACTCTAGAATAATTAGGGAATTAAGTTTGACTCGAGGAATTTTAAATTGACTAGTTTCAGCTTGAGAAATGAGTTTTGGGGCTGGACCATTGGGAGACTTCGGTTGTCCACTTTTCCACCGAAGGTTTACTCTGGTTCAATTTCTAGTCCATTTCTTCTTTTTTCGCGATCGCTCTGCCTTTTGTTTCGAATAAGACAGCTCTACTCTCGTGTAATCTTTTATCCGGAAATTGCGAATAGCAATTTTCCGCTGCTTTCTCGACTACTTTTCAGCTATTGTAGGGAAAGTTGCTGAAACATTTTAGAGTAAAATTGCTATTCGCAATTTTACTACAATTACACGACGCAAGTAGAGCTATCTTGTTCCCGATAGGAAAACCAGAGTGCAGGAAGAGAGAGAGAGAGAGAGAGAGAGAGAACAACAATCGATTGTACCAGAGTGACCCTTGAGTGGAAAGGTGGACAACTGCTCAATGGTCCAGATAGAAACTTATTTTTGTGTTCAAACTTATTTATTTAAAAATCCATGAGCTGGATTTTATTACCCTAAAGTAATTCTAGAGTTGATTTACAATTTATTTATTCAATTCCAGAGGTTGTGTCGGTATGTGAGTACCTAATTTTAATATCTTGAGTGTGTTTTCTGTGATTATATTGAGTTAAGTAGAGTTTATAGGTTGATCCATCTGAAATGGATCAAAGGTCTCTTGTCCAATAACCATTAAGGGTATGCTTGAGTTCAGACACTGTTTTTAAGGGCGTTCGCGTGTTTCAGGTTTTTGAGACCTGGCCATGTGGGCGTTCGTATTTGTAGAGTGGGGGTTAGTTTGGTAGTAGCCTTTAATCTGTAACACGGGTTGTAGTCTCATGTCGCAACTGAATCGAATTGGCTCCAATCACATGAGGTAGAAAAGCACAAGAGATAGTGTCCCTGACTCTTGAGCCAATGGTTATAGGGTCTATTTCTCTTAGCCTCATATGTGACTTAAGAAGGCGATTGTTACACTCTGACCTTGATTATGGTGGATGGAAACAGTAACTTTTGAAAAATGCGAATCGACCAAATCAAGCTCAAAGTTATCGCGGTTATCGCTCAAAGTTTTTGCGGCAACTAAAAATAGGGGAATCGAATCATAAATGCGGGAGAATTGATCGAAAAAAGTTAGAATAAAAATGCTGAACGCATTTTTACTGAAATAACCAATTCGAACAGAGCTGACTTGTTCCCGACAGAGAAAACCGCGATTTTCTACGAAAGTGTCATCGCTGGGCAAGAAAGAACTTTGGTTGGGCAGGTCGACAAATTAAGCTGACCAATGGTGAAAACCCTAAATTTTTTTGAGTTAAAACTAGTTATAACCTAAGATTTCTAGAGTTGGTCTTTTTACGTTGTTTTCATAATTCTAGAGTTGCTCCATTATGTGAAAACTTAATTTATTTTTTAAAAAAAATTTAAATGTTAATTCAAACGTTTTCGCACATTTTGCGCATCATCAGGATTGAAATTTTTTAACAATATTTACAAAATGATCAAAGATATGAGAAACATGTCTAAAAAGGCTCTAAAACTTTTTAACCAATCAAACTTAAACAACAGTAATTGTTTAGTAATCATAATGACATTTTCCTGTAAATTTCTGAGTTTTCTTAGTCTTTAGTTCTTTCATGTTCATAAAACTCTGAATTTATTTTCCCTAGTGTATTTTCACACAGTCATATTGGAATGAGGTGGGTTTTAAATTCATCCATCTAAAATGAATCAAAAGTCCTTTGTCTAACAAAACTTAAAGTTATACTTGAGTTTCCAACCCTGTTTGTAACAGTCGTTTACTTTAGTCACATATGAGGTTCAAGAAAAATAGGCCCTATAACCATTGCCTCAAGAGTCAGAGACACTATCTCCTGTGTTTTTCTACCTCATGCGGTTGGAGCCAATTCAGTTAGCTTGCGACATGAGATTACAACCCGTGTAACAGCTTAGAGGCCACTACCAAAATACTCCCCCACTCTAGAAAATAAGAACGTCCCCATACTTAGGTCTCAGAATACCTAAAACACGCGAACGCCGTTAAAAAAAGGGTCGGAACTATCCGTATACTTACTTTTTATTAGACAGTGGAACTTTGATCCATTTCAGATGGACCAACCTAAAACTCTCCTTATTTCAACATAACAATATAAAACACACTCAGGAAATTTAAATTGGGTACTCACATACCGGCACACTCTAGACTTGGAGTAACTAAATTAACAAGAAACTCTACAATAATTAGGGATTTAAGTTTGTCTCGAGGAATTTTAAATTGATTAGTTTCAGCTTGAGAAATGAGTTTTGGGGCTGGACCATTGGGAGACTTCGGTTGACCACTTTTCCACCGAAGGTTTACTCTGGTTCAATTTCTAGTCCATCTCTTCTTTGTTCGCGATCGATCTGCCTTCTGTTTCGAATAAGACAGCTATACTCTCGTGTAATCTTTTATCCGGAAATTGCGAATAGCAATTTTCCGCTGCTTTCTCGACTACTTTTCCGCTACTGTAAATCGGTTCTTCTGATAATATTTTTCTGATATTTTCAATTGTCGCGAGAAACTCGAGCATGACATAACCAATTCGAATTTTTGAAAAATTTCATTTCGCCACAAAATCATGTTTCTTGTGTTGCTCAAGTGTAACATTCGCCCGGAAGATACATATCGACGGAAAATAAAGCTAAGCTATAAAACGACTGGCCAGCGTCTAAACTAAGCTCTACATGTTTTTCACCGTCTCTACCAAAGCCAGTTCTTTTGGTGGTCTTTCCAACATCGGGTCGACAAAAACGTTACTGCTTTCGGCTTTGGTCAGAACACTCAGATTAACTTAACTACATGCAGAAATAGTGAGCTCAGGCTGGGCCTCAGTATCCCCAGAACACGAGGTCACTCCTAAAATCAGGGCTACTACTATTTATTGAATTATTATTGTTTTTGTTCAGTAGATAAAAATCATCATCTCCATCGAAGATGGATCAACCCTTTCCCCCAACTCCTAGCTTCTCATCCTAGCAAAATGAATTCAGATGTTAATTAAACTCAATTCAGGACATAATAGGAAAGCTAAAAGTTTGTATAAATGCTAAGAGTTTCAGTCCCGAGACCCCTCCGGATTCTTGAATCCGGGGTAATAAGACCTTTATCTTCCTCCCGGAAGGCTGTCTTCCACCCTTCACCGTTGTTCGCAACGGCCTTGCAACTATTGTAGCGACACAATAGTTGCAACTCGGAGCGGTCTCTGTTACTTCTGTTTTTCTCTGATTCCGATCCTCAGTTTTTTTCGTTCTTATCGTCGTCGCAACTAATGTTGTTGTGTTTATTTCAGTTTCTTCTCTAAAATGGCCGTTTCTGACGTTTCTTAGAATTGTTACGTCATCAATTCGAATTTTTAAAATTTAGAAATTTCCGAATCCCTCAGCCTTCACGATTTGTCTAATTGTTCGAATAACGCTCTTATTGCTTCAAAACCGGCAATTCGGAAGGTTCGCTGCTAAAAACTCGAAATTGCTGCGTCTGCATTTTGGTCCATTCTGATTGAATGTCACATACTCCCCGGATAGTCCGGTCAATGTCCTCATTGAATCTCGCAATGTTCGTAAAATTGGTACAGTGTCATCGAACAGAATTTACAAAATGCACGAAATTATTTTTATCCGCGTCATATCGACTCACTGCAGAATATAAATGGCATCATACTACATCACTATAGCCTTCAAATTTTTTCACTAATCTTCACATTGAGGATATGTCCTAAGATAAAAACATTTTTTCTGACTTCCAATGTCAATGTCCTGATTAAAAACTTTTTCTCCTAGATTTAAAAAGATGTTGGCTTGCAGGACAGTCCTGCCAACCAACAAGCTAAAAATATCCTACTATGCTTCTTCCCTTCGGAAATCTTGCTTGTTATTGTCCTGAAAATTAAAACTAACGAACTCTGTGGTTAGAAAGAACAATGAAACAATCTCCCTCTTCAAGAGATTACCCAAGCCTTTCATGTCACCACAGAGTGATCAGTTCTCCTAGTTGATTAAAAACAGTCATGCAGGCTGGAATATTTAAATATACTCTTTACTCAATCCTTTCTAAATAAACAGTAAGTGTCTCTAAAGCCACTAACAAAAATCAAAATGCAAATTTATAAATGCAACAAACTTTTTAACGTCCAAAACTCAACTAAATATTTCTGTTTTCAATTACAACTTGGTTGCTTGGTTTCTCACTAGAGTCTTTTCACACACATAAAACAATTTTGAGTTTTAACTTCTTCTTCTTCGTCACTCCTTTGTTTTTCTTCTTTTTGTCGTTAAGAAGTTCTAAATCTTCTAAATTCTTCTAATTTCGTCTCTTTTTGCATCTTGTTTTTTGGTCATCTGTCAATGTTCCATTTCTTCCTCCTGTGACACTGACTCCGCACTTTCAGTTTCTGTCTCTTGCAACAAATCGTTAGCTATTCTGACGCTGTTGGAAGCAGTCCTCCAACACTTCTGCTCTTCTACCCTCTGTTTGCAACAAGGTAGGGGATCCACGTTAGATTCTCTGTTCCGGCAGAAGCTGTTGTGGAGACACAACGTCACGTTTCTCTCCAAATCTTCCTTCAACATCTCTTCCTTCTCCTTTCCACTACGTTCACTTGTCCTGGAAATTTTTTTTACAGCGGTGGTCACTGCATTCCGATGAGTCACGAAAGCTCGCTTGAAAGCTCCTGCTCCAATGTCCAGCTGATATCCACTGTACACTCTGCCGTGCTTCGACATATGCTTTTTGGCATATTCGTACAACCATGCAGTCATGTTAGCTCTGAACCATGGCATCAATCGTCTTCTTGCCCAAATCTTTTTCACTTCCATCGGAATGTTAGAATCTTGCACATTGTCTCAAAAAGATCTAAATCTTTTAGACAATCCAATTTCTGCAACTGTTCTCTCGTCGGTGCCTCCTGTCTATTGTTTTCTCTCATATGAGCCTCCAGCCATCGTATCGCCATCATAACTCCCACTATCACTATCGTTATGGGCCGTGATGAGTCTGGTAAACCCATGGAGAGCAGCTCTCCAGAGTCCCAGATCAACACCAGATTAATACGCTCGGGATACCACCAGGTCTGCAGCAAGCAGTGGCAGGGAAACTCATCATGTGTCAACATGATGCTCCTCCAAATACGCTTTCCCGAAGCTTCCAGTAATGGTTCTACTTCCATCATCACTCGGTGGACTTCGTCATTCTTGTCTACTGTATTGTAATCTGTAACGGTTGATCCTCTCTGTTTCTGTCTTTCAAAGTCACTGAAGTTCCCACTCTTGTATCCCATGAACTTCCTTCCCAGTATCGATTCCAACTCCTCCTTTGTTCTCTCTGGAACTGCTGAGAACATCTTGCATAGCAACTCGTAAGATTTTTTGGACACTCTCGTTAGTCTCACACACTTTGGCACTGAGAAGGCTTGGTCCACGATCGTTCTCGTACTCTTTACATCCACAGCTACGAAATGCACCGTGTATCTGCTCTTGCACAATGGAGCCAATGTCGATCCCACCAAATATCGTGCTCCTGATGGTCTACAATAAGTCTCACTGTGTCTGATGTTCATTTCTGCCTCGATCGCTTCCCTCCATTTTCCTATGTGCTTATGCTCAGTTTGCAAAACTCCTGGGAACACTTCTACACTGATGGCTGTGACCATCTCATGTCTCTGTTCTAGATTCAATAGTGACTCTAAAGAAGCAAACATGCTGTAGAATCCTAGTGCAGTCACTAAATTCACCTCGGTTCCTCCATGGCAATCTGCCATCAGTTCCAATTCCGTCCTTGCTTTCATCACGACATTCCCAAACAATATCGTCAATTGCTTGTGTTGTCTCTCTAGAGTTTTCACACAATCCAGACCTCCACAAACGTGACCTTCCAGTCCACAGACTTCCACCAGACAGCTACCAGGCTTGACCCAGTCTTCTCGTCCCCAGCCAGGCATCTCTACTTTGTCTTCCCCGTTGCTCCTAGAGGCTGTTATCATCACATTATTTTGATGTTCAGGTCACGCAGGTTACAGTCTGCGTTCAGCTCCCTCTGCGCGTCTTGTGTCGCCCGTAATATTGAGTCAGCATTGGGACAAGGACACCATGATGATCTCATCAGTTCCCACACTCCCATCACGCTCGTTCTCAGTAGTTCATCTGAGAATCCCAACCCAAACTCCACTTTTTTGTCGGATTTTGGTACGGAAGGTGCAGTCACCTCTTCTTCCAAGACCAGTCCCAATTTGGTCTGCGGATTATTAGCGCTCTTAATCGTTACATTTCTCGACATCCAGAAACTTAGCAACACTGCCTGCTCGTAATCAAAGAAGCAATCGCGTATGTCTTCACTCAGGAAACGGTTGTACGCTATCCCTATGATTCCGGACACGTAGCTGTACGACTTCTTCTTGATCGGTCCACAGTACTCACTGGATTTCGGCAGTGCCCCCATAGATTCTTTGGTGAGTCTCAGCTCCTTGTTTGAAAATCTCCCACTTTCGTCTATCTTTCTCATGGGCACTAACTCCTCAGGTTCTTTCATATTCACCCTCATCGGCTTGCTTTGATGCAACTTTAGCAGTGCTAGCAAGAGTAAGGCTTTTGCTCGTTCATCGCCCTCCCTCAACATCTTGACACAGGTGTTCAATGCTGGTACTGAAATCTGCTCTATCAGGAAGCGAATGAAACAGAGTGCGTCTCTCCGCTTCGCGCACGCTACTGCTGCTCCCTCTTGGGTTATCAGATCCCTCAGGTTCGTCATAAGGAAAACTTTTTCTTCTTTTGACCTTTTCCTTTCTTCTGAGTCATATTCCCGCGAGTTAATCCCATCATGAACCAGGCGAACCTCAGTTGTAATTCGGTTCTTACGTAGGGTACTGCCATGAGAGCGTGTATTCTCGGCGCAGTCCTCATTTCCTCATCGAATTACTTCAACGCCACTGCTTTCCATGGAAGTCTCGCCAATTGCTCGATCGTTTCCGCCTGCATCTCAGATGACGCTAGAGTTCCGTACGCCTTCTGCTTGAGGGTGGTGCCTCGTAACATTGTCTCCATATAACCTTTCATGTCCATTTTGTCTTCCAGAGCCATCACAAACCCTCTAGCCGAGTTTCGGTATTCTAACATCTCCATGTATCCACCGGCGGGTTCATCTATTGACACAGTCTCCGACACTGTCAGTCGGTTATACTCCACTGGTACTAGTTGTCCTGCGACACTTCCCTTTCCGTGGTTCATGGGAGATGGTTTAAAGTCTTTCATTGTGCTTTCTCCACATTGGCTAAGTATTTCCATTTCTAAGGTCGCTCCAGTCAGAGTGCGGTCACTCCTTTGGACTTGTAACCTGTTGACTTTATCCCTGCCATGAGAATGGGTGGCACCATCGCTACATCGGTTAACATTCTGTCCGTGCCAGGCAATTGATAATCACCTTGTCCCAAATCCATGGCCTCTTCGACTCGTTTTCGTTTCGCTGAATTGACAGCTTTCATTGATATCTCTGAATCCACCTTCGTCTTTCCTACTCTCCTCGGCATCACCTTGCTGCCTAACTTCATCTTCATCTCGTTGATCTTAATCAATCACCAATTTCGATCGCATCGTTCCCCTCCTGGTTCTTGACAGATATACCACCTCTCCTTTATCATCCTGTGGTGTCATCTTGATGGGAGAGTTCGCCTCACTTTCATCAGTGGCTGAGTCAATCAACAACTCACTCAATCTTCCTTCACACTCATCTAGCTTGTCAAGGACTTCCCGCATCAATGGTCGGTTGAGACCTATTTTCAAAATGGACTGGGTCCCATAGCTCTGAACTACTGTCCAGACTTCTTTCATGAACGCCACTCTGTCCAATCTACAACCCTTTCTACTTTCATGGTCTCGGTGATGTACTTCTCACTCTTCTTCGGGCAAAGTTCCTAAGAAAGGTACTCTGGCAGAGCCCTCTATTCTTCTTCTCCTAGGTGATTCCATGAGGATTCTTTGTTCGTTGATTCTCGAATTGCCAGGAGAGCTGCTCTCCGGCAATTTCCGTTTCATTTCTGTAAAGGGTGACGGAGGTTCCAGTGTCGAAGTGCCTTCATCTGCTGGCTCAGTCGCCTCCAACGTATGCGCGTTGTTCTCACGATCACTGAGGAAACTGAAATCCAGGCTAAATATTCCTCCTGTCGATGCTCTGTCGTCTTCCCCACTAGCTTGACTTGCATCTTGTTGCATGGGTTCTTCCGCTTGACGGCTTCCTCCCTGTCCGTCATCTCCATCTGACATATCCTTCTTCGAGCTCGAGGGTCCTTGCTTTTCATTGTCGGCCCCTTCCGGAAATTTCGGTATGATCAGTGTGCCAGCCGATCCATCTTCTTCTTCTCCATGGACCACTTTGATTTCCTCACAGCCGAAGGGTGCTAGGAAGGTTCTCGCCTGCAGCGTTCCTCCTTCTTTCAATTCCGGTTTCACACTAGTCAGGATCAAGGAGGCCTCAGACAGTTCGGTCCTGCCTTTCATCTTCATAGGCGCTAAGCCTAATCCCGCCCATTCCTCGTCAAATCTCCCAGGCTTGGGAGTCGCGGCGTTGCTTATTCGCCTTCTCGTCGCTTGATCCGTGTAGGCAAATCGTGTGTACTGTAACACGGCGGCATTCCTCCCCACAAAGTATGGATCCATCGTTCCCACGAATTTCCCTATTCTCCTTTCATTGGTTTCAAATGCTCTCAACCTAGGAGTTTGTACCACGGAGACTGCTCCGAGCAACATCCTTCTTGTCAGAGGGAATTCAGGGATTTCTTCCGGCAGCTTCTCGTAATCACCTCAATCTTTCGTCTCTTCTCTCACCTTGTGATATGCTACAGTGAGACGAGGAACTCTCGTTATCTCACCATTCGTCTTATCATAGGGTCTCAGATTCCAAAATTTTGGAAACACCTCGATGTGTCCTCTCTCTACTTCTCCCATGCGATCACGGAAGTGATCGTCGAATTTGATGACTGTCATTTCTGGCTCTGATATCTTCGCAAACAACAGATCTTCGCTCATGAGCTCCCGCAACACGTGCTGCTCACACCAGTTCAGCGCACTACCGTCCACTGCTGATATGAGGTTCAGGTGCAACACCGACCTCCTATACGCCTCCACCTTAACATCAGGGAACGCAAATGTGACTGCTGGTCCATAGATCACTGTCACAAACTTCGTGGCTCCTCTGATCAACGCTAAGGGATCAGTCCTCATAGCCAAGCTCAGATCGGTTAGTAGGGGCATGCCCCCAACATGTCGTCTCACATCTTCTTCTCTTTCGATAGTCTCATCTTCTCCCGTTCCAAAGCGATTTTGTTGTAAGAGATATTGGATAAGAGTGTGTCTCAGGTCTCTTATCTTATTCCACGAGTCCGTGGCTTTCTTCATGTCCAATTTTCTCACCTTCTCTCTCATCTGCTCTGGACAACGTGTCAGCTTCATTAATCCTCCCAAGTTTCCGTGGGTAATCGCAATCAACGTTAGAAGCCCGTCTAACCGCAGGTTCTGAACTCCTTCGGAACTCTCTGCTCCACGAAACTCCTGCTCCGAACGTCACGAACAAGGCTAGTAGCTCCACAATCGATACTTCCTCTACTGCTTGGAGGAATTCTTTTATCAAGTAATGAGAAACTTTCGGGTAAATTTTCGCCAAGAAGGACGCGGTCCATCCGGCTCCCAACCCTTCCAGCATGCTATCTGTCCGTTCAAACCCTTCTTACCCCTTCACTTCCTGGGTCCAGAAAGTTTCCAAGGTAATCTGGCACATTCTATTCACAAACTCAGCCGTCTTTTCTCCAGCATTCTCCGCTAGGTTCACCTCCTTCAACAAGTAGGCATGGATCTTCTTAATCATTATGGGGACTTGCTCAAAAGCATCTGCACCCAATGCCGCTACTCGAGGACTCAGATGTAACCACTGGTTGGCCTCCGGTTTGGTCCTCAAAACCATCGCCTCCAAATGAGCTCTAGTCTCCTCGGAATTTTTCTTTCTCGCTTTTTCACCTGTCACTTACATTGCTCGGAACCATAAGTCGTTCGATATCGCTATCCCCGGTTTAAGTTTGAGCGGTCAACTGAAATGGGACAGTTCCAACCCCAGCACCTCGTCCAATACTAACATGTGCAGCGCATGGTCCTTGAATCCTCTCATCGCGTTCGAGATATCTGACCACACCGCAGGTAGTTCAGCCCTGAGTGGTCTCAGGTTCTCCATCTCTATCATGCGATTTGGGGCTGATATGATCACATCATATTTCTTTTCCGAAAGCAAGGTCACGATCGCATACACGAATTTCAATCCATCCGGGAGACATGCATACCCCGGAGACAGCGCGAACACTACTCTCGGTGTCAACTTGGTGAACGACCCCTCCTTCGTCGCATCCACCGCTTCACCCATTGACTCCAGGATATCATTTATTGCTGGCCACACAGCATTTTCTGCCTTTGTAGGGTCTCTGAGCTATCTATCATAATCTTGGACTTCCTTATTTCTGCTTTGTCGTAAGCGGCAAAGGTGGTCTCATCTTTCTTTATCGCTTTCAATCCACCGTACCTTTGGACGTCACCATCTTGACTCACTTGTTTCGGGTATATTCTATCTTTCACATGACCTGGGGGTGAGCTCACTTGCCTGAATATCTTCACATGTTGTCCGATCGGCGCCCTTGTTACCAAAAGTCTTCCAGGTCTCTCTTCTCGATTCCCTTCATCATGATTCAACCTCACGTCCTGCAATGGTCTTGCGTTCACTGGTCCCATCGTGTTGTTAGAGGGCAGTCCCTCTAGGTCAGCAAATCTCAAGGCCGTCGTGGAGCTGAAATTTATGCCAGCGGCTATTAACCAGTCTACACCTGTTATCGAGTACAGTCTACTGACGGATAGCCTCGCTCCATTCAAAATCCTCCTGGCGTCTTCGATGAAGCTCACCCTCTGGAGATCCAGCTTCATTAGTTCGTCCTTGTACACATGCCAGGGAGATGGTATGGGTCTTGACCACATCAATGAGCCTCTATCCGGGCGTCTCTCCTCTCGACTGGTACTTGTCGTCTCCGATCTCGTGTCTGATCTAGACGTGCTAGTTGTCTCTTCCATCGGGTTGACAGGCCCTAGTCTTCTCCTAGGACGAATGGTCCTCCTCACCGGCCCTTCTCCCAATCGATCTTGAACGTCTGTTCTTTGACCTGGTTCGCTGGAGCTCTGCTGTCTATAGTTCGTGACGGCCGGAAGTTCCCCAAGCGTGTTTCCAGGCTAGGAGGCACAAAGGTGTTAATCACCGTGTCATTCGATGTTCCTTACTCCTTTAGCACTCCTGTGTCAAAGAGTTCTACTTCCAACTCATCCAACCGCTCTTGGAAGACTCGATTTAACCAAGCCTGTCCTTCTATACTATCGAAGTGGATGCCGTCCGTGGTCAGTCTGGCCTGATCCATAGCTCTCAACTCATGTTCGATGTCCATGATGATCATTCTTCCGGCATTCTGACTTGCGAGATTCCTCAAGATATTATTCCATCTGACCATTACTTCGTTGTGCCTTCTCCCTGCTGCTGTCAAGCTCCTTGTATTCATTGGAACAGTGCAAACGGTCAGTACCGCGCAGTTGAATTTCTACCAGAGAGTAGTAAACAAGCACACCATCATTGATTCCCATGGTGCTTCCTGCTCATCCGAACCTCTAGAGATGTTATTCGTTCCAACCAGGATCATCACATTGGGGATCCTCCCTGGATTCATTAATTCCACCATCCGATATAACTGGGTTATCGTCGCGCCTCCGAAGGCCATCACCGTGGTGACCCAAGAGATCCTCAATTTGAAGAGTACTCTGACTAAGCTGTCTCCCAGTATCAGATGTGATGTCCCCAGTGGCGGTTGCTGCAGGTTTACTGCCGGGTTCCAAGTCGCTCGATTGAAGCAAGCTCTCGGATCTGTCTCCGGGACTCCCGTGAAGTTATATCTCAACTGGTTATTCTTTTGTACGTCTATTACACGTGACACTTTCTTCGCTGGCATCTTCTGTATTCTTCTCTCTGGGGCCTTAGAGCTCCCCATTAGTTGCGTCGTGTCGCTAACTCCCTGTCTGATCACGGTCTGGGAGAGTCGTACTCTGCCCGTGTCGTCGATCGTTCCATAGGGTGCAGTCATCCCGGAACCTGGCGCATTCTTGTTGGCGACTAGTCGTCCAGCTGTCTCTATCAGCTTCCTCACCGTTTGTTCCAGGACTGGGTCACCCAAGGTGTCACTAGGGTCCGGGATTATCACTCGACCTGTTGCTGTTGGGAGTCGTGTCTCCGTTGTCTGGCTCATTTCTCGAGGCGTCAAGAGCTCCATCGGGGACTGCCCACGAGGAATACTCCTCTCAGGTATCACCTTCTCCACGGCCGTTGTCAACGCCATCCGCTCTTTGTAATCCCGCCTCAAGCGCTCAATCTCTTCGCTCTGCTTTTTACTGCAGTCCTCGAACAATCTTTTCCACATGTCCCTATCTTCCTCCGTACTGAACATGGTCTTAGTCATCTCGTCCAGCTCCATTTTCGTTCTTTCCAATTCGTCCTTTATCCCATCCAGATCTTGCATGGTTTGGTTCGTCTGAACCTTTTGTTCTACTTTCGCCCTCTTTGGTGGCACAGCTGCTCTCAGTGGTGAACTAGACAAGGCAGCCTCGCTGTTCATCTCCTGATGCATTCTCGTCAGCCCAGGTTTGGGCCTGGAGGGCATAGGCATTTCACCTGGTTGGTAAGTCCTAGAACTTCCCAATCCAGGCTCATTCGCCAAGTCACTCCCTGAGAGAGCCCCGTTTCTCCGCCTCATCACTCTCATGTTCGGACGGTCTAGTACTCCCCTCTCTCCGTATGCTGCCATCAATAGGACTTTCGTGGGGCGGTCCCCACGGTTGTCATGCCCCAAGATGTTTATCAGGGCGGTCAGCAACATGACTACCTCTGGGTCCTCCAGAGCGAAGTCTCGATCCATTAGCCGACGATAGATCGCATCTATCATCGGTCCTACATATGCCTCTGCCAGGTCCATCAATTCATCCAAGTTGAAATTATCCATACTGTTCTTCGGATTCGATTTGATTTGATTCCAAGGTTTGACTCAAATGAGCAATTAAACGATCAATCAGGATCTAGAAAAGAGGTCACGAATATCACACTTGTCAGTTTCACCTTAACTTCTCATTGCAATTTATTTAAAAACAGTCAGATAAAAAGATTTTTTTTTGTCCTAAAATTTATTAAAATCAATCGATCTCTAAAATTTTGGAATTCGACCTAAGATTGGACAGTCCAAACTTGGATCTATTCCTAAGATCGTCATTCAGTTGTTCATGGTCACTAACCCCTTCTTACCCAAGATCTTAATAACATAACACATAACATAACATATCACACATATCACACATTACATACAACTTAGTCTTTAGCCTAACACCCTCTCGGCCTATACTTAAGTAATATTTCTTATGTAAATATACTTGTATATTAGTATCAGAGAATATCACGTGTACAAGTGCGTGCAATTCCCGAAGATGCAGTCGTCCTCTGTTTGGATCGTACACTGGAAGCGAGAGCTCCTTCACGTCCATTTCCACGAGGAAGTATCTCAACCTCGTCAAGGACAAGACAAGGTTCTCTGGGTCCACGTGCTGCTTCTCCGTCGCCCTCGTCACCAAGAAGCATAAGTATTTTCCCGGTATCTGTGACGCCGCCGGAGGTTAGGCTGCTACGCCCCCTACTCCTGGTCTTTACTTCTAAAGGAATTCTATGTTTTTATATTCTCTCTTAAAATATGCCTCTAACGCTGTCCTAAAACTCATGTCTGCTGTGATTGCTATCGCACATGTTCTATTTGTGAGTATGAAATCACTGTCTGTTAGTATAAGGCTACTTGAATATTCATTTGGTAGGTTAAAATATGACTCAACTACCCTCCCTATGTCAGGTTTCTTAGGTTCTTCGCCTGTTTCTGCTTCTAAGTCTCCTGTCTCTCTTGTTATTCTCAATTTTTTTATTATCAAGTTTTCAGTGTGGGTAAGTCCTACCCCCATCCCCGACGAAAATATCCATCGACGTCCCCGTCGATCGCATACCGGGTATTAAATCGAGATTGGAAGCCGGAATGAGTAGTCGCTCTTCCTGGGCAGCCCAGGAAGGATCATCTCGTTCGGTTTTTATGTATTTTATGCTTTCACGATCTACATCTTGAATCGTGACGCTGGTCTCTTTTGGGTCCGACGTCATTTCGTTCAGCCATTCTAAGACACGCAGATTCGTCAAGTCTTGTTCATATGACTGCTGTTGCTCGTCGTCAAGTTCTACCTCGGGTTTCGACCGGCCATCGACCCACTCGTCGTCGTGATCATCGACTATGTCAATGTCCTGTGACACAGTTATTTCTTCTAGACCCACTACTTCTTCCACTATCTTTTTCAGATCTATCCTATCCACTACAAAGTCGTCACCATAAGGGTTATATTTCTTTCTTGGTCTTGTCCCGGCATTCTGTCGAGTCTGTATCGTAAGTGGAAGATCTGGTTCCAAATTCTTGGGAACCTCCATCTGTTCGGGATCCTGCCAATCCTCCTATGCGTAGGGTAAGGTTGCATCAACCGCTTCGATCACCTCGTTTGGATCCAGGTCCAGCGGTGTATTCGTTCCTTCCTCCACGACTTCGTTTCCATCGTTCTTCTCCCTCGTGCCCTTCTCGTTGACCTCACAAGCAGGATTCATCATTAGATAATCCCCTTCTTCCATGTCTGCGGGTATACACCAGTCTTCTGTCGATGGATTGTGTGGCTTAATGTTCTCAAAGTGGGCGGCTCGGCCAGTACTCAGTCTATAAAAGCGTCCCTCCTGGTGCACTTCAGTAATCATAAATGGTCACCTCCACTTTTTTATGAGCTTTTTCGTTCCTTTCGGTGGTATAACGTTCTGAAATACCCATACGTAGTCTACCACCGAGTAAGCTTTTGCACCAGCTGCTTTTCTTGTCGAATTTTTCCTCTGCCTTGCCTGTGCTTGCTGATTATTTCGTCTACACAAATCGTTCAACTCCTGTTGACGTCTGACCACGTCCCTCACGTAAATCTGTGGAGACGTTTTCTTTCCCTCATACTCTGGGTAGAAAAAGGTTAAGGGTAAAGACTACTCGTGTGCAGTTAGCATCATGTGTGGACTAACTCCAGTGGTGGAATGTTGCGTGCTATCATAGGCTCCCATCGCCTGTGGAAGGTGTCTGTCCCAATCGGTCATGTACCTGGAACAATATACTCTCAGCATCGACACTAATGTCCTATTCTGTCTTTCCACTAAGCCATTCGTCTGTGGATGGTATTTCGTGGAGTCAGCCTGAGCAACCTGTGAGCGTCTCATAAGCTCTTTCGTAAGCTCTCCTACGAAAGCTGTTCCATTATCCGATTGAAACGTCATCGGACAACCATGTCTCGCCCTCCACGTATTGATCAGGTGGTCGCATGTCTCTTCCGCCGAGGCAGTTATGCAGGGCACGGCCTCTGCATACTTCGTGAAATGATCTATAATGACCAACACCTGATTATAACCACTGTCTGTCATGCATATCTTTTGGTGATCTATCTGCACCACCTCGTTGAATTCAGACGACTCGATCGATTGTAAAGTAAATCGCAATTTCCTTGGATCCTTGACCTGTTGGCATGACAGAAATGCTGTTACCCACTTCTCGCATGCCTTTTTCATTCCAGGCCACTCAAAGAGCTTCAGGATCCTCTGATACCTTTTGTCGATCCCCTGATGGCCCATCTGATCATGCGACCTGAATAATAGTTCTGTCTGATAGAGTTGCGGCAATACTATTGCGTCATACTTGTATAGGACTTTGTCTTCATCTCTTCTCTTGCAAGCCACAATCCCGTCCTTGTTCAAGTATAACCTTCCCTCTTTCTGCATGAAGTACTGTCTCAGGATACGGTAACTGTCTTCCTCGAGGTCTCCTTTATCCGGAGAACCATTCTCGATCCACCTTTTCAGGTTGCTCGTCATGCGATCATTTCTCTGCGCCCTTAGAAGATCCGAGAGTCTGTATCTCGCCTTCAAGTACGTCCTCATGACCCTCATCTGACTATTCAGCTCATTGGGCTGGTGTGTGTCTTCTTCCATCTTAACGCACCAAATCTTCGCCAATGGCTGTGTTTCTTGCTTGAACGGCTGAAGATCAGTCCTGACTACCTCTTTTTGTGGCAACAGATATATCGAAAGTTTCGATACCGCTATTGTCTCCAAATCATCCGCTGCGTTGTCAGAGACTCTCTCACTTGGTATGAGGTAGCGATAACTATCAGGGTCCTGGTACATCTCTCTATCCAGATCCCTTGCACGAGTTTCCACTAGTAGTGTGTGGATCGCTAGTTCGGACAGTTCTGATCCCGAGCTCGAATTCCTGTCTGAGTAGGTGTCAGTTCCTGAGTTTCGGGAGTTGTCTTCTGTTGAAGAGGTCCTGATGGAGTCTGCACCCTCCTCCAGATCATGTCCGTGCCTTCTTCGCATCCATCTGAACTCCCCGGACAAAACTTTGTTCCCCAGGTCCTGTTTTTCATCAGGAACTTCTTCATCTATCTCAGACTCCCCGGACAAACTTCCTTGTCCCGAGTGTTGTTCTTGTGCTCGCTGGCTCTTCTCATTGTTCGTCTCCCCGGAAAAACAATCTTGCACCAGGTTCCGTTTTACCTTTACCCCTTTTTTCTCCTGGTCCACAAAGGCAACGGTTTTCTTTCGCGTATCCTTCCGTTCGTACGAAGTACTGGTTAAAACCTAATGTGGTATTGAGGATACTAGTTGCTGAACTATTGTCCTACAATCCCTCTCGTTCTCCTCGTGTTGTCGTCTGGACGGCATGATCTTCACCTTCTCCCTAACTGTTAGTGATGCCACTGCTGCTGTCCACTCGGGGTCATCTCTGGTCACTTCTCTTTCTAACAATCCACCCAGCATCCGCGTCACTTGCGGTGTGACCTGCACATTTTTATCCAATAATGAGAGGCTGTTTATGTTCATGCGAGAGAGTTCTTGCTGGACCAGGTTTGAGCGCAGCAACAGATCCAAGGGGACCGGGTCCTCCTTGCATAGGATCTTTATCTCGGCTGCTTTCTCTACAGGTAACTCAGGGTGTCCTGGAATTGGATGTCCAGACTTGTCCAACCATCTCGTTAAGGGAAGCGCTTCGTAAGTTTCTTTGTCCAGAAACGAGAATCCCTCCTTTATTTCTGCCTGCTTGGCTTGCTTCTGCTCCAATCTTTCATAGAACTCAGTTTTCTTGCTGAGGCTATCAGCATTCTGTTGTTTATCACGCATCCTGTGTTCGATTATCTTATGGTAGCCATCCAATCTTACTATCCATCTACCAATATAACTCTGATCCATCGAGTAGGTATCCAACGAGTAGGTAACCAGGATAACAATCAGTTGTCTACGCGTAACTTAAGGGGAGCGCTCCCCAAGTATGCGCGGTATTTTGCCACAAATGTGACTACTGCAAACATTTCTGCTTATGGTGCACCATATTTCATCTCAGTGTCACTCAAGACCTTGCTGCCGTATGCAATGGGACGGAAAACCGTTCTTCCATTCCATTCTTCCTCCTGATGCAATATTCCTGAGATGGCTACTACCGATGCGTCTGTGTCAAGAACATACATGCCCTTTTCAGTAGCTTCGCACAGTTCCCGCTTTATGTTCTCGAATGCAACTTGTGCTTCATCGTTCCATTCGAACTTTTTCCCTTTGTTACGCATCAGCTTCTGCATCGGATACAACTTGTCCGCATACCCTTTTATGAACTCCCGGTAGTAGTTGGCAGACCCTAGGAAGCTCAGGAGCTGTGTGTCTGTTCTGGGAGCCTTCCATGTCAACACTGCTTCTACTGCTTCCGGGTCCGGCCTCACACCATGCCTGTCCACCATTCTTCCCAGGTACTTGATTGAATCCCTAACGATTTCACATTTCGATGGTTTGCACTTCAAGCCTGCTCTTTTCATGCATCCAAAGACCTCATCGAGCCGATCAATGTGGTCTTCCAGGGTTGGTGTCGCTATGACCACGTCTTCCACGTAACACATCACTTCTTGGTCACTCTGGTCAAAGCCTGAGCCATCAGTCTTTGAAAAGTGGCCGTTGCATTGCACAAGCCGAAGGGCATCCTCTTCCACTGGTACAATCCCAATTCGTACGCGAATCCGGTTTTCTCTCCGGGAATCCAAGTGGTGAAGAACTTGGCATCACCAAGTTTAGATAGGCTCTCGTCTATTCGCGGTATCGGGTACGCATCTTTTATCGTTACCGCGTTCAAGTAACGAAAGTCGCAACAAAATCTAAGCTGCCCCCTTTCTTTTTCACCATTACTACACCGCAAGCCCATGGCGATTTCGAGGGTTCTATCATGTCGTATTCAAGCAACATTTCTATTTCCGCTCGGCACGCTTCCGATTTGTGTGGCGTCATTCGCCTTGCGCCTTCCCTATGGGTAACGGCGCCCTCTTCTAGTTCAATTTCGTGTTCGACGAAATTACAGCAACCGATATCCGCCTTGTGTTTTGAAAATACATCTGCGTTCCGATTTAGGAGGTCCCGCAATTTTTCGAAATCTCCCTCACCTATTTTCCCTTTTAAATGTTCTATCTCTGGCAAAACCGGTTTGTCAGATTTTAGTTCATATGACGAGGGGCGTTCCGGAAAATTCGAGCAGCTTGATAAGCCGTCGTCCGTTTCGGATTTCATTGAAAACAATTTATGATTAGATTTTAATTCATTAATCCTCTTTAAAATTTAATCTTTATTGGCATGATAAGGACAGTCTTTCACACTGTGTTTCTTCAAGTTTTGTGTCTCCTCATAGTCGGTCCTCATCGGTAAAGCGTAACCAAGCTTCTTTCCACGCTGGATTGAAACCGTGGTGTCCAGTGTGTTCAATAACACACTGACACACAGTCCGTTTCGCGTTACCGAGAAGCTCCGGCCTAAAATCACCGAACTCTGACTATTTGGATTCGGTACTAAGCAAACCTGTTTACTATCACTTAACGAATTCAAATTTCTCATTCTAAAAATTGATACCACAGCTTGTCCTGGTTGTAGTTTTACTTTTCTATCTAAAAAAATTGGTACCTTGTTTTTGTCTGTTGTTATCCTATTAATTAGTTTCTTAACATACTTCCGGTCCGGGTTTCTAATCCGTATCAGACCGTTGTTCAAGTCAATCATCACGTCAAAATTCCTGACGAAATCTCTGCCCAAGATGAATTGGTCGGCGTCGTCCCAATTCTATACCATCAGGAAGCTCATTCAAAGATCCCGTCCTCCCATGTGGAGAACCGTTATTGGTGTTCTTCCTGCTACGTAAATCGCTCCTCGATTGGCGGCGGCCAGTCGGAGATTCGTTGGAATTAGATCTTCCCTCGTGAAGCCCATTCTTTCCCAAGTTTTTATCGGCATCACACTCACTACCGCTCCTGTGTCCAGAAGCCCTGTGACTCCGATTTTCTTTCCGTTGGTGTCGAGCAGATGTGCTGTCACATCTGTTTCATACCCAATGTGTACTGCATCTTGTTCCATCATGGCGTCATGGCCTATCCTGCGGACTTTGAGTTCCTCCTCACCCAAATAGATCTGCCCTAATTGGTCACTATCTGTTGTTACATAAGT
This sequence comes from Symsagittifera roscoffensis, assembly GCF_963678635.1. Taxonomy (NCBI): domain Eukaryota; kingdom Metazoa; phylum Xenacoelomorpha; order Acoela; family Convolutidae; genus Symsagittifera; species Symsagittifera roscoffensis. The sequence goes on along the minus strand of NC_087065.1, from coordinate 18,106,675 downwards.
CCTAGTGTAGATACTGATTCCATCCACGTTCAGCATCACTTGATACGGCCCATAGACTTCCACGTAGCGTTCATGAAGTTTCTTTGTGCGAGGGCCACCCGTTGTTAGTAGTGCTCGCACAGCTCTCGACTCAGTGCGTGGCTCCACCTGCCTCAGATAATCTGCATATGTGTCCAAATGCATCAGAGTGAACTCGGATCGTTCACTCAGATTTCTGATTACCTGGTGTCCAGCCACCGAGATTATCGACTGTATCTTGCTTCCTTGCGGCACCATGCCGAACCTCTGATCGGAGATCACATTAAGTTTCATGCTCAAACTGCTTGGTGCTTTAGTCTCTTCGACATCCGTTGCTTCGAAGGTATTCAGTTGCTCCTGTAGTTTCTCAATTTCCAGTTCGAGTTTCACTTTCTGTTCGATCTTTTTTGTCACCAGTTCCTGCTGCACTCTATTTAGAGCATCCCTCGCGGCTGCCTTATAATCAATCTTGAAGTCATCGGCCGCAGTCAGTGTTTCCGGTTCACATGTCTTTTTAGTTACCGCTTGCATTTTCTTCGTCGCCAGCTCTTGCGGTTTGTCTTTTCTGCGCGCCTCCGCTTCACTCAACAGGCGAGCCTTGCTGGCTTTCACTCCTGATAAAGCTTCCTCATGCCTTGGATGCTTGATTTCAGCCACTGCATCCCAGAATTTTGGACAATCTGATTTAAAATGACCTTCCAAGTTGCAAAAGAAACTTGGGCCGAATTTTGCAATTACTCCTCTCATGAAATCCTCATGGACAACTTCTGACGCATCTTCGTCCTCGAGGCTAAAGCCTATTGCTTTCATGCCTTGTTTGTAAGTTGGGCATGCTGACACATGATGATCCGTTGAACTGCAATTGGCACAAGAGCGTCTCTTGTCCATATCATCCCTCGGTTTGTACCAGTTGTTCCCTTGGTTTGCTGGTCCGTTGTTAAAACTGCAATAATTGTTCTTATAATATCTAGATCTTGAAGGAGGTTTCAACAAAAGATATTCTTTCGACTTGAGCCTCAACTCCTCTGGTGTTGGCGCATTGGCTGATAGTGGTGTGTAATGCGTCGCTAGCATTGTTAGAAGTTCATCATTCTTCACACCATCGATGAATTTTGAGGCTACTGCCAGGTTCAACCTTCGGTTCGACTCATCCGGTTGGCTGCGTCTTCTCAGCAATTCCAAGTCATCTAGAAACTTGTCTATCGTTTCATCTTCTCGTTGCCTCCGTTTCTCGAAAGGCATCATTGCTTGGTGCCCCTGCACCCCTGATCCAAAACAGTTTAACAAGATTTCGAAGATTTTCTCGGCTGTGTCACGCTGATATTGCTTCTTGGCCATGACACAGTTCAGGGCTGTCCCTTCCAAGTTACTGGTGAGAGCACTGCATTCTTGTCTTTCCGACAAGTCCTCTTCCTCGAAATGCAGTTTCATTACCTCTATCCAGGTATCAATACAGCCATCAGATTCGTCTTTGTTGCATCTTGGTTTCTTAAAGACTCTTCTGGACTTCTCACTGCGTTCATTGGTTCTGGATAACCTTGTAAGGAATGTCTCTAAAGACCTGTTTAGGGGTTCAAAGGCTGTGGCCATTGCCGTAGCATCTCTCGAGTGCCCCGCCTGAGTGTCGTCACACGTTTTTAAGGGCTCTGTATTCGGTGCATCACTGCAATCCGAATCGCCGTGAGTGTTTCCCCCTTGGCCCACATGACTCCTCCCTGGGCTCCCATGTCTACTGTTACCGGAATCACCTCTTCCAGTCGGATGTGTGCCTTGTGTTGGTCGTTCGTTAGAGGTCTGTCTGTTCCCCGTTGAACTTACTCTACTGTTCGGGCCCCGTGTTCTATTATCCCTTGTGGCTTAGCCTGATGAACTGCCTTACCTCTAGTGGATCCATATGTCCTCCTCCTTTGATGGTCATTGAAGTTCACCTTCGGCTCCCTGCTGGGACCTCCCGAGTTCGTTTCCCCTTCCTTTGGTTCACTCTTGCTGCCTAGTAGCCCGTCCAACCTATCCATGATAGCCTGAGTTCGCCTCTCCATCATCGCATCTATCTTTGTGTCAAGAGTCCCAAAAGACTGCTCTTGCTGAATTCTTAACTTCTCCATGTCGTCTCTTAAGTGTAACTCTCTTTGTTCCGCTTCTCTTGTCATTCGCGACAAGTTCTTCGCTATATGCTTGTCCGTTCTTTCTTTCAAGCGTTTTTCGCTCCTACCCACTTCTTGTCTATTGCGGTTTATTTCTTCAATGTGAACTGCTCTTTCTAGTTCACTCATTCTTAAGGTTATCTGTTCGTTCTGTTCTTCTATACTGTCCACTATGTTGTTCACGGCTTCTTCTAATGCTGCCCAGTTATCCACGAGAGGCGTTACTAGTGGCGGTGTCACCCTGTCGGTCCCAGGTAGCTTCGTGCTGGTCGAGATTCGGGCTTTGACTCTCTGCCTCGACGACTTTTCTCGGTCCAATATCCCGGTGGAAGTGGCAAAATCATGGCCTTGTTCTACCGGAGTAGATTCACTCGCCAGCCTTCTGTCTCTCCCCCCCGGTCCATGTACATCCTGGTTCTCATTCGTAGCCTGGTCCGTATGGACCTCCCCTTCTAACATAGCTTTTTGCTCTCCTGAGGACTTCTGACTTCTAGTTTCAACCATTCTGCCTGAAACCGTCTCCCCTTTGTCGGTCCGAGCTCGTGTGATCCGATCCACAAAAGGGTCGGTCATTGTTTTTTTTGCTTTTTAGGTATGAATTTCCTAGAGCTATTGCCTCGTTTAGGTATCCTTGACTTGTCTAGACTCATTCTCAATTTGTCAATTCTTAATGCCTATACACTCAATTCAATTGCTAGTGACCTTATAGTTTGATTACCAATAATAATGACACAACACAAAAAATTTCACAAGATTCTATTAAATAGTGACCACGAATCCCTGTTTGTTCTTAGAGTACAGCTTGTATATAATTTATTCACACTAACCGATTATCGGTCGTATGATTTGTGAACTAGCACAATATGATGATATCAGTCAATTTAAAAGATAGTGTACTCACTACCCAATCAAGCACAAATTATGTTGATTTGAAATCAAAAATAACAGAATAAGAATATTTCTATGAAAAACGTATGTGTATTGTACTTTTAGTCGGTCGCAGTACAATAGTCGAACTTGTATTTTAAAGACAAAGCTTTCCCTGCTTGGTGCTGCACCAAACAGACAAAACTTTGAAGGCAGTAATTTTCTCAAGTGGGCGTCTATTGCACCCACCGAGTACTGTGTTACCTATCTGCCTTCGGACTGCCCGAGCTAGACCTACTAAAATCCTCAGGGCAGTCACTTGTCGCAAAAACGTATTGGGTTTTAATCCACACCAATGAATTACGCTCTTTTTAGTTTAGACTTAGTGTCGCGAATATCCGAGTTCGGACCTGTTTTGTTTTGGTCTGGTCTTTATTAAAAGGCAAGTTACCAGTGCAGTCACTGATTCCTAGCCTGTCTGTTAACAACCTAAATAAATCTCACTATAATCTTTTCTTCTGTCTACCTAAGTACTTTAATAAAATAATACCCCTTCGGGTTGACAAAAAAAATTTCATATATCCCTCTGGATTGGCAAAAATAGGACCCTTCCGGATTGGCAAAATTGAGACCCCTCCGGATTGGGACCCCTCTGAGTTAGCAAATATAAGACCCTTCCGGATTGGGACCCCTCCGGTTTTGTGAAAACAAGACTCCTCCGGATTGGGACCCCTCCGAATTTGAAAAAATTTGGACCCCTCCGGATTGGGAGCCCTCTGGTTTTATAAGAGTAGCTTTTCGGAGATTTCCTTGATTTCCAACCTATACACCTCCGGATACGTTCTCCGATGCTATTATGCTGTTTGAATTAACTAGGAAGGGTATGTGATCCTTTCCTAGACCCTTTCGGATTGAAGTTAAGCCTCTTATTTGACAATTCACGCTAACGGTGAAGGGTCTTATCGCTTGCCTAACTTCGGCTCGATTAAGGTTTTCTTGTGCCTTTAGCCTTCCCTTTTCGTCTAGAACAGCCTATAGTTACTTTATTCAACCGCTATTACCTTTTGGTAGGGGTGTAAGGGTTTTCCTAAAAAAGTTTTATAAAACGTGAAGTGGAACCTGATCTAAACTATATTTTATGATTGGATAAATTAAATGTTTTACCAATGTAAAGTATTTAATATTAACCAATCACGATCCATCTAACTAACAATCCACTTATTTGTAAGTGCTGAAGTTACTTGTAATTTCAGCACCAGAGAGATTTGAATTTAACTTAGAAATTAGTTGGACTCTCCCGAGCACTTCAGCAGCCGCAATAAACCAGTATACCCTAGATCTATTGAGCCTAGCAGAGACTAGTTAAACAACCTGAGACTAGATAGTATAAGAGTAAGATTAGGATCGGTATTAGACTAAGAAGTTGCACGAATCTATCCGGCCGAAAATAAGATAGCGTGACGAGCAGACGGTGTACCCTATCCGAAATTACTCTATGAGTTACACTTCGGTCATAACTCATCTGGTGCGACCATAAGTCTCGAACAAGACCTTACTAGATTAGAATTAACCAAAAATAGATTAGAAATTAGACAAAAACATTTACAAAATGTTATACGACAATAATTTAATTGAAATGTCTCTCCGACTCAATAGATCAGAGCCAATATTCCGAACCATAATAGAACTACCCGGAATTGGAAGAAGACATCGAACCAAAGACGACATACGACAAAGTAGAAACTTGCCGTATAGTTATATGATAGTTCGGCAAAAGCCAGAACAAACTTTTATATTTCGAATACTACTTGCAATGAATTTAGATTTCCATTTGCAAACATAAAACCTTGAAGTTACTCTTCAAAATCATTTCAGGCGCTAAACAATATTAATATTATACAATAACGATTGATAAAAAGATCTAAGATCGTTTTCTTATTCTGCAGTAATATACAAAACATGTTTGAAAAATATTTATTGGAAAATAAAAATAAAAATTAGTAGCATGACAATAAATGGTTAGTAATCATAAATCATCCTGTTGTTCCAGCTTCATCACCTAAAACATAACAGCAATCATCAACTCACTAATATCATCAAAACACTAAATCTTTACCTTACACAAATTTAAAACTTTATTAAAACTTAAAGTCACTTAATTTTAAAACCAGATCATCAAGGCTTATCCTTGGATCTTAAATCATTTTCTACTTAATTAAATTTTAAATTTGATCATCAAGGCTTATCCTTGGATCAAACAGAACAACTTTGTTCTCCCCCACCCACTTAATTAGTGTCTAACGACCTCAAACGTCGATTCACTACCCAACCCTTTCTAAAGACCCAAGACTAATAGAAATTTTTAAACAAAACTAATCATCCAAATTAGGATAAAAAGTGAAGAACTTCGGTTATTCATCCTTCACTTGACCCCCCCTCTTACCAGACCCAGGATAAATCTTAGACTTAGTAAGTTTAAAATAGTACCTAACGAACTACTCGCGTTCTAATTATACCTGAACCTTGTGGATCGATTTACTATTCTCCAACCCTTGAACACAATCACTACCCCTAAGTAAGATTAAGTAAGTTAACACCTTAGCTTATACTAGTCACGAGAAAGTAAAAATCATTCTTCGGAATCGATATACTTTTCTCTCCAACCCTGAACAAATAGACCCAGGTTAAGCTAACCAAAAAATCGTAAGAACTAACAGTTTAGGAAAATAGAAATCATTTAACAACTTTTTGCATCCGTCATTCTAAACCTTATGTCATTTAAAAACCTAGGAAATAAACAAACAATCATTTTACACAATTGTGAAATAGATAACAAAAAATACGACCTTGTGATCACACCTCATACACAAACAGTTGGATACATTCGCACAAAACGACAAACACTAAAGAGGAATAATAATAACTATAATAATTCTAATAATCGTCATAGAAGTAATACACCTAAACATCAAAGACAAATCAATCAAGTACAAGCTAACCCAGAAACAACATCAGACCCTCCAGGTATTGATGACACAGTAACTGATACGTTACAACTCAATCAAATAAACTGTACATCATCAGATTCAGAAAGTGATACTGAAAACACTCTTGCTATCAATATGATAAAAGTCTAAAATGACTATGAATCTGTCATATATGAACAACCCTTTCCGTCACATATATATGAAAATCAATCAGAATTTCTTCAAAATCATTACACTACACCCATAAATTCCACACCAACAACGCAAGAAACAAATGCAAAAAATACTACAGAACAACCCAATCAAAATGTCAAGACAAAATGCTTGAATACAAACCACATTTATCAAAATATACAAAAAGAACAACCCAAAGAAAAAATTTGGACAATACCATTTCTCTTAGAAAGCCCAAGAAATAAAGAATTTCAACCACCAGACCTTGAAATAGATTTTTTAATTGATTCAGGAGCAGAATCAAACATAATAAACATTCCCACATGGAATGAAATAAAAATTTTACATCCAAAGCTAACACCTCTTGAAACCTCCAGTAAGCTAGCGACAGCACAAGGATCAACATTGATAAACTACGGAAAAATCCAATTATTTCTCCTCCCTACCAGAACAATGGAGCAAAGTAAAATTCTAAATAAGCCATTTAAACAAATATTCCATATCACTGATATTAAATATAATATCATTGGAATACCATTTATTTCAAAGTATATACCAACAATTAACATAATAAATAGTAAAATATTAATCAAAGATAAATATACAAAAACAAAAGAAACATCCTTAACATTTTTTCAAAGATTAAATAAACAACCACCATTCTTTTCAAAATTTTATCCGATATTTAACCAACAAAGAAAACACCTGAAACCACTATCAGGAAACATCTATAATTTTTCAATAAAACAAGTTCATCAATATGATAAAGAACAAAACAAACAAAAATTTTATATGTCAGATTTTGAATTCAAACCTATTCATAAATTTTTCAAAATCACAATCTCTTCAATAAAATATTTGAAAAATTCGAATTCAGATATTATTTCCTTACATGTTTATAACAACACACCTTACCAAGTAACATTACCTTTAGGACTCTTAGGATATTGTGAAACTAACGCCACAATATCACCAATACACGAAAAAGCCTATCGCGTAAATAATATACTCCAATTACTAGATATTTGCCAATCTACAATTCTTAATGAAGAATTATCTATAAATAATATAATAAGTAACGAAAACAGAAATACGGATTATTTCACAAAAACTCCATATTTCAAACCTACATTCAACATAAGTAACTACACAGAAAACCAACAGAAATTTTTAACAATGTTTAATTTCCAACATTCACAAATAACACAAGACGAATTTGAAAAGTTAGCCAAACAGCTAATTAAATATTCATCAGTCTATGCAACATCAAAATTCGATGTTGGCAAAATCAGTTCATCACTACATCTCCCATTAAAACCAAACGCAGTTTTCAAAAAACAGAGAGCAAGTAAAGTACCAATCCACTTACATGATAAAGTAAACAGATTACTCGATATTTTAGAACAGTACAATATCATATCACCAGTTAATAAAGAAGAACAACCAAAAGGCAACACATTCATCAACCCCGTTATCATTCTAGCTAAAGGAGAATCATTAAAAATCGTTCTCGATGCTAGATACCTCAATTCACTCATAGATGAATCAAAATGTAATTGGCCCATTGAACCAATACAAGTTATTTTAACAAAAATAAACGGCAAATACTTCATAACCGCCGACATGAATAGTGCATACAATCAAATGCCACTAGATGAACAATCACGACGTTTAACACAATTTGTTATCGGAAACCAACAATATGAATTTAACCGCTTATTCTATGGAATATCCATAGGACCAGCAGCATTTTCAGCTTTTATGAGCAAAATTTTTAGACCACTAATACTCAAGAAAAACGCAATCACCTATCTAGACGATGTTTTTATGCAATCACAAACAAAAGACGAAATGTTCAACGTTTTAGAAAAATATCACCAAATACTTCAGAACGAAAATCTGAAGGCCGCCCCCGATAAATCACACTTCTTTTTGACAAGAGTTAAATTCTTAGGACATAACATAGAAAGAAAAACAATCACTCCACTGAAATCACGCATTGACGCTATTCAAAAACTTCAACCACCAACAAATAAAAAGAAAATCCAAGAATTCCTTGGAATGTTAAACTTTTTAAGTAAATATGTTTATAAAATGCAATTATATCTACGACCATTTTACAACATCCTTAGACAACAAAATAATTTTGAATGGAATACAGAACATCAAGCACGATTCGAAGAAATAAAGAAACTTTTAACTGAACAAATTTCAAACACAATTCCAGACCCTGATCAACCATTTTATGCAATGTGCGATGCTTCGAACTTTGGCATCGGCGCAGCACTATTACAATCACATAATGGTACAAATAAAATGAACTTGATATCAGCAAATTCTCGATTATTCACTCAAGCAGAGCTAAGACTTTCAACCCTAATGAGAGAATGTACAGCCATAATCTATACACTGACAGAATATGAATTTCTGATACTTGGATCAAAACATCCAACAGTTCTATTCACAGATCACAAACCAATCATTTTTCTTTTCACACAGAAATCTAACCCAAACCACCGAGTTTACAGATTTCAACTAATTCTAATGAAGTTTCCAAACTTACATATAGTTTGGACTGCAGGAAAAAATCTTGCATTACCAGACACCTTAAGTCGAAATACACCACCTGAATTACTTACACGAAAAACAACAGTTGAAATACCCAAAAACATAAAATTCTACCTTGCAGAAAACGAAACATCACCTCGATTAGAATGCAAATATGCAGTTAAAACTGATATCGAACAATCACAAATAAATAATTTACAACATTTCCCACTTTATTTAGATTGTCAAAATAATCATTATGAAGTTGACCTACTTGGAACATCAACTTTTAAACCAATCCCATATTCTCAATGGATAAAAAATAACACCCAACAAAAACGAACAAAACAACACCTGCCTAAAAAAGACCATTTTCCACTAATTGAAAAAGAAGATTTAACTGATAAAATAAATTTATCAGGACCACAAACAAATGATTCAAAATACACAATAAATCAAGTTTTTGACCTTCACGACCCACTTGATACAATACCCTTATCTAAATTCGAAATTGAAAACATTTTTCTCCCCCCAACAGATACGATTACAATTTCAACACTGAAACAATATCAAAACCTTGACCCAGTAATTCGACAACTGAAATCATGGCACAAATATAAAACTAAACCTATCAAAGCAGATTCAACCATTCTAGGAAACAAAACACTCCTCCGATACTTTCGCAAATTTAACAACACAACAATTAACGAAAATACAGACCTTTTAGAGTATAACCTGAATGAATCTACAGTTCCCTGTCTCCCTATAAGTATGATTCTTATAGCTTTTAATATTTCACATACACAAAATATTAAAGGACACTCTGGATCAGAAAAAACATATTCAAATTTTATACAAAATTTTTACTTCCCAAATGCACCAATTTGGATAAAAGTACTATGCAATGATTGTATAGTATGTCAACTGAATAAACCTTACCCAAATCAAAAACAAATAGCACAAAAACAAGATTTTAAAGGACAAAGTTTATACTTTAATCACCGTATCTCATTTGATACTAAAGGACCAATTTCACCCTCATCAGAAGGAAACTCCTACATTATGGTAATTGTTGACGCATTCACACACTATGTAGCACTTAACCCAGTACCACATTGTAATGCTTATTACGCATATACAACACTTTATGAACACTGGATAGCAAAATTTGGACTACCAGAAATTTTAGTCACAGACAATGGTACAGAATTCATAAATAATGAAATAATAACACTATGTCATTTATACAACATTAAACACAAACCACGTACATCTCATGCACCTTGGACAAACGGCTTAGTCGAAGGTATGAACCGTTCACTACAAGAATATCTTAGATGTATCATCAACGGAAATGATACAAAATATACCGAATGGTCAGCAGATGTAAAATTATTTCCCTTAGCGTATAATTCACAAATTACGACAACTTTAGGAATGTCACCATACGAAATGGTTTTTAACCAAAAGCCACGCAAACCAATAATGTTTACAGCAAATTCTCATAAAAACGCACAAGGTTATTGTCAACCAAATAAAGACTCAATTTGTTATAACCTACCTTTACATACACACGATGAAGATCATTTTCATCACCCACAAATTCTTAAACTAGCCTCCGGTACACACACCGAATGGATTTTAAATAGAGATAAGAAACACAATGAAATTTATCAAAAAATAACGAAAAAGTTATTACAAAGACAAAACATAAATGAACAAATCAATTCACGTTTTACACCAGCTTCCGATTTAAAAATTGGAACATTTGTTTTAATACCTAATTTTAATACTCAAAAAGGAATTTCTAAAAAATTACAACCCCTCCGAAAAGGACCATACCAAATAATTGCAAAACCCACTGATGTCACATATAAAATTACCGACTCAAACAAAAAAGAAATCGTTCAACATCGAAACAACCTATTACCTTATTACCCAAAAGAATACGCACTCCGCGAATTAACCCAATTATATTCTTTCACAGGATTAAAAATCATTCAAAATGAACCACATCTGAAAAACACAGAACAAAATGATAACCCCACCGAAAATCAAAACACAAAACCAACCGCCACCAAAAACAATACACAAAACCATAAAGAATCTCCAAAACAAAGAAAAAATAGAAAAATGACAGAACAAATAATATCCCAAGAAGAAATAGACAAATCAGAACATAGAAAAACAACAAGACTCCGAAATCAACCACGTAAAAACTACAAAATGTTCATCCCCCAATCTAAAATATTAAAGAAAGTAGAATTTAAAAAGTAATTTTAAGATTTTATACTTCACAACCTTGAAACCTCCGTAACATTTTTCATTTCAATTTTTCAAAATAACATGCTCACAAGTAAGCAATAATTCTAGTTCAAAATAGACCAATAGGATTCATCCAATCCGCCACTTTCTCTAACTCAAACTAAGATCAATTAGACGAATAATCTAGAACTCCAGGCACATCTCTAACTATAACTTTACAACCTCCAGGTTAAAAATAAGCAAACCACTCCAACTTGACAGCTAAAATAAATATCACCATAATACCGTACCCCTCCCTTATCTAATAACCCAAAGATCAACAATATTTCCCCAACTCAGACCACGAATACCCCCAAAACAAATTTGATAACTTAGCCTAAAGTCACAAAATGAAGATTTTAATTAGCCTAAAGTATAAAAATCTCACCATACCCCGGATCATTTGACAAACAAAAATAAAGAAAAAGACGACCTCCCAGTCACCATGAAAATTGCCCCCAACAATTTTTTACGAAACTCAACCCACTTGTCAAAAAACTAATAAATAATTCGACCACACTAGAAAATCGCCTCAAACAGCAAAAAATATTCGACCAAGAGATCATTTCTTAAATGCTTTTCTCTCAAACAGTCGCTCAAATACTTATCAATTTTAAACATTTTTTTTCAATACTTCAAGCCTTTATAATATTTCTTTTTGATATCATTGAATCTTTTCTAATAATCATAATAATTTTTTGTAACATTTTTTTAATTTTCTACACAATAATTGAACTATTCCTCCAACTTTCCAAAACCCTTGAATATATCCACAGGTACGATTTTAACAACTTGTCTAAATGATACGAACAATTTTCAGTAGAACTGATATTTTTTTATTGTTTGTAATTTTCATAACATTTTTATCATCCCTCATTTTGACCATCTGTAAATGTATAAAGAAAGCAATCATCACATTTGCCCTAGCAACAATTTTTCTAATTCTTTTTTTAGAAGAATATTATAATAAACACAAAAATTCTCACTAAAGTAACAATTCAAAAATCCATCAAAAATTGCTACCCAACAGTCACAAAATCAGTCTTCACCGACATCATCCCAAGATAATCCAACACCACCTTCAACTACTCAAAATCCTCAAACATCTACACGAATTTCTTTTCAAGACAATCCATACACTTTTGAAGAACGGCACGCTCGTTTATCTGAACCACTAGAACCAGTTCAACGACAAGCACCTCTAAGTGAACCAACATATAATCTTTACCCAACACTACCACAAGAACTAAATAGAATACGAAACCTTAGTCAAAACCAAAACACAACAGAAATAAATAGACAAATTATACATCCTCGACGAAATAGAAATTTTCAAACTCCCCGAGTTCATTTTGATATACCTCAATCCCCAACACAAACCACTCCAGAAAACACCACTGGTATTACACCAGAAACTCCTACACCTTTTTCACAACGAAGCACTTCAAGTCTACCTTCAGACTACTTAGGTTCAACACCAACATCTGAACAAATACGAGAAAATCCTTTTAACCCCCCAAACCTAACATCACGATTGCCATATTGGACTACACATTCATTCACACAAGGTGAACCAAATTTAGTCAATGACCCCATAGATATTTCTACGGATACAACAACATCCTCATCACTACCAGAAACATTATCACTACCATCAACACCATCAACAAGCCAATTTTCACCACTACCCTTTAACTTAAATTTTCCAAATAATCTCGACGCCAGATATCGAGAACAATCATCAATAAATATTCCTTTAAGATTAGATTGGAATACATTCACAGCACCTCCACCACTATTTGGACAACATCAAGAAAGTAACCGCCTTCATAACTGGGCACTTAATAGATTACAATATCGCCAAGATATTCACAACGATATCCGTGATCACAATATTCAAATACTCCAACAAAACAGTTTACAATTAAAGTTTGAAATCACAGTTAAATTAAACAATATTACACAACATCCCTACCCATTAAATCCACCTAACATAACAGCTCAATCACTACCACCACCGTTTATAACTACTGAAGTAATATATAAATACGACAGATACACCAAAAACACAATTGGTTACATTACATTTTATAACCCATACTCAGGATTATCATACACATGTATATTCTAAAATTATTAATTCTTCTCCAACTCCTTTTTCTAGTAATCTCAAATCAAAACATAAACCCTTCTCCTCGTACAGGACCACAAGATTTATTAGTAACACATTACGATTGCGAAGAAAATGAACAAAAAACACTACATAAATATGCAATAAATCAAGTATCACAATGTGAAACAGAACCACAAGCTATAGAAACCACAGATATAATAGCAACACTCTATTCAAAAGCCCGAGCAACAACAGTTACAGGTTATAAATTCACAGCAACATTTTCCGAAAAGAAAGTACATTGTTCACAAGTCTCGAACGGAAACAAAAACCGACTTGACCATGAATCATTCTATCAAAGTAATATAGAACGTCTTTTACATCTCAATCCCGACGATTGTAAAAATGAATTACTTAGACTAAACATCACACAAAATAAAAATTCCCAAAGAAAATTAGTTAATTTTCAAGTTTTTTCAGACTCTGTACATCAATCACAACTTGAAAGACACCAAGGACATATAAAACTAGACGAAAAATACCCGTATAACGGCGCACACGGACGATTAACCTATGACCTACATGATAAACATTGGATACCACACATTGGTATAAATAACCCATCAAACTGCAAAGCAGACACGAAAAATAAAGGATACCAAGAAATAATGTTTTTCGATTGGAAAATACAACTCGAAAAAATACAACTCACACGAGATTTATCTGATAATACAATGATCTATCAAGGAATCCGACTACCTTGTAAAAATGATCAAGGATATTGCGACCCTACAACAAGAACACAAGCAACAATTGTTTGGTTCCCCGAAGACACATGTACAACATTTCAAGTAGCAAAAATACACGCTCGTATGATAAAATTTCACGAAAAATATTTCATACAATCAATTCCTTATGAACAAGTCCATCCATCACGCAAACTAAGTTCCGATTTTAGAAACATAGACAATATAGAAAATAAATTGACACGTTTTCAAATATATCAAGAAACAGAACTTGCATGTAAATACAGGAATCCACTTCACAGAACACAATACTCTGAAATATTAGTTGAATACGAAAAAGGATTCGACATGACCACTGGAAAAGTAAAAATCGACCCATATGCCACAGGTCATCCTCCAAACGAAGGAACATCCTATATACCAGTTAATTTTCAAAAAAGCAACGGACAACCTGGTGGACATCTAAAACCTTACGACACCAGAAGCACACGCTTACAAGAATTATCACTAATGAATACTACATATTTTGGTAATATCCACTATGATATTCATTTGGATATGAAACTAGACTATACAATTAGCCGCATTTTTCAAGAAATGTCACTCTCCGAATTAGAAACACTACATCAACTATGCGAATTAGAACGAACACAAATATTACAATCACTTGCACTAGCAGTATTAAAAATACCCTACGCAGGATACTTATTATCAGGAAATAGATCAAATTTTTTAGACTACGAAGGAAACATCTTATGGTTTTATACTTGTACTAAAAAAGTATCACCACTATACGTTTTTGAAGATAAACGATGTTATAAAAGAATCCCTATCTTTTATAAGAATAAAGTACATTTCGTGGATACACTTTCACGAAGAACCTATTTCTGGGATACCGCAGTCCCATGTGGATCAGAAAATAGCCACAATGTAGTACAACTAAACCCTGATGAAAATAAATATTATCTTCTCACTCCATACCCCACATTAATGCAATCACTCAAAAAATTTTCACCAGAAAGCATTCGCGCTATCGCTCGAAACCCAAATATAGACTTACAATCAATAGGAATCTATTCAAAATCAGATATTCAACATCACATTAGAACACAACAATTCCAAGAATTATTAACACAAATGGACACTATACAAAGACAATCAATAGACCAAAATTTACGCAAACTTGCAGAAACCGCAGGATTTGCCGATATCTACACGCAAGACTATAGCGGATATTTTAAAGACATTAAAGATTATATATATCTAAACGGCGAAAAATACCGTCCCCAAGATATATCACCAATCAACATTTTTAGCTTTGTTACACTCAAAAATGAGATCCTAGATTTTCTAGGATGGCCCTACTACATCTTAGAAAAATTGACTATTTTATACGCAATGTTTAACTTTATTGGATTTCTTTTCTCACTCTTAAAAGGAATCTACAATACATGTGCTATACACACACAAGTAAACAGACAAGCAAGCGTAGCACGCATACTCTTTGCAGGATTTTTTGGAATTTTTTCCACATCTATAAACAAAATTCTTTTAGACGCACAAATAAAAGAATATAACACAAAAATAACAACACGACAGAATACATACGACGAAGAACATAACAATGTCGACACACAGCCAACGGCACCACAATTACCACCCCTGCCAAATAACCATCCACTATCCCTAGTCCCACGAAATTTTCGAAATTTAGCAATCACACATAATCCACATTTTAGACTCACCACATCACAAAGTCCCGTACAACATATAATGACACATCAATCACACGATGATAATACTTATGAACAAATTATTGAACAACCCCATACCACCGCTTTTCAATCTCAAAATAATAATTTTTTTAGCCCACGATGAGCCGCCAACTTGGATCACTCCATCGATCAAATTCCCATCCAACCAACCTTACCTCTTCAATCCCAATAATACCACTTTTTGCTTTTCCGCCACCCGATTTTCCATCTAGCAATGTAACATCAGGCATGAATTCCGACACTAACTCACATATTTCAGTTTTATACTCCATCTCACAGCTAAATAACCCGAATATTGAAACCCCCGATGAATTTGCCGACTCAGAACCATCTCCATCCAATAATTTTCATAACCCTTCTAATTTTTCTCAACCCCCTTTTGAACCCATATTATCCAATAACCCTGACCCCATCACTCCCACACCCTCTTATGCTTCCCAAGTTACCCCAACCTACTCCTCATACCATTCTGACCAATCATCCCCAGATACCCCCCGAATCTCCCCAGAGCTAGACAATTTTATTACCCTCCAACAACAACCCTACCACCTTAACACCCCGACCATAAACCAAATCTCCTCCACTACAAATTCATCCAATCCCCCTACACCCTCTTCAAATTATACTGATTCATTAGCACCATCATCCACATCAACTGAATCCTCACTCAACACTAATAGAGCTTACCGCACTTTTAAAAGAAAATTCCCCAACCATCCTTTCCCAGCAAAACCAGGAACAGCCCGTGAATACATCAACCACCCCCAGCATACTAACACTAGAGAATTTTTAGCTATCACTTTACCCTCATTTCCACAATACACCTTAAACACCCCTCATGACGCTAACGAAACACGCAACTTTGTAGACGAATACGTTTTAATGCCCACTCTCTCTTGGACCTCATACTATCATTTCACTAACCCTCTTTGCTTACCTTTAACCAACACTTCCATCGATATAGACCGAAACAAAGACATGCTATATCGACTAACTACACCACTCACCGCTAGACAATTTACTTACGTAGGATATAAAAAATCACTAAAAATACACACTGCACCTAGAGCTAATGAATATACACTAGAATACTACGATCACAACATCATCAGAGCTAACCAAGATCAATTCTTAGATGAAGATCGCTTCGCTAATCCACAAATCACCGAGAAATTTTTCATCAAGACACCATATGTATTTACACTAAACATCTTTGACCGAAAGTTTGACCACATTATTTCAGAAGCACTAACAAGCACACAAGCATACGAAAGTTTTAAAGAACGCTTCCAAATCTTTTCACTAACCTTTCATTTCCTTGCACCACACGAAAGAGATTTACACTGCTCACACGATATTATGTTGCGAACTAAACAAACACATACATACAGTTACTATCGTTTCATCCAAAATCACTTTGACCTCCACACACCCTCTAGACAATCACACCATCGTTTCCAATTCATCAATTCAAAATACACTTCACCATATTTCCTAAATTTCACATATTGTATTAAAGACACTAACCTTCATGGTATTCTTCGTAATTATGACCCCATAACCCAAATGTACATTTTCTGCCCCATCACCAAGACCTTCAACGCCGAAGAATCCCGACCCTTCCTTATCCCGCACGAGTTTGTACAGCCTATAGAAATCCCCATTTTAGAATTCATCCACAACACTAAATTTAACCACAAATTATATAACTTAATCCAAAACACACCTTATGAGTTTGCAGTAGGCACTGAAGAACTAACCACCATTAAGGCACTTCAATTGCTTTGGCCACTGCTTCAAACTAAAAATATCATCCGCATCTTAGCTAAACTACTAACAACTTCAGAACTAATTCACGACATCTTCCCCCACGGTTTTTTCCCCGACGACTAACAGGTAAGTATGAATTAAGTAAATATTACTAACTAATTAAAATATTAAAAAAACTCACCATTCTTTAATCATGTTTTCTTTAGATTTTTAGCCTTCATTCTAGATCATCTGAAAAATTCACAAACGAAAAATAAAAAATAGCAAACTTCTTCAAAACTGTTTAAGACCCTATTAAACTTTTGCACCAACAATTGATTAAATATAATACCAATGCAGTAAATTAATTTATAAAATTTTCCCCCGAAAGCAGTAAATCTACATATGATGAAAATTTATATCTTAAAATTCCCCCCTAACTAGCAGTAAATTTCCAAATTCTATGCAGTAAATTAATAAAATGCAATTGCAGTACTAACCTTTTGATATTTTCATTCATTCGCACAGAAATTCTATCCACACTCGCACAGCTCGCCCACGAAGAATTGTTTAAAATAATGAATTTCAGTTTCAAGTTTTCACACTCAACAACTCTAACACATAATAACATGTTTCAAACTTTCCTTTAACCCGGTTGGAAAGGAATCATATACTAAACAAAACTAACCAACGCAGCTTACTAAATACCACAAATCATAGAATAACAGCATGACTAAGAAAAGGAAACCAACGGTACCCAAACCGGATTAACCCAGTTTAAAACTGGATAATTTATTCTTTTGAAGACTATTACAAAGTCTTAGAAAGAAATAATAAAACACAAAAAAGTCGAAAGACAAACCCATACCACAAACAATTTGATTTTTGAAAAAAGGACACAACCAAAGAAACATAAGTAAAACCACAACAAACCCAACATAAAACGTTGTCACATAACAGGACCCCTCACAAAAACCGCATGAAATCATACTCCCACACCTGGCCTAACCCACCAGGAAAGGACGTCCTGAGCATGCTCTATAGCCGGCCTAACCCACCGCGCTACATCCACGCTTTGTGACCACACCTTTATTTTTAATAAGAGCTACTCAAGGGTGAGTAACTCTTCAAAATAACCGAACTAAAACAAAAAGCTTTTGTGAAAACAACTAACTAAAATCATTATTAAAAAATATTAAATTAATAAAAGTTTTATAAAATGTAAAATCACATGATGCAATATATAGATCAGAATACAACACCAAGGACGAACATCAAAAGACAAGACGACCTCACTACACTCGAGAGAGAATAACCAACTACAATCGATATGCCGCTCACAATCACAACTCAAAGGATTTAGAGTACGACTTGACTTCGCAGAAAAGGACTTCATTGAACTAGACCAATGACCACCTCGATGTTCAAGTATACGTACAGATCCGAGTAACCAGGCATCCCCTCCACGCACAATCTCCACGCCATTCCCAAACTAGATCAGACACAAAAGAAGTTCTCTCCGAAGAACAGAAAAACCTGACATAGCCAACCATTCTGAAACCAGAATTGATGCTGTTGCAAAGACTCAGTCGTTGTCACAAGAAGAACACAACGTCTTATGTCCCTAACTCCAGCTCCCTGGAACTTCCTTAACAAAAAGGAAACAAAAGAAATATGATGTTCGCCAAATACCAACGTCCATCATCCATCCTTGAATTACAGAAGAACTGTTCTAAAAAACACTGTAAAACCCGGATGGGTGGAACCTGATCTAAACTATATTTTATGATTGGATAAATTAAATGTTTTACCAATGTAAAGTATTTAATATTAACCAATCACGATCCATCTAACTAACAATCCACTTATTTGTAAGTGCTGAAGTTACTTGTAATTTCAGCACCAGAGAGATTTGAATTTAACTTAGAAATTAGTTGGACTCTCCCGAGCACTTCAGCAGCCGCAATAAACCAGTATACCCTAGATCTATTGAGCCTAGCAGAGACTAGTTAAACAACCTGAGACTAGATAGTATAAGAGTAAGATTAGGATCGGTATTAGACTAAGAAGTTGCACGAATCTATCCGGCCGAAAATAAGATAGCGTGACGAGCAGACGGTGTACCCTATCCGAAATTACTCTATGAGTTACACTTCGGTCATAACTCAGAAGGGTTCACCCTCACGAATTGGTGAATTTGCTAAAAACAATCTCAAAAAATTTTCACGCATACTTTTTCGAATAATTCTTGTTCTTACTAGTAAGTTCCGCTAATTTCTGATCTAATGGTATCAAGATCAACTGGATCTGTCCAGTCGTTCAAAAGTTATCAACCAAAAGGTCTTTCTTCCAAAGTCAAGAAATTTCTCTCTTATATTTTCCGCCTAACTTTTTCCGCAGTTCTGTTCTTTTCGACCTAAAAATTATTGATCCGAGCTCAGAAGGCCTATACTCTTCTAGTTCAATGCAAAAGACCCGATCTAAAACGCATTAGTTGAAAAAATTTGTGAAAAACTATGCTACCTGGACCCCTCCGGATTGATGAATCTACCAAATCAAACACGTTAAGTTCGATTTCTCTGCAACCCGGAAGGCTTTGGGATGCGGGTTTTAGAATCTGTAGATTCACTAGTGGACGTTGTCCGAACAACTATTTTTACTGTCCTAACTCAAAATTTCAAAAAAATTTCTGAATTTATAGTGTTCCGTTTTCTCAAAAATCACGAAAGTTCGGTTTTTGGTACCAAAATAGTTCCAACCACTTCCGAACTAATCTTAACCGGTTCTATTCATTATAGTAGTGCAATTACGATGTAACACACTAATTTAGTGCTTTTTTCCGTTTCAAAAAATATCGATATCTCAAAAATCGCGATTTTTGGTGGGATCAAAATATCGCTATTTTGACCCTAAAAACTGGTCTGCTTTCTGTGTTTTTTCACTGAAAAACGATATAGGAGTATTAATATAGGCTATATAAGTAATAATATTAGTAATACTGTACCCCTCCGGGTTTCTTTAATATCCGAATTAAGGTGCTTAACTCGGATATTCGCAGTTCGGTGAAGGGTCACTACAGTGCAGCACTGTCGAGCCCCCCACAGATTACTATCTTAATTTTTGTACCAAAAGGGATACAAAACTTGTTAACGATACCCAACAGTCGATTGTTGTTGTCGTTGAGCCCCTTCTTGTTGCTCCTTGTACTGCTTGCCGGATCAGTCTTCTCCCAAGACCCCTCCGGATTGAGCGCAAATCAGCAGACCCTTCCGGA
The DNA here is from genome assembly GCF_963678635.1 of Symsagittifera roscoffensis. Lineage (NCBI taxonomy): Eukaryota > Metazoa > Xenacoelomorpha > Acoela > Convolutidae > Symsagittifera > Symsagittifera roscoffensis. The sequence continues at coordinate 18,085,977 of NC_087065.1, read as the reverse complement.
TTGAGCGCAAATTAGCATTAACGTGCTTAAATACTCAAACAACCCTACAGTACAAGCCTCACAAACGGGCTACAAAAACGATCGTAACAATCCTGACTGATATAAATGCCTGTAACAACAATATATCTATCAACAACAAACGGGAGGGTCGGATCACATCTTGTCTGGGGGGATGATTTCTACTGATTTTTTAATTTTTTACTGTTTTTGGTTTTTCGGTTGTTTTTTATGTTTTTTGTTTTTCTTGGATACTATACTACTTTTTGAGGTGAAAAAATCGTAGAGCCTTTTTAGGTAGCTATTGATGGAGTTTGAGGCGATATCAATATTGGAACTGCTTGCGAAGGGGTGGAAATCGTCTGCATACAAAACAAGGTTTACATTATCGGGAGGTGGCGGTGCATCATGGACAAAAAAATTGAAGAGTGTGGGTGATAAAACAGAACCTTGGGGTACGCCACAGTGGATTATTCGATGGGGGGATGTGTGTTCACGGAATGAGGTGGCAGCCTGTCGACCACTAAGGTAATCACTTAGCCAGCGGACTAGACTTCTTGGGAGGGGAGTGTCATGAACGAGTTCCACAAGTGAGCGATGACACACCATGTCGAAAGCCTTAGATAAGTCAAGTGTGGCCAGTACCGTACGTTTAGGGGGGCGATTTTGGTTAAAACCGTCCGAAATGTAAAATTCGAGAGTGGAGAGAGCTGTGGTGGTGGAGTGAAAAGGGCGGAAGCCGTGTTGGTGTTTGGCGTTGGGGAGATGTTTGGTAAAGATGGGGTGAACGAGCCTCTCCAGAATTTTAACTGCTGGGCAGAGTAAGGATATAGGTCTGTAAGATGTTGATTCTTTAAGATCCTTATTGGGCTTTGGAAGCGGTGCAATTTTTGAATTTTTCCAAATTTGGGGGATAATGTTTTCGGACAAAGAGATATTAAAAAGGTATGTTAAGTATTGAGTAGCAAGTGGGCCGAGATGTTTAAGATGTATATTACAAAGGCCGTCGGGACCTAGCGCTCGCGATGGTTTGCTGTCTGCAATGGCTTGTTTAGTATTTTCAGGGGTAAAAATTGGGCTGTCTGACAGCGGTAGTTTGGCAATTTTTCTTCTCGTTATACGAAGGAGTTTGTCAGAGGCGTGGGGTCTGGCATTGGTGAATTGTTTGCTAAAAGAGCTGGTAATATCACGAGGTGAGTGTATGGGTTTAGAACCAAAAGTAATGGGGTGTCTTCCTGCCACGGGCTTAGATCCATTTAAGGAGCGTACCACTTTCGAGAACTTTCTGGCACCAGTGCGGTAGTCGCAAGTCCGGAGGAATTCTCGCCATTTTTTTTCTTTGTCCTTTGCTGTCTGTTTCATGAGTCTACAGTTCAGTTGGGATATGACTTCTAGGGGGAGATTTTGTTGTCGGCTTAAATCTCTTTCGGCGGCAAGGGCAGTGGACTCGGGGGAAAGAGAGGGAGTGAAGTGGCGAATACGGCCAGCGGGGATGTGGTGGCGTGCTGCCCTGAGCACCAGGTCCCTCAAGAATTTCTCTTCGGCGGCAACTCCGGAAGGTGGAACCGCTGAAAAGAAACCCTCCTCAATTTCCTCTGTGAATTTGATCCAATCTGCTTTTAAAAAAATTATAAAAGTCCTTTTAGGTGAAAAATTTATAAAATCATCCAAGGGTAGTTCTAGAAGAATGGGTAGGTGATCTGATCCTAGATATTTGATTGGGGTCCATGATGTGGAGAGTAAGAGCGATTGGGATGCGAGGGAAATATCTGGTGACGAGAGTTGGTTTTCTGAGTTAAAAGGGACTCTGGTTTGTGTGTCATCATTTAATGGTGCAAAGGTGGATTCGGTTATTTCATTGCTAAGTACAGAGCCGCGTTGATCTTCCTCGATGTTGGAGTTCCATAGTTGTGAATGTGCGTTGGCATCCCCGAGTACTAAGGCGTCCGCAGGTTCAAGTAGTTCGGCAAGGGACGCAGAGTAACCAGGGGGACAACTCGAGCGAGGGGGGATGTAGAAATTATAAATACGAAGCTTGGATGAACTGGCTACCACTGATATTCCCATAGCCTCTAGTGTTCCATCGTTGTTAATATTTATTTCTTCGTATTGTATCGACTCATGTATGGCTATGAGAAGACCGCCCCCTTCTTTTTCTCGATCTTTTCTAATTAAAGTGTAGTGTGAGCCAAGTGAGGGGTTTCGAGATTTCTTTCTTAATTTAGTTTCTTGGAAGACAGCAATATGAATTTGACTTTGAGATAAGAAAGCAGCAATTTCGGGTGCTTTTCCGGAGATACCGTTGCAATTAAATTGAAGGATTTTTAAAAGGCCTTTGGCGGGGTGTGGTGAACTATTTACATTATTAACAGCAGTATGATTAAAATGGTTGTTTGAACTTGAGTTATTTACACTATTTACACGATTACGATTTGCGCGATTTTGGGAGGAGGAATTATTATTCGAGGAGGTGGGAAGGGTGGGAGGGGGAGGGGGGTTAGGGAGGTGGGGTTGGGGGGCGGTTAGGGAAGTTGAACAAGTTTGGGAGTTGGGGGTGGTCAAGTTAGAGGACCTGGTGCCTGGGGGAGGTAAAATGTAGGTAGAGGTACAGGTAGGGCAATAGTAGTCAGGGTGGTGTTGGTTAAGGTGGGTAAGACCACTACATTTAAGGTGAATGTAACCACAGATGTGGCACCAGACACTGGGCTGGGTGCGTTTGATGCGGAAAGAGCAAGCGGAGCAAAAGTAAGGCCCTGGACGGAGCGGAGTAGTAGTATAAGGATGAGCAGACGGAGCAGCCTGGCCGGCTTCAGACGCTCCGTAACCGAAAACCCGGAGACTTCTGAGCTTCTCCCGAACCAATGGGAGGGGGGCTTGACGCCATTTGCATCTTGGTGGGGCCCAAGATGTCGGATCCACCACTGGAAGGCGGCGTCGTCTGGATCCGCTCAAAGATTATCGACTTAGTTGTCTAATCGTGGACTTTTCTTGTTGTTTAAGCAACTTTCATTGAAGTTAACAACAACAAGTGTTGTTCAATGTAGTTTCAGGGAACACTTATAACTTTACAACTTTCAAGTTTTTTTTGTAACTTTTTTTGGGCTCAATTGTGTCTGCTCAAAGATGTCGGCTTAGTTTTCTTCTGTTGCTAATTTTACCGAGACTTACGAATTTTGTAGACCTAGTTTTTTGACTTCATATTTTTTCGACTTTTGTTTATGTGCTGTATCGCAAGTGATGTGAAGCTCCGCTTTTCCTCTGTGCTGATTAATGAATTCTTGCAATTGTTTTAGCCTTTATAAAGACAAAGCTGGACAGTAAAGCATTTCCGCAGGTCAAAGTAAAGGTATGAACATATTCGTATCCAGAAAATGGACAGCAATTTGCACTGAATATCATCATCTATATTTTTCTTCAGTACCTCCGAGGGAAGATGCCTATGCTGAAACTTCTTGGTGAGAGTGGAGGAGTTATGGATGAGTTGAACATAGAGAAGTGGGATACAGACAGCATTGACGAGTTCCTGAGGGAAAAGTTTCAGTTATAGACAAAAATTAATTTCAGATACAATCATTTAGCAAAGTTCTCTCATTTTTGAAGAGAACCATTTTAAACTAGTTTGGTGAGTTTTAGGCAAAACTCCAATTTAGAAAGCGGGAGTGCTGCGGTTTCTATTTGTTCTATAGGAATTGATTTGATGTTTGCAAAATCAGATGGATTGATTGTTGATTAATTTGTGTAAACAGATGCCATTAATTCTCTTCTAAAAATATTAAGAAACTCATTTTCCGTCAGAATCAACTGCAAAAAATATATTTTTTTTTTTTGAAATTTGGTTGTTTGACGGAATTTAGCTGATCAAGGCAAATATTTTTATCTTTTTATTTGTAAGGAATGTCTCTAAAGACCTGTTAAGGGGTTCAAAGGCTGTGGCCATTGCCGTAGCATCTCTCGAGTGCCCCGCCTGAGTGTCGTCACACGTTTTTAAGGGCTCTGTATTCGGTGCATCACTGCAATCCGAATCGCCGTGAGTGTTTCCCCCTTGGCCCACATGACTCCTCCCTGGGCTCCCATGTCTACTGTTACCGGAATCACCTCTTCCAGTCGGATGTGTGCCTTGTGTTGGTCGTTCGTTAGAGGTCTGTCTGTTCCCCGTTGAACTTACTCTACTGTTCGGGCCCCGTGTTCTATTATCCCTTGTGGCTTAGCCTGATGAACTGCCTTACCTCTAGTGGATCCATATGTCCTCCTCCTTTGATGGTCATTGAAGTTCACCTTCGGCTCCCTGCTGGGACCTCCCGAGTTCGTTTCCCCTTCCTTTGGTTCACTCTTGCTGCCTAGTAGCCCGTCCAACCTATCCATGATAGCCTGAGTTCGCCTCTCCATCATCGCATCTATCTTTGTGTCAAGAGTCCCAAAAGACTGCTCTTGCTGAATTCTTAACTTCTCCATGTCGTCTCTTAAGTGTAACTCTCTTTGTTCCGCTTCTCTTGTCATTCGCGACAAGTTCTTCGCTATATGCTTGTCCGTTCTTTCTTTCAAGCGTTTTTCGCTCCTACCCACTTCTTGTCTATTGCGGTTTATTTCTTCAATGTGAACTGCTCTTTCTAGTTCACTCATTCTTAAGGTTATCTGTTCGTTCTGTTCTTCTATACTGTCCACTATGTTGTTCACGGCTTCTTCTAATGCTGCCCAGTTATCCACGAGAGGCGTTACTAGTGGCGGTGTCACCCTGTCGGTCCCAGGTAGCTTCGTGCTGGTCGAGATTCGGGCTTTGACTCTCTGCCTCGACGACTTTTCTCGGTCCAATATCCCGGTGGAAGGGGCAAAATCATGGCCTTGTTCACTCGCCAGCCTTCTGTCTCTCCCCCCCGGTCCATGTACATCCTGGTTTTCATTCGTAGCCTGGTCCGTATGGACCTCCCCTTCTAACATAGCTTTTTGCTCTCCTGAGGACTTCTGACTTCTAGTTTCAACCATTCTGCCTGAAACCGTCTCCCCTTTGTCGGTCTGAGCTCGTGTGATCCGATCCACAAAAGGGTCGGTCATTGTTTTTCTTTGCTTTTTAGGTATGAATTTCCTAGAGCTATTGCCTCGTTTAGGTATCCTTGACTTGTCTAGACTCATTCTCAATTTGTCAATTCTTAATGGCTATACACTCAATTCAATTGCTAGTGACCTTATAGTTTGATTACCAATAATAATGACACAACACAAAAACTTTCACAAGATTCTATTAAATAGTGACCACGAATCCCTGTTTGTTCTTAGAGTACAGCTTGTATATAATTTATTCACACTAACCGATTATCGTTCGTATGATTTGAGAACTAGCACAATATGATGATATCAGTCAATTTAAAAGATAGTGTACTCACTACCCAATCAAGCTCAAATTATGTTGATTTGAAATCAAAAATAACAGAATAAGAATATTTCTATGAAAAACGTATGTGTATTGTACTTTTAGTCGGTTGCAGTACAATAGTCGAACTTGTATTTTTAAGAAAAAGCTTTCCCTGCTTGGTGCTGCACCAAACGGTTCTGCCGGTCATGATGTTAAAAAAAATAACACCCAGGAGCGCCATAAAAACATCTATGTAACATTCGCCCGGAAGATACATATCGACGGAAAATAAAGCTAAGCTATAAAACGACTGGCCAGCGTCTTAACTAAGCTCTACATGCTTTTCACCGTCTCTACCAAAGCCAGTTCTTTTGGTGGTCTTTCTAACATCGGGTCGACAAAAACGTTTTTGCTTTCGGCTTCGGTCAAAACACTCAGATTAACTTAATTACCTGCAAAAATAGTGAGCTCATGGCTGGGTCTCAGTATCCCCAGACTACGAGGTTCTTCCTAAAAATAGGGCTACTACTTTTTATTGAATTATTATTGTTTTTGTTCAGTAGATAAAAATCATCATCTCCATCGAAGATGGATCAACCCTTTCCCCCAACTCCTAGCTTCTCATCCTAGCAAAATGAATTCAGATGTTAATTAAATTCAATTGAGGACATAATAGGGAAGCTAAAAGTTTGTATAAAATGCTAAGAGTTTCAGTCCCGAGACCCCTCCGGATTCTTGAATCCGGGGTAATAAGACCTTTATCTTCCTCCCGGAAGGCTGTTTTCCACCCTTCACCGTTGTTCGCAACGGCCTTGCAACTATTGTAGCGACACAATAGTTGCAACTCGGAGCGGTCTCTGTTACTTCTGTTTTTCTCTGATTCCGATCCTCAGTTTTTTTCGTTGTTATCGTCGTCGCAACTAATGTTGTTGTGTTTATTTCAGTTTCTTCTCTAAAATGGCCGTTTCTGACGTTTCTTAGAATTGTTACGTCATCAATTCGAATTTTTAAAATTTAGGAATTTCTGAATCCTTCAGCCTTCATGATTTGTCCAATCGTTCGAATAACGCTCTTATTCCTTCAAAACCGCCAGTTCAGAAGGTTCGCTGCTAAAAACTCGAAATTGCTGCGTCTGCATTTTGGTCCATTCTGATCGAATGTCACAAAGGTCAAACTTCCAAATATGAGCACGATACAAAATAGCAAGTTCGTCCTTCGAATAACCGATTTTACCAAGGCGCCAGATTGAAAAAAGTATAGAATTCGATTGTTTAACAGCTTTGTCAATATGCTTTGAAAAACCAAATTTGGAGTCAATCGTAAACCCCAGCACTTTGAGGTCATCAACAACCTCAATGCCCTCAACCATATGTATGGCATTACTGCCACTATGGTTGAAAATGATTTGCATTTCCTTGGAAGATTTTTGAACATTGAGAAACAAGTTTCTTGCGTCAAATTGGTGACAGAGCGAACTAATAACTTCCCGAGCATTGTCAGCGCTATTGCAGCCAGCTACAAGAGGATTGTTATCGTCAGCATAAGTTGATAACGTGGTGGAAATATCTGAAACATCAATAGCATGGGTAGAGCAATTGTAAAGAGTGGGAAAATATTCATTACTCCTTCTATCACACTCTTGTGGGAAATAGTATCAAAAGCTTTTGACATATCCAGAGAAAAGAAGCGAACATAATCATAGTTTTCACGGAAATTCCAGAGATGATGTTGCAGCCTAATGAGCATACAGGAAGTAGAAGAATGTTTACGAAAACCATACTGGTTACGTGTAAGCCATCTGTTATAAGGGCCTTGCAAATAGTTCTGGTAAATTAACCTTTCAAACACTCTGGACATAACAGAAGTAACAGAGACAGGCCTCAAATCCTTTGGCTGCTTTGGAGACGACACTTTTGGCAAGGGAGATATTTTTGCAAGCTTCCAAAACTCCGGGAAAATACCTTGTTCCAAGCCCATTGTTTCTACTCTCCCCAGTTCGCGTCTCTGAATTTTTCATAATCGCAAAGCCTCTCGACTGGCCTGGTGTGTTTGCGTCTTTGCTTATTGTTCTCACCACACCAAATTTGTCCATGGTCCCAGTCTCTCTTTCGACGTATGCCTCATTCTCCTGGGTCGAACTTTTGAGGCTGACTTGAGATCCAAAATCCACTTGCTCGTCTTCGTCCTCTTCTTCCTCCTGAGATTCACCTTCATTTCCTGTGCCCACTCCCATGGTGAATGGAAAGATGTTTCCGAAGGTGTTCTTCATTCTTTCTGAGAACGATGAGGACGTTGTTTGTTTCTCAGTCCCGCCTGCCATCATGGTGTTGTCTGTTGGAGATCTTTTAATTGCCACTATTTCAGTTGAGATGTCGTACAGTTCCGACATCTCCTCTCGGTCCCATGTCCCGGTGGAAGTGGCAAAATCATGGCCTTGTTCTACCGGAGTAGATTCACTCGCCAGCCTTCTGTCTCGCCCCCCGGTCCATGTTCATCCTGGTTCTCATTCGTAGCCTGGTCCGTATGGACCTCCACTTCTAACATAGCTTTTCGCTCTTCTGAGGACTTCTGACTCCTAGTTTCAACCATTCTGCCTGAAACCGTTTCCCCTTTGTCGGTCCGGGCTCGTTTGATCCGATCCACAAAAGGGTCGGTCATGGTTTTTCTTTGCTTTTTAGGTATAAATTTCCTAGAGCTATTACCTCGTTTAGGTATCCTTTACTAGTCTAGACTTGTCACTTCTTAATGCCTATACACTCATTTCGATTGCTAGTCACCTTATAGTTTGACTATCAATAATAATGACACAACACAATAAATTTCACAAGATTCTATTAAATAGTGACCACGAATCCCTGTATGTTTTTAGAGTACAGCTCGTATATAATTTATTCACACTTACCGATTATTGGTCGTAAGATTTGAGAACATACACAATATGATGATATCAGTCAATTTAAAAGATAGTGTACTCACTACCCAATCAAGCACAAATTATGTTGATTTGAAATCAAAAATAACAGAATAAGAATATTTCTATGAAAAACGTATGTGTATTGTACTTTTAGTCGGTCGCAGTACAATAGTCGAACTTGTATTTTAAAGACAAAGCTTTCCCTGCTTGGTGCTGCACCAAACAGACAAAACTTTGAAGGCAGTAATTTTCTCAAGTGGGCGTCTATTGCACCCACCGAGTACTGTGTTACCTATCTGCCTTCGGACTGCCCGAGCTAGACCTACTAAAATCCTCAGGGCAGTCACTTGTCGCAAAAACGTATTGGGTTTTAATCCACACCAATGAATTACGCTCTTTTTAGTTTAGACTTAGTGTCGCGAATATCCGAGTTCGGACCTGTTTTGTTTTGGTCTGGTCTTTATTGAAAGGCAAGTTACCTACCAGTGCAGTCACTGATTCCTAGCCTGTCTGTTAATAACCTAATACCTCTCACTATAATCTTTTCTTCTGTCTACCTAAGTCCTTTAATGAAATAATACCCCTCCGGGTTGACAAAAAAAATTTTCTTATATCCCTCTGGATTGGCAAAAATAGGACCCTTCCGGATTGGCGAAATTGAGACCCCTCCGGATTGGGACCCCTCTGAGTTAGCAAATATAAGACCCTTCCGGATTGGGACCCCTCCGGTTTTGTGAAAACAAGACCCCTCCGGATTGGGACCCCTCCGAATTTGAAAAAATTTGGACCCCTCCGGATTGGGAGCCCTCTGGTTTTATAAGAGTAGCTTTTCGGAGATTTCCTTGATTTCCAACCTATACACCTCCGGATACGTTCTCCGATGCTATTATGCTGTTTGAATTAACTAGGAAGATTATGTGATCCTTTCCTAGACCCTTCCGGATTGAAGTTAAGCCTCTTATTTGACAATTCACGCTAACGGTGAAGGGTCTTATCGCTTGCCTAACTTCGGCTCGATTAAGGTTTTCTTGTGCCTTTAGCCTTCCCTTTTCGTCTAGAACAGCCTATAGTTACTTTATTCAACCGCTATTACCTTTTGGTAGGGGTGTAAGGGCTTTCCTAAAAAAGTTTTATAAAACGTGAAGGGTCCACCCTCACGAATTGGTGAATTTGCTAAAAACAATCTCAAAAAATTTTCACGCTTATTTTTTCGAATAATTCTTGTTCTTACTAGTAAGTTCCGCTAATTTCTGATCTAATGGTATCAAGATCGACTGGATCTGTCCAGTCGTTCAAAAGTTATCAACCAAAAGGTCTTTCTTCCAAAGTCAAGAAATTTCTCTCTTATAGATTCCGCCTAACTTTTTCCGCAGTTCTGTTCTTTTCGACCTAAAAATTATTGATCCGAGCTCAGAAGGCCTATACTCTTCTAGTTCAATGCAAAAGACCCGATCTAAAACGCTTTAGTTGAAAAAATTTGCGAAAAACTATGCTACCTGGACCCCTCCGGATTGATGAATCTACCAAATCAAACACGTTAAGTTCGATTTCTCTGCAACCCGGAAGGCTTTGGGATGCGGGTTTTAGAATCTGTAGATTCACTAGTGGACGTTGTCCGAACAACTATTTTTACTGTCCTAACTCAAAATTTCAAAAAAATTTCTGAATTTATAGTGTTCCGTTTTCTCAAAAATCACGAAAATTTGGTTTTTGGTACCAAAATAGTTCCAACCACTTCCGAACTAAACTTAACCGGTTCTATTCATTATAGTAGTGCAATTACGATGTAACACACTAATTTAGTGCTTTTTTCCGTTTCAAAAAATATCGATATCTCAAAAATCGCGATTTTTGGGGGGATCAAAATATCGCTATTTTGACCCTAAAAACTGGTCTGCTTTCTGTGTTTTTTCACTGAAAAACGATATAGGAGTATTAATATAGGCTATATAAGTAATAATATTAGTAATACTATACCCCTCCGGGTTTGTTTACTATCCGAATTAAGGTGCTTAACTCGGATATTCGCAGTTCGGTGAAGGGTCACTACAGTGCAGCACTGTCGAGCCCCCCACAGATTACTATCTTAATTTTTGTACCAAAAGGGATACAAAACTTGTTAACGATACCCAACAGTCGATTGTTGTTGTCGTTGATCCCCTTCTTGTTGCTCCTTGTACTGCTTGCCGGATCAGTCTTCTCCCAAGACCCCTCCGGATTGAGCGCAAATCAGCAGACCCTTCCGGATTGAGCGCAAATTAGCATTAACGTGCTTAAATACTCAAACAACCCTACAGTACAAGCCTCACAAACGGGCTACAAAAATGATCGTAACGATCCTGACTGATATAAATGCCTGTAACAACAATATATCTATCAACAACAAACGGGAGGGTCGGATCACATCTTGTCTGGGGGGATGATTTCTACTGATTTTTTAATTTTTTTACTGTTTTTGGTTTTTTCGGTTGTTTTTTATGTTTTTTGTTTTTCTTGGATACTATACTACTTTTTGTTTGGTTTCATATATATCTTTAATTGTTTTTGGTCACAGACCTCTCAGGGAACGAGGGGATGGCCGATGCCCCTACCCTTCCTGGTTCGTAAATTTTCGGTCTTAACTAGATTAAAAAGCTATTCACGGTAATCCGGAAGGCTTCCGCGTTCCAAACTACCCTTCCACCCCGGCGGTTTTGGCCTATTAAGGGCGTTCATGTCAGTTTCCGCTCGGCGCGGAGTGCTCGTTAACGGTTCTGCCGGTCATGATGTTAAAACAAATAATACCCAGGAGCGCCATAAAAACATCTATGTAACATTCGCCCGGAAGATACATATCGACGGAAAATAAAGCTAAGCTATAAAAAGACTGGCCAGCGTATAAACTAAGCTCTACATGCTAAACTCGGAGCGGTCTCTGTTACTTCTGTTTTTCTCTGATTCCGATCCTCAGTTTTTTTCGTTGTTATCGTCGTCGCAACTAATGTTGTTGTGTTTCTTTCAGTTTCTTCTCTAAAATGGCCGTTTCTGTCGTTTCTTAGAATTGTTACGTCATCAATTCGAATTTTTAAAATTTAGGAATTTCCGAATCCTTCAGCCTTCACGATTTGTCCAATCGTTCGAATAACGCTCTTATTCCTTCAAAACCGCCAGTTTGGAAGGTTCGCTGCTAAAAACTCGAAATTGCTGCGTCTGCATTTTGGTCCATTCTGATCGAATGTCACAAAGGTCAAACTTCCAAATATGAGCGACTGGCATTGTTTTTAACGGCGTTCGCGTGTTTTAGGTATTTAGAGACCTAGCCATGTGGACGTTCTTATTTCTAGCGTGGGGGTATTTTGGTAGTGGCCTTTGAGCTGTAACACGATTTTGTAATCCCATTTCTTTAACGACCCGAATTGGCTCCGACAGAATGAGGTACAAAAACACAAGAAGTTGTTCTCTGACCCTTGAGCAAATGGTTGTAGGGCCTAATTCTCTTAACCTCATATGTGACATAAGCGGACGACTGTAGAGAAAACATGTTGCAATCGCGCGAAATATGACTCATCCTCCTACTTGAAACAAACATAATATATGATTATAAAATAAATATTAAATAAAGAACTGCCAGCTAATGAAAAAGCAAATATGAAAATTTTCAATTCGAAAACCCAAGAACAAAAAACTGTACCTAGTGGAAAGATAATGGTAAATACATTGAAAGTTCTGTTTTCAAAAGATCAGTAAGAATATATAACAACATTCATCAAAATGTATCCTCAGATGACGTACTGATCTAAAAAAAGGTTTAAAAATTACTTTTTATCTCTATTTAAGGAAGAATACACTGACAACCTATGGTAAGCTGTCATGGAAAGATTTCAGTTTTATAGATAGATAGATAGATAGATAGATAGATAGATAGATAGATAGATAGATACTTAAATTAGTTATAGAATGACATCTATAAATCGTAATAAGACAACAAATTAAACTATATGTCATGAAGTCTGCGCAGCAGGCGATAAAGAAATATATTCATTTGCCTCTCCATCTTACAGCGAGCAATAGGTGGATCACGACAGCGCAGGTTGTTTGCTGAGTAGGTAGAACGTGTCGGAACTAAATCAAACAACAGATGATCAGAACCTGTTTGGAGGATTGCATCGTAGAATTTTTGGTCAGCTCTTCTAATAGTTGCAGATATTGGTTCATAAGTATCAGTAACGCCGAGCCTTATTGCACGTCTTTGAAACAAATTTATCTTCTCTAGATCTTTAACATTTGAACCACCCCAAACATTAATGCCAAAGTAAAGCTTTGGGAGAACAAAAGCACGATACAAAATAGCAAGTTCGTCCTTCGAATAACCGATTTTACCAAGGCGCCAGATTGAAAAAAGTATAGAGTTCGATTGTTTAACAGCTTTGTGAATATGCTTAGAAAAACCAAATTTGGAGTCAATCGTTAACCCCAGCACTTTGAGGTCATCAACAACCTCAATGCCCTCAACCATATGTATGGCATTACTGCCACTATGGTTGAAAATGATACGCGTTTCCTTGGAAGATTTTTGAACTTTGAGAAACAAGTTTCTTGCGTCAAATTGGTGACAGAGCGAACTAATAACTTCCCGAGCATTGTCAGCGCTATTGCAGCCAGCTACAAGAGGATTGTTATCGTCAGCATAAGTTGATAACGTGGTGGAAATATCTGAAACATCAATAGCATGGGTAGAGCAATTGTAAAGAGTGGGAAAATATTCATTACTCCTTCTATCACACACTTGTGGGAAATAGTATCAAAAGCTTTTGACATATCTAGAGAAAAGAAGCGAACATAATCAAAGTTTTCACGGAAATTCCAGAGATGATGTTGCAGCCTAATGAGCATACAGGAAGTAGAAGAATGTTTACGAAAACCATACTGGTTACGTGTAAGCCATCTGTTATAAGGGCCTTGCAGATAGTTCTGGTAAATTAACCTTTCAAACACTCTGGACATAACAGAAGTAACAGAGACAGGCCTCAAATCCTTTGGTTGCCTCGGAGACGAAACTTTTGGCAAGGGAGATATTTTTGCAAGCTTCCAAAACTCCGGGAAAATACCTTGTTCCAAGCACAAGTTGAACATATGACAATAGATTTCGACCAAATTGTGAGCATTGTCCTTAAAGATCCAAAATGGGAGAGCTTCTGGGCCAGTAGCGGTGCGCCTAATGCGTTTCATGGCATTAAATATTTGCAAGAGCGAAAACTGTGGACCGTCATTTGTAGTCTCCAAATAAGTAGGCTTGAATGGGCCTCCAGAAGCAGTGGAGATGCCATTATAGTACTGGTTAAGCTGCTCAGCCGAAAAAACACAGGTGCGATCTGGGGCTATTGTATTCTTATTCAATAAAGTATTCACACGCTGCCACCAGTTTCGACCACTGGAATCAGAAAAGGCACGTTTAGTAATTAACATACGAACTTGAAGGCCGACAGCATTCGCTTCCGCAAGTTTACCTCGACGTGTATGTCGATGCTTCTTCCTTAAAAGATATTTGATAACCGGAGTCATGAAAAGTGGATCCTTTGAGCAAAGAACAACACGTTTCAATGGACAGGCGACCTTATACAGATTCAGAAGCTCGTTAGAAAGTTCCCCTAACAACACATTTGGATCGTTGTAGTTAAGAAAATAACTTAAATCATGGGTATCCAGCAAATAGTTCAAATGATTTTTGTTGGCAAATCTATGGTCACGAAAGTAAACAACCTTCTTTCAGATTGTTCAACACCATGACAAGCAACCAAACCAATATGGTCCGTTCTCAGAGTAGACGTAAATCGTTCAATACCATTGAAATAAATTTCATCCGAACACAATATTTTGTCAAGTCTATTATTCCCGCGTGTGGGTTCCGTACAAACATCGTAAAGACCGCAATCTAATACGAGGTCATCAGTATCCAAGTTATTGAAATCCCCACAGATTACAATAATTGACGATAGGTTCTGGTCCCTGAAGACATTGATGGAATGTGAGATATGCATTTCTAGCTGACGGCCATACGTAGCATCAGGTGGGAAATAAACCAAACAGACCAACAAATATTTATTTCCTACGCTAACTGACAGCCACAGAATTTCATACTGATCAGAATGATGACAAGTCCACCGATCACTGACAATACCTTCACGAACAAAAATACAGACACCGCCGCTTGTGGTTTTGTTTGAGTTCAACGAACTGCGGTCTTTCCTAAATATCTTATACCCAGGAATAGCAATAAACGAATTATCAATGTCCGTGGTTAACCAAGACTCAGTTATACAGATAATATCAAATCCGTGATAACTGGCATCACACTGTAGTTCATAAATGGCATTATGTTTTTTCAATGAACGGTCATTCAGCAAACAGAGAGTAATTTTGCGGTTGGCTAGTCAAAACACATGTTCTTTGCCATCCAGATACAATTTTAAATCTCTAACTCTCAGTCTATCCTTTGAGATACCGTTTTCGACAAGTTTATAACGTTCAGAGAGAATACGCGACTCTAATTTTTTTCGTCAACAGTAAACTCTCTGGATAAGTAGATGCGATCAGAATAATCTTTCAAGATATACGATTTAGCCAGCAACTTACGAACCAGCCATGGATTCTTAAACCTCACCAGCAAGGTTCTCGGCCTGGTAGCATCAGATCGATATTTTCCCAGCCGAAAGGAATCAGTTATAGGCTCATTGACAGACTCTCCCAAACACTCCATAACTTTTCTGACTGCTTGAATATCTGAATCCATTCTGTCATGCAATTTCTGGTTGGAAGGTTCAGGCACGCCATTTATTCTTATTCCCATTTTACTTTGATCATCAGGTGTAACAGGTGTTGCTGTGTGGCCATTTACAGTTGTCTTAGTATCAGTGGATACAATAGCTGCTTTAAGATTGATGACTTCAGTTTTGATAGATTCTAGAGAAGTTTCAATAGACTTATCTCGACTGGACGTCTTCATTGCTGTCTTGGCATCGTCAAGGCAGTTCGCACAGGCCCACATAATCCCACGAACCGATGATAGATGATCGTAAACCTGCTGCGGGATGTCCGTACACGCCCGATGCCACCACTCGCCACATCTATCGCATTGCACTCCTTCGTCTTGCTTCTTCACGGCTGCGTTGCAGGATGTACACGGTGAATAATGAGCACTCTTCAAGCGTCCACGTGTCCCCGTCATCATAGTATATGAAACCATTTAATAAGTTTATCACAACAATTAGGCTTTATTTGTGCTTTTCTTTGATTTATTTATTAATTATTTGATATTGCTATGATTATTTAATCACGTGAAATAAAAAATTTTGTAAAAGTAAAATCTGAATTTGACTTACACTTGACTCCGGGAATTTGTTTCAATTTGCTAATAAATAGTGTTTTTTTAATTGAAATTTGTTAAGTTCCTGCTTAGCAGTTGCACGGACGACCGCCTAGTGATACCCGCGTTGTACTTCAAGACTGTTGGCCCCTCATGATCTGATTTTATGCATAAATTATTTCAGGTCAAATGCGCTGCGTAGGATTCAGCTTTGCAGTGCTTGCAGCATTACAATGGGCTGTCTTAAGTGTAAGATACGAATAAAAATACAGATGTATGCTTCAATATCAAATATTTTCAACATCAGGAGAAGGTAAACTACCATTGAACTTGAGTTGAGTTGATTTGCTCGCATTTTAGACTGCCGAAGAGTTGTCAAATAAATCAGAGTGTGTGAGTTCAGGATTTTTGCCGGAATCGCTTCAATGTGGTTCTTGTGGCGACTTGGGTAAATTTGGATTGTCATCATTGAAAGAAAGTTGTCTAGATTGCTGCCACGGAGACTCCCTTGCCAATGTAGGTTGTTGTCAAGCTAAATTTTCAGAAGCATCTTTCAGTATAAAATCTGAGTGAACCCTTTCAGACGTATCACAGTGCAGTCATCGAAGTATGCAACTGAAAGTTGCCAAAATTCCCCCAGCTGGACGGTAGGTTATCTGCGTTCTGTGTTAAAATTGATGATAACCTCTTGATTAAACTTGCGAATCGGGATCTGCGTTCTGTGTTAAAATTGATGATAACATCTTGATTAAACTTGCGAATCGGCAACTAGGTTCTTTGCCCGTAAACAGTTTTTCTTACACGTAAGAAATTGTGGTTGCTTTATTATCCATTCTGTGTAACTTTCAGGCCCCTCCCTCCGCTTAGCCTGGGGGTAATGCAGTTGCCTTTGCACTCTATGGTTTGGTGTTCGAGTCCTAGCTGGACCTTGTTTTTTTTTTCAGTGTATGAAACTGAATTTTTTTCGGGAAAAATTGAATAGTCTGATTGTTGTTTGTCGACTTATGATTTGTCGGCTTAGTTGCTATGTCACTGATTTTTTTTTGCGCTGTAAGCAGTTTTCATGATAATTTTAAGTGTCGTTCACTACCGCTTAGAAATTTTATTCTGCCTAATTGATTTCGGCTCATGTTTTATCGGTTAAGTGAAATTATTTTGCAACGGCGTAAAATATATTTTTTAAAATTTGATTGAATCAGGTCGGCTGAAGTATAAAAGTTGAAGATTCAAGCAATTTCTGCGGTCAAACTTTATTATGACAATTTTTTTCCAGTCTGCTCAAAGATTATCGACTTAGTTGTCTAATCGTGGACTTTTCTTGTTGTTTAAGCAACTTTCATTGAAGTTAACAACAACAAGTGTTGTTCAATGTAGTTTCAGGGAACACTTATAACTTTACAACTTTCAAGTTTTTTTTGTAACTTTTTTTGGGCTCAATTGTGTCTGCTCAAAGATGTCGGCTTAGTTTTCTTCTGTTGCTAATTTTACCGAGACTTACGAATTTTGTAGACCTAGTTTTTTGACTTCATATTTTTTCGACTTTTGTTTATGTGCTGTATCGCAAGTGATGTGAAGCTCCGCTTTTCCTCTGTGCTGATTAATGAATTCTTGCAATTGTTTTAGCCTTTATAAAGACAAAGCTGGACAGTAAAGCATTTCCCCAGGTCAAAGTAAAGGTATGAACATATTCGTATCCAGAAAATGGACAGCAATTTGCACTGAATATCATCATCTATATTTTTCTTCAGTACCTCCGAGGGAAGATGCCTTTGCTGAAACTTCTTGATGAGAGTGGAGGAGTTATGGATGAATTGAACATAGAGAAGTGGGATACAGACAGCATTGACGAGTTCCTGAGGGAGAAGTTTCAGTTATAGACAAAAGTTAATTTCAAATACAATCATTTAGCAAAGTTCTCTCACAGCCATTTTTGAGGAGAGCCATTTTAAACTAGTTTGGTGAGTTTTAGGCAAAACTCCAATTTAGAAAGCGGGAGTGCTGCGGCTTCTATTTGTTCTATAAGAATTGATTTGATGTTTTGCAAAATCAGATGAGTTGATTGTTGATTAATTTGCGTAAACAGATGCCGTTAATTCTCTTCTAAATTATTTAAGCAACTCATTTTCCGTCAGAATCAACTGCAAAAAATATAATATTTTATTTTAAAATTTGGTTGTTTGACGGAATTTAGCTGTTCAAGGCAAAAGTTTTCATCTATTGGGTTCGACAAAACATGAGCTGTTGTGATTTCATTACTTTACAATCAAATACTATGAAATGGGCAAAACCCGAAATAATTCCATTCCTCCAAATTGAATATGGGCCCGAAACTCACCAAAGGATTAATAACTATTAGCTTTCTGTCGGAGTTTTAAGCAACCGTTTTGATAGCGGTTTTGAGCGCAACCCAGTATGGCTAAAAGTGCATCAAAGTGTTGGCTCTCGAAAAGTACTGTGCGAATACTTTTGCTATAAGACGCGGTGTTTAAGTGCAGTTCAAAGAGTTCATCTATTCAGTTTGACCTATTTTAGGTCTTCGTTTTTTTCGGTGCAAAGGTTATTTGGTGCAAAGCAGTTTCGGTGCAAAGCACGATACAAAATAGCAAGTTCGTCCTTCGAATAACCGATTTTACCAAGGCGCCAGATTGAAAAAAGTATAGAATTCGATTGTTTAACAGCTTTGTCAATATGCTTAGAAAAACCAAATTTGGAGTCAATCGTAAACCCCAGCACTTTGAGGTCATCAACAACCTCAATGCCCTCAACCATATGTATGGCATTACTGCCACTATGGTTGAAAATGATACGCGTTTCCTTGGAAGATTTTTGAACATTGAGAAACAAGTTTCTTGCGTCAAATTGGTGACCGAGCGAACTAATAAATTCCCGAGCATTGTCAGCGCTATTGCAGCCAGCTACAAGAGGATTGTTATCGTCAGCATAAGTTGATAACGTGGTGGAAATATCTGAAACATCAATAGCATGGGTAGAGCAATTGTAAAGAGTGGGAAAATATTCATTACTCCTTCTATCACACTCTTGTGGGAAATAGTATCAAAAGCTTTTGACATATCTAGAGAAAAGAAGCGAACATAATCAAAGTTTTCACGGAAATTCCAGAGATGATGTTGCAGCCTAATGAGCATACAGGAAGTAGAAGAATGTTTACGAAAACCATACTGGTTACGTGTAAGCCATCTGTTATAAGGGCCTTGCAGATAGTTCTGGTAAATTAACCTTTCAAACACTCTGGACATAACAGAAGTAACAGAGTCAGGCCTCAAATCCTTTGGTTGCCTCGGAGACGAAACTTTTGGCAAGGGAGATATTTTTGCAAGCTTCCAAAACTCCGGGAAAATACCTTGTTCCAAGCACAAGTTGAACATATGACAATAGATTTCGACCAAATTGTGAGCATTGTCCTTAAAGATCCAAAATGGGAGAACTTCTGGGCCAGTAGCGGTGCGCCTAATGCGTTTCATGGCATTAAATATTTGCAAGAGCGAATACTGTGGACCGTCATTTGTAGTCTCCAAATAAGTAGGCTTGAATGGGCCTCCAGAAGCAGTGGAGATGCCATTATAGTACTGGTTAAGCTGCTCAGCCGAAAAAACACAGGTGCGATCTGGGGCTATTGTATTCTTATTCAATAAAGTATTCACACGCTGCCACCAGTTTCGACCACTGGAATCAGAAAAGGCACGTTTAGTAATTAACATACGAACTTGAAGGCCGACAGCATTCGCTTCCGCAAGTTTACCTCGACGTGTATGTCGATGCTTCTTCCTTAATAACCGGAGTCATGAAAAGTGGATCCTTTGAGCAAAGAACAACACGTTTCAATGGACAGGCGACCTTATACAGATTCAGAAGCTCGTTAGAAAGTTCCCCTAACAACACATTTGGATCGTTGTAGTTAAGAAAATAACTTAAATCATGGGTATCCAGCAAATAGTTCAAATGATTTTTGTTGGCAAATCTATGGTCACGAAAGTAAACAACCTTCTTTCAGATTGTTCAACACCATGACAAGCAACCAAACCAATATGGTCCGTTCTCAGAGTAGACGTAAATCGTTCAATACCATTGAAATAAATTTCATCCGAACACAATATTTTGTCAAGTCTATTATTCCCGCGTGTGGGTTCCGTACAAACATCGTAAAGACCGCAATCTAATACGAGGTCATCAGTATCCAAGTTATTGAAATCCCCACAGATTACAATAATTGACGATAGGTTCTGGTCCCTGAAGACATTGATGGAATGTGAGATATGCATTTCTAGCTGACGGCCATACGTAGCATCAGGTGGGAAATAAACCAAACAGACCAACAAATATTTATTTCCTACGCTAACTGACAGCCACAGAATTTCATACTGATCAGAATGATGACAAGTCCACCGATCACTGACAATACCTTCACGAACAAAAATACAGACACCGCCGCTTGTGGTTTTGTTTGAGTTCAACGAACTGCGGTCTTTCCTAAATATCTTATACCCAGGAATAGCAATAAACGAATTATCAATGTCCGTGGTTAACCAAGACTCAGTTATACAGATAATATCAAATCCGTGATAACTGGCATCACACTGTAGTTCATAAATGGCATTATGTTTTTTCAATGAACGGTCATTCAGCAAACAGAGAGTAATTTTGCGGTTGGCTAGTCAAAACACATGTTCTTTGCCATCCAGATACAATTTTAAATCTCTAACTCCCAGTCTATCCTTTGAGATACCGGTTTCGACAAGTTTATAACGTTCAGAGAGAATACGCGACTCTAATTTTTTTCGTCAACAGTAAACTCTCTGGATAAGTAGATGCGATCAGAATAATCTTTCAAGATATACGATTTAGCCAGCAACTTACGAACCAGCCATGGATTCTTAAACCTCACCAGCAAGGTTCTCGGCCTGGTAGCATCAGATCGATATTTTCCCAGCCGAAAGGAATCAGTTATAGGCTCATTGACAGACTCTCCCAAACACTCCATAACTTTTCTGACTGCTTGAATATCTCAATCCATTCTGTCATGCAATTTCTGGTTGGAAGGTTCAGGCACGCCATTTATTCTTATTCCCATTTTACTTTGATCATCAGGTGTAACAGGTGTTGCTGTGTGGCCATTTACAGTTGTCTTAGTATCAGTGGATACAATAGCTGCTTTAAGATTGATGACTTCAGTTTTGATAGATTCTAGAGAAGTTTCAATAGACTTATCTCGACTGGACGTCTTCATTGCTGTCTTGGCATCGTCAAGGCAGTTCGCACAGGCCCACATAATCCCACGAACCGATGATAGATGATCGTAAATCTGCTGCGGGATGTCCGTACACGCCCGATGCCACCACTCGCCACATCTATCGCATTGCACTCCTTCGTCTTGCTTCTTCACGGCTGCGTTGCAGGATGTACACGGTGAATAATGAGCACTCTTCAAGCGTCCACGTGTCCCCGTCATCATAGTATATGAAACCATTTAATAAGTTTATCACAACAATTAGGCTTTATTTGTGCTTTTCTCTGATTTATTTATTAATTATTTGATATTGCTATGATTATTTAATCACGTGAAATAAAAAATTTTGTAAAAGTAAAATCTGAATTTGACTTACACTTGACTCCGGGAATTTGTTTCAATTTGCTAATAAATAGTGTTTTTTAATTGAAATTTGTTAAGTTCCTGCTTAGCAGTTGCACGGACGACCGCCTAGTGATACCCGCGTTGTACTTCAAGACTGTTGGCCCCTCATGATCTGATTTTATGCATAAATTATTTCAGGTCAAATGCGCTGCGTAGGATTCAGCTTTGCAGTGCTTGCAGCATTACAATGGGCTGTCTTAAGTGTAAGATACGAATAAAAATACAGATGTATGCTTCAATATCAAATATTTTCAACATCAGGAGAAGGTAAACTACCATTGAACTTGAGTTGAGTTGATTTGCTCGCATTTTAGACTGCCGAAGAGTTGTCAAATAAATCAGAGTGTGTGAGTTCAGGATTTTTGCCGGAATCGCTTCAATGTGGTTCTTGTGGCGACTTGGGTAAATTTGGATTGTCATCATTGAAAGAAAGTTGTCTAGATTGCTGCCACGGAGACTCCCTTGCCAATGTAGGTTGTTGTCAAGCTAAATTTTCAGAAGCATCTTTCAGTATAAAATCTGAGTGAACCCTTTCAGACGTATCACAGTGCAGTCATCGAAGTATGCAACTGAAAGTTGCCAAAATTCCCCCAGCTGGACGGTAGGTTATCTGCGTTCTGTGTTAAAATTGATGATAACATCTTGATTAAACTTGCGAATCGGGAACTAGGTTCTTTGCCCGTAAACAGTTTTTCTTACACGTAAGAAATTGTGGTTGCTTTATTATCCATTCTGTGTAACTTTCAGGCCCCTCCCTCCGCTTAGCCTGGAGGTAATGCAGTTGCCTTTGCACTCTATGGTTTGGTGTTCGAGTCCTAGCTGGACCTTGTTTTTTTTTCAGTGTATGAAACTGAATTTTTTTCGGGAAAAATTGAATAGTCTGATTGTTGTTTGTCGACTTATGATTTGTCGGCTTAGTTGCTATGTCACTGATTTTTTTTTGCGCTGTAAGCAGTTTTCATGATAATTTTAAGTGTCGTTCATTACCGCTTAGAAATGTTATTCTGCCTAATTGATTTCGGCTCATGTTTTATCGGTTAAGTGAAATTATTTTGCAACGGCGAAAAATATATTTTTTAAAATTTGATTGAATCAGGTCGGCTGAAGTATAAAAGTTGAAGATTCAAGCAATTTCTGCGGTCAAACTTTATTATGACAATTTTTTCCAGTCTGCTCAAAGATTATCGACTTAGTTGTCTAATCGTGGACTTTTCTTGTTGTTTAAGCAACTTTCATTGAAGTTAACAACAACAAGTGTTGTTCAATGTAGTTTCAGGGAACACTTATAACTTTACAACTTTCAAGTTTTTTTTGTAACTTTTTTTGGGCTCAATTGTGTCTGCTCAAAGATGTCGGCTTAGTTTTCTTCTGTTGCTAATTTTACCGAGACTTACGAATTTTGTAGACCTAGTTTTTTGACTTCATATTTTTTCGACTTTTGTTTATGTGCTGTATCGCAAGTGATGTGAAGCTCCGCTTTTCCTCTGTGCTGATTAATGAATTCTTGCAATTGTTTTAGCCTTTATAAAGACAAAGCTGGACAGTAAAGCATTTCCCCAGGTCAAAGTAAAGGTATGAACATATTCGTATCCAGAAAATGGACAGCAATTTGCACTGAATATCATCATCTATATTTTTCTTCAGTACCTCCGAGGGAAGATGCCTTTGCTGAAACTTCTTGATGAGAGTGGAGGAGTTATGGATGAATTGAACATAGAGAAGTGGGATACAGACAGCATTGACGAGTTCCTGAGGGAAAAGTTTCAGTTATAGACAAAAGTTAATTTTAAATACAATCATTTAGCAAAGTTCTCTCACAGCCATTTTTGAGGAGAGCCATTTTAAACTAGTTTGGTGAGTTTTAGGCAAAACTCCAATTTAGAAAGCGGGAGTGCTGCGGCTTCTATTTGTTCTATAAGAATTGATTTGATGTTTTGCAAAATCAGATGAGTTGATTGTTGATTAATTTGCGTAAACAGATGCCGTTAATTCTCTTCTAAAATATTTAAGCAACTCATTTTCCGTCAGAATCAACTGCAAAAAATATAATATTTTATTTTGAAATTTGGTTGTTTGACGGAATTTAGCTGTTCAAGGCAAAAGTTTTCATCTATTGGGTTCGACAAAACATGAGCTGTTGTGATTTCATTACTTTACAATCAAATACTATGAAATGGGCAAAACCCGAAATAATTCCATTCCTCCAAATTGAATATGGGCCCGAAACTCACCAAAGGATTAATAACTATTAGCTTTCTGTCGGAATTTTAAGCAACCGTTTTGATAGCGGTTTTGAGCGCAACCCAGTATGGCTAAAAGTGCATCAAAGTGTTGGCTCTCGAAAAGTACTGTGCGAATACTTTTGCTATAAGACGCGGTGTTTAAGTGCAGTTCAAAGAGTTCATCTATTCAGTTTGACCTATTTTGGGTCTTCGTTTTTTTCGGTGCAAAGGTTATTTATTTATTGAAGTGTACATATTTGTTCTAATATTGATTATTAATGTTTGTAGTTAATGTAAAAACTTGATGAAAGGTTTTGGGTTGATTTTGTTGGTTTTTTAACTCTATATTTGAAGCAACGTATGACGCCTGCTGAAAGAACCTCTTCTGAGGACTTGGCAGGCCGAACAGGATCTTTATCCATGTTTCATTTGAACAGTTATTCTCGCCAGAAGTCTCAATTCAAATCATTTTCACTATCTGTTTTGTCAAGTAATAGTATGATTTTGGGTTTTAATACAGATTTTAACGATGGAGTTTCAACACTGATTAATTGTTTTTTCAAGCTCTTCAAGTTTTTTCAAGCGTTTCAGAGAATCTTTGATTTGAAATTAAAGTGTCTAAATTATCTCATTGCTTCTTGAATTCTAAACCTGCTAAGACATGGCCCGAACTAAGCAAACTGCCCGTAAGACCACAGGCGGTAAAGCGCCTCGAAAGACTCTGGCGACGAAAGCGGCTCGAAAAATGGCGCCAATGGGTATGCATGGAGGTATCAAGAAACCCCATCGTTACAGGCCAGGAACTGTAGCTTTAAGAGAAATTAGAAAGTATCAAAAGAGCACTGAGCTTCTGATCCGCAAACTTCCATTTCAGAGATTGGTTCGAGAGATTGCCCAGAATTTAAAACCGGATCTGAAATTTCAGGGACAGGCTATATTAGCATTGCAAGAAGCGGCAGAGAGCTTCTTAGTTAGCCTGTTCGAAGATACAAACTTGTGTGTAATTCATGCCAGAAGAGTGACTGTTATGCCTCGAGATTTGCAGTTAGCCAGACGAATAAGAGGAAACTTTATTTAAATTTTTCATTGAAAGTGTGAAAAAAATGAAAAGTTGCTAGATTCCGAGAGAAAAGCAGCGAGTTAGACATATGTAGACATAACTTAGGTACAAGAAGTTTTTTTTAAATTGAGGCATTAAATCAAATACTGTATTTTCACAAGTGAAGCGCGCAGTGTTATATAACGAAAGCTGCTTTTTCAAACCAAATTTGCAAATAAAAGGGCTCATTTATTTGGCATTTCAACCATTTCTTTTTATCTGTTTACTTTTGCTACATAGCAATATATCTGGTTTGCTCGTGTAGCATTAGCATTATATCTTTGTATCTGGTTAATTGGTGGCTAATGCTTGACAATTTTTATGCGATCATGAAGTAGATGCTAGGACGTTAGTCTCTTAAACTTGAGGTTGATCGTTCTATTCCGGCACAGGTCTAAGTTTTTATTAGCTTTACTTTTTCTTTTCTTTTTCTCTTTTTTTTAGGCAACTTTTTGCCGTTTTCTTGATTGTGTGCAGCGTCGCCTCTGCACAAAGAAGTTAACAGATTGTGAAAGTAATTTCACCCGGCTGAATGTCTTCTCTGTGCAATTGCAATTAGATCGCTTGAGATGTTTGGTTAGATAGACTAGTTTTTTAATTACTTAACTAACAATTGCTTTTAAGCCATTATATCTTGACGTCTCCCGTCATCGTAATTTTTTTTCTGATTTTTTTTTTCAAAAGGAGGAGATAACTTGACTGTTCTTTTCAGATAATGTCTCAGAATGAGTTCGGGGACTGATTCTAGCTCCTCGTCTGGTGACAGACCAGACACAGAGAACGAGGAGTTATCTTCACCCTCCTCGCAACAACCATCTGTTTTGACCCCACCTTCCACAGAGGTCCACGTCACTATCATAGATGAGGAGGTCGGCTTATTGGACGACAGTACATGCAACGCAACCACGAGTAGCAATGCCAGTTTCTCTAATTCGCCTGGAAGTCTTTCGCTACCCAATAGTGCCAAATCACCTGGAGCTACTGATTCTACAGTTGCGTTGCAGTCGCCGGGAGTTTTTGAGAAAAAGGTGAAATTTGCCAAAGGAACCAAAACTTCTTCTGATTATAAATCGCAGAAAAATGAGACTAAGTTCTTTCCAAAAAATATTCCGCTGTCAAGAGTTTCAAATGAGTCACCGAGTTCTGAAGATAGTGTAGATGTGTCATCCGTTTCAACGGTGCCAGAAGATGATCCTAGAACGAGTAAAAAGTCATACGCAACACTTGGCGATCTGGTCTTCTCGCGGTGTTCGTTTTCAAAGAAAGATAACGAATCAGAAACATTCAAAGACCGCGCCGAAGAGCTTCGAGAAAAAGTTAAGCAAAGAAAGGCCGATAAAGAGAAGCAACGGGACAAAAAAGCGACCTCTTCGACTGTAAATTTGGACGATGATCTTATCAAAGATTTGGAGAAGCACACAAAACGAGACGTGGTGAGCAAGAAACAGTCTAAGTTTCCGCAGCCGAGTAAAAGTACAGGGAAGGCAAGTAGTAGCTCTGTTACCATCAATAAATTAGATACAGGAAAAGTGTCCAAAAAGAAATTGACCAAGGGCTCAAAAGTCAATAAACTCGATCTGCTCGAAGAGTATGCGCAAATGCTACGAGATGCGATAAAACATCAAAGTGATTCCGATGAAGAAAGTTCAAGCTCAAGTGACGACAATTCTAACTCTCGAAAACACAAATCGAAGAAAAAGAAGAAGAAAAAACTTTCACATCGCAAGACTCAGGACTCTGATGAAATCATGGAAGTTATCAAGCTAGAGGCTCAATCGAACGATGAAATGGACGTTGACACCCCTTCGCCACAACCAACAGAAATTACGTTCTCTTTTCAATCTCAAGAAGCGTCATCAGGTTCGATTACCATTAAAGAGGAGCCGGAACTGGACGTGGTTTGTGTAAAGCAGGAACCTGATAGCTCTCAGTTGCAGGCATGCTGCGGCTCTCAGGCATCAGCATTGCCAATTCCAGCTTCTAATATAGCCTTACCTGTATGTGCACAATCATCGCTAGCATCATCAGTTGAGACTTCTGCCCAAGCTGCTGCTTCAAATTCAAACTATTCGATTTTGTCATCTGATTCGATTAATGCAGATCCGAACCAAGCGCCAAAGAAAACTCGACGCAGCAGTGCGAGAGAAAGATCGAGGTCGCCACCGCCTCCTCCCCCGCCGCCACCTCCACCGATGATGCCTGGCGAAGGCATCATTCCATTTCCACCTCCGTCTTTTATCAGTTCTACCCGCAGTGACCAGTTTCCAGTATCCAGCAGTTGCTTTCAAAGCATCTCACAACCACCGCCGGCTAGGGAATTCCTTGTTCAAAATGCACCGCCGGCGCCTTTTCAATCTACTTCGACTGCGATTTCATTATCCAATCAGCCTTCTCCTGGGCCTAGTTTCTACTCCGGGGCGCCACCAGGGTTATTAAACATGCCGCCTCATCTGCTCCCGCCTATGCCGAATCAAATGAACCCACCGGCCTTCCAACCGCCTCAAATGACTGCCAATAACATGCCTCCGCCTCCGTACACGCCTTTTCCAACCAACATGCAATTCAGAAATCCACCGCCAAATCCGCCTTCTGGTGGAAACCTGAACCAAAATCTACCAACTGCAAATTTACCACCACCTCTGCCGCACATGATGTCTTCAAATTCAGGAATAAGAATGCAGTCCCAGTTCAATGGAGCTGGAAATTTCAATTTTCAGCCTCCGATGTTTGATAATAATATGAGGAATAATATAACCGGCAATGTGACTGTTCAACAGGAAGCTCAACTACCGAATTTAAAGCCAGTCGCTCAGGTTAACAGCACGATTGTTTTGGATCCGAACAATCCTAGAGCTCCTCTAACATTCAACACTAAGCTTACGTCATACATTCCTGAGTCATTCGCAGCCGCGCAAATCACGCCTACTTTTTCGACTGCTAATCTGTCGAATATTGAAACTACTACTATGCAATCATCACCTAACCTCAATTCATCGTCAACAGCTTGTAATATCAGTTCGTCGGCAACGGCAAGGACCGAACCTGAGACACAGCAATCGAGACAAAACGAAAGTTGTGACCGGGGAAGTTTAGGCTCTCATGCTAGGAAACGTCCAAATTCACCGAATAGAGATCAACTGGAAATAGCAATTGATTTCTCCAAAGACATTTCATTCGAATCGTTTTTGGGCAAGGGTCTGGGAGTTAAACCAAGGACACCCAAAATTTCTCCTGTTAAAAAGCGGGATAACGTTTTCTCGGAATTTGATTTTGTGGCGTTCAAAAATGAAATGAACCAGCAGGAATGGATGGCGCCTAGTAGCTTGGTTAGAAAGCGCCACCTTGATAGAAGCTTAATTGTCTCAACAAATGCATTTGGATATTACTCGAAACTGGATGAAAATTCAGGAATGGTTATCGAGAGTACTTCTGATCAATTGAAGCAGCTTCAAAGGTCATTCGAGATTTTAATGAAATCTCTGTCTCGTGGAACCGTTTCGCCTGAATCGGAAATGCATGAGCAAGAATTGCAATCAGTTATGTCGAGGTTGACCAGTTTGACCTTCAAAAACTGCCATGAAAATAACCCAACAGGAGGTCATTCAGAGAGGAAAAGTGGCCAGAATAAAAAGAATGCAGAGGTCATGCTAAAGCAACTGAGAATAAACGTGGTGAGTTCGGGTTCAAAAGCTGACGATGAAATGTGGAAGTCAAATTTGGACTCATTATTTTCATCTAACCCTGGAAATGAAAGAACTATTCGCGATTTACCGGGTGAAGTTTACCATAGCAAGAATGCGAAGGCAAGAAGAAAGCGATTGAAAGGCCCTAATACTGGGGCTACTCGAAGATCCATGCTGATGTCTAAAATTGATAGTTTCATTGACCAAAGCGACTTAAACGATGAGTTGATATCAGAAAAGCTGAAACTTGATTATGTGAAGCTTCGAAGAAATGAGAAATCGAGGCTGCATCATGATATTTACCCAAACGAGAAAGGGTTTTTCTGCGACAGACCAGCTTGTACGTGTTTGGGTGAGAATAAACAAGTAGGACCTCATCATGGAGTGTTTCACAACGACCCAACGTATAAGCAATGCAACCCTGAGAGCAATAATTTATCGAAATTATACCATTATTACATAGACATGACTCCTAAGCATCATTTCTTTCTGACAGAAGCAACGAAGATTCCTTATGATGGTCACAATTATACATTCAATGGATTCTCATTGTTCAGTCACGAACCTCTTAATAACATTCCGGCAGCTAATTTCACAAAAGGCAAAACTCAATACTCGTTCGAAATCGTAGAAGAACCGGCGCCGACCAGTTTCTCGATCCGAGATTGCGATCTGCTAAGTGACTTCATATTCTATAAACTTCTGGAGTTCTTTGATTTTTCACTCCTGGACGAAAGATCTGACAAAAGTGATGAGCCCTACTGTCGCAAGTTCCACTTCCTACCCCGTTTTGAACGGGATTTACCCGAAAGTGGAATAGAGGTCTTGTCAGCGCATGTGATTCTCCGACATGTCATATCAAGTTTTGCGCCGCTTTTTGCAATAGAGAAACTGAACGACATTCGATATTTGGATGCGACCTTAAGAAACAGAGTGGCGGTGTCACTCAAAGACTACTTAGTTTACTACCCTGGAATGAAACCAACGTGTGTTCGTGTAGACAATTTATCTTTTCGAGGTAATGACAAGCCAGTTATTTGTCATACGAGTCTGTTACCCTCGGCATTGTCGTTTCTGGGCGACAAGAAGTTCATAAATATGAAGAAATTGTACGCTAAGATAAAAGAAACAATGCATTTCCGAAACGATCCGACGGACCAAGATTGGCTTGCAGAGCTGGATCGAATGATGAACGAGCATAAACGAACGAAACGTGCAACTTTAGTCTGTGATTTGCCAGCGGAGAATTGCTACTTCTCAGGACTAAAATGCGACATAACTCATTGTGCAGTTTATCTGCCGAGAATAGTCTTCCACATCAGAAGACACTTGGCAATCCAACGTCTCTGTAAGAAGTTTGACTACGTTATACAGAACCCGTTGCATTTTGAAGCAGCCTTCACACACAGTTCGGCTAGTGAGAATGTTATGGACGGCACGAACAAAAGTCACATGCGGGCTTCAAGGTACAGGGTCGGCAAAAATATGAACGACGTTCCGATATACGAGCGTGCATGGAACCGAAAGCTGAAGGCTGCCAAACATAAACGAAATTTGTTCACGATGATTCAAACAATGCGGTCGTTGCCGAGAACCGAATCGGAAATCGTTGACTACCCGACGACTGATAATTACGAGCGAATTGAGTTTTTAGGCGATGCAGTTCTCGAAATGATTGTAACAACTCATCTTTTCTTCATGCTACCAGAAGCCAAAGAAGGAATCCTTTCTCTGTTCAGGATATCATTAGTTGCTAACAGCCAATTGTCAAAAGTCAGCAAAAAAGCAGGCCTGCACCGCCATTTGTTGATATCTCACGATGTGTATTTCAATCTACCCGGACCGAGAGAGAAGATACATGCGGATATTTTGGAATCGTTCTTGGGTGCAGTTTTCCTTGACTCTGGTCTGACGGAAGCCGACAGAATTTTTACCCAAATGTTCTTTCCGGACGTTGCTGAAAGGGCCATGTGGATGAACCTGAAGCCTCACGAGTACCAAAATGAGTTTCCAGATGGCGATAGACACTTGATTGGAAAGTGTGAAACGTTGAAAAAGCTAACGGAGCTCGAAGGTTTGACTGGGATCAAGTTCAAGCATATTTCCTTATTAGCAAGAGCTTTGACGCCGAATTCGATTGGGCATAACTTCTTGAGTGGCTCTAACAACGAACGACTTGAGCTTCTCGGAGATACAGTTATGAAACTTTTGGTCACGGATTTTATCTACCGGCAC
Organism: Symsagittifera roscoffensis; assembly: GCF_963678635.1. Classification (NCBI taxonomy): domain Eukaryota; kingdom Metazoa; phylum Xenacoelomorpha; order Acoela; family Convolutidae; genus Symsagittifera; species Symsagittifera roscoffensis. Next base: position 18,055,488 of record NC_087065.1, on the reverse strand, counting down.
TTCCCGGTATACCACGAGAACCATCTCAGTACCTTAAGAGGAAACCTTGTGAGTCGATTTGTCCAAGAGGAAGTTACAAAAGAACTTCGTCTATCGGACTTCACTTTGGATAAGTTATGCGCCGAGTTGAACCAACATCAGTCGTGTAATTTGGTGACTGCAAAGCGAAAAGCAGACTTGTTCGAAGCGTTCCTAGCTGCAGTTTTTATTGACCAAGGGCTGGAAACTTGCCAGCGTATTTTTAAAATCTGCATCTTCCCTAAAATACCAAAACTTCTCAAGAACCAAAAGTGGCTGACGCCACACTTGATGTTGCATTGCTGCTTCCTGGCAATCAGAAGCGTTGCCGACCTTGAGAAATCCTTAGTTCTCATTCCATCCTATAGGGTGCTGCCAAACAATGATTCCAGTGTATCAATTGCATCACTAGAACACAGTAAGTCTAACTCCAAAGACCAGTCAGCTAAATTTAATTCATCTGCTAACAATCAAAATTTAATTGGTGTGAAGCGAGTTGGAGTTTTTGTTGGTGGAAAGATGTTCGGAGTCGGTGTTGCGAAATCTCTGAATCAAGCGGCAGTCCAAGCATGTCGCGAGGCACTGTCCTTTTTCCAAAGCAAACATCCGAATACATTGGCCACCATGCTTAACGAACGTGTAGATTCGATTCTGAGCAATAAAGACGCAATTGAAGCTGGAAAGAGTGTATCACGAGAGTTAGACGAAGAAGATTTTGTATATGACTTGGAATTGGTTGAAAGGAAACGACCCAGAAACGGAGATTTTGCTCCAAATCGAAATAAGCTGCACAGTAATTCAAAGCATAATCAACAATCAACACCTTCAACACAAATAACTACCAACTCGTCTCCAAGTTCTAAAGACAAAAGGACAAATGTTCACGAAAATCAGTCCCACTTCGAAAACAACATTCCATATTCAAAAGGAAACTTTACAGGAGGCAATGATCGGAGAGGCCGACAATTTAATAATAACCGAAGAGATTGCAGCAGAAGCGACCAATTTCGCAACAATTCCGAATCGATTAGAAATTGGAAGTATTCAAGATCAGATAGAAGAAATGACCGCAGTCTGAGTAATGGAAACTCAAGAAACCAAAACGAGAGAGAGGATGGTTTCAATCCAAGAAGCCATGGCACGGAAATGCCACACCATGGCTCTAGCAGTAATACAAGAATGCAGTTCAATAATTCAAATAGTGGAAATATTAACGGAACAAATCGATCTCATGCAAGTTATAATAACCAGCTAGTTAACGGAAATAACAATGAAGATCGCCGATTTGGGAACACATCTGGCTACAGTGGTGACAAGAGGGATCAACACAACCGATCTGGCGCTAATAATTATGAAAATAGGGAGCAGTTTGGTAATAATAGTCACAGTCATCGAGTGGATAGCTTTGTTAGCAATAATAGTGTGAATGCAGCTCCTCGTGATGATCACGGGACTGTGTTAAATATCACCAGGAGTGCATCACTTTCCAATACAAATCCAAGCAATGTTGTCAATGCAAATCCAAACCAATCATCTTCTAACTCTTCATCAGTTTCAGCGCCTGCAAAGAATTTCTATCAAATTTTTAGTGCCTACTAAATTACTCTCTAAAACAATCAAGTTAAACTAAAAATTCGCTATCAAATACAATTTTGTGAATATGTGAAAAGCTTAAAACGAATCTCAAGCGGTGCTCGAAATATTTATCTTCTATCTTGTGTGTACTAAAATGTGCCATTTTATCCAATCAGACTTGCAAAGACAAGGCGGCAATGTCTATTAATGAACTCGATGAGGAGCTTTTTTCATAATTTTTCTTTCGCTCTGCCAATTGCAGTCAATCAATTGATTTTCTTTTTTTTCACATTCAAAGCCCGTACGGCTCAAACGATTTTCTTTCCATTGTCAGAAAAACTGGAAATGGTTGACCTAGTGATAAGAACCGTCGAATTGCCTACCGTATCACCGTACCGAATTTTGCAGATTTGCATGTGGAAACTTGAATTATAATATAAACTTGAGTTGAAGTCAGGAGATACGAGATTGTCCGAAAGCGGATCTCGTTGCTGAAATAGATTTGCAAAACTTAGGTAAGTAAGCTAAGATAGATTTGCGACACTTTATGTAGGTTAAACTTCCTTTTAAAACGTTTCTATAATGTAGGATAATTTAACTTCACTGTCAAAATCAATCTGGAGTCGCGCACTTCAAGTTTACCAACCCTCGCTCAAATTGAACAATGATTTTTTCAATCTTTTTGACAAAGTATAGCTCTGAAAACCCTCTACCGCTCGTTTAGTTAATAACAAGTTTTCTATTAGCAATTCTTAGACACGCCGGACAAAACGCTTGCTAGGAATAAAGAGTCCTTTCTACTCTCTGACTTACAAAGTAAACTAAAATTTGTTGAGAAATCTTTCTTAAGCGAGAAAGTATGTTGTTATACCCTCAGCCGTTAGGTGAGGTATAAGATAGTTGTTCAAAGTCTATGCTGAGCGCTAACTGAGAAATAAGAAATAGAACGATTAAGATCACAACTTAAATTCATCGGTCTATGTTTAAGTCTGGATGACGCTGACCTCGAAGCATTTGAGATACAGCGTTTCATAATAACTAATACATATGTTGTTAGGTATAGATAGATACTTATTTAATCCTCAGACTTCTATATGTATTATGTAATCAGTTAGGTCTATAATATGTAAACATTACCAACTGGTAGTTTTAGCACCTAATTGTACATTGTTTATAAAGGGATGTTTTACTACGATATCCGTATGGATAACATTTCCCTCCTTGTGAGAAATTGAGTTCTAGATCCTCCGCCTGTTTTGTGGACTTCTGTGTTTTTTCTTCTTTCTCTCTCTGAAAGGTCATTGAATTTCCTCTAATTGGACTGATCGATTGCAGGAAATTCATAGCGTCCTCAAAGTCTTTGCTGAAGGAGTCCTCTGTGATCTTCGGCTTGTCTAGGATGTAACGCGAGCTTGTGGTTCTTGGTGGTGTAACGGTTGTGGTTGTTTCTCGGGCGTTTTCAAGCGTATCGCTACTCATGTGGACTTCTGTACATACTATTTCTTCTGATGTTGCCAATGATGGTGATAGGTATGCCGTGACCTCTTCGTTTATCGTGGTTTGTTTTCCGCATTTGTCAATCAGATTGGAGGTGTTAGATTCCTTTGGTGTAATATCCTCCGTATTTGTGTACTCGATGGTTGCTACCGTGTTTGACGTTTCCGTGTTGGTAGAGATGTGTCCAATTGGGATGGCGTTCCCGAATTTTCCGGCTAGAGTGCTTGTCCTTGATCTTGTTGATCGCCGAATTTCCGGCGAGTTTGCTTCCGGTGTGGCCTTTAGATCAATTCTTTTGGCTGCGGGTTGTTTACTTGGGGATGGGGTTTTATGGTCGAGTTCGGTATCCGACGAGAGTGAAATCGATGTGTCACAGTCGAATTCGATCGTTGCGGGGTCGGCTTTGGCTTTTTTCTTGGGGCTGATTGTTCTGTGGTACTGATTTTACCGGGAGGCGTTGCGTGTTTGGTTTGCTCCTGTCCCGGGCATTCTTCTGGTTTTTTGAAGGAAATGTTGATAACAGTTTTTGTGGGCCTAGAGCTCGTCGATTCAGCGTTTGTTGTAGTATTTCTTGAGTGGATTTTGGTGGTGGCTTTCTCGGACTTGTTATCGATTTTTGTTCCGTTCTTCCTTGCGCCCCCATACTAGGTGTCTGTTTTCCTAAAATACGCGGTTTAGCTCTTGGTAGGTGTTTATAAGCGACAAAGTCCTTTAATGCCGCTGGTCTACATTTTCCATAGACCCTTGGATCGGGTATGAATGCTAGACCGTCGTGCCTAATTAACCTAGGTTGCTTCCCGTCTTCCCTTATCCACGCAGTATGTGGGGAGTAATTCATTATTGAGCCATTTTCGATTATTTTGAATTGTGCCCCAAATGTTCCCGGATTTTTAGTTTTCCTGGCAATTGTTCCCGTTTTCCTAGCCACTTGTTCAAGACGTAGTCCTGTTTTAGGATTTATTGTATGTGCTGGACCTTTAAACCGATCCTTCAGGAATATTAACGGGGCTCTTCGTAAATTTTCTTTTTCTTGTCTTGTTAAGATTCTTATGGGGTTACGTGTCCTTAAATTTTCAAAATCGTTAGATTTTTCTTTTAGAAAAGATTCCTGGAGTGATCTGGCTTCATAAGGTTTGTTTGATAAAGGTAGATGCGCACCTATTGGGAATTTTTGGAGTAGTCTCCTGTCGAACTCCTCATCGCTACTGTCTAGTGTTACTGCATCCGTGTGTGTGATTACATCCGGTTGGTGGTGTGCTCGTCGTTTTCCTGAGGTTGAGTTCGTGCTTTGATTAGCCTCGGTCGCGTTTCGTTCCGCGTTGATTTGTTCTGGTGGAGCCGGGTTGAAAGTCGGTTCGGGCACGTATTGATGATCTGGTGTGGGCTTCGGCTTGTATTTGAGGTCCAATTCGTCTTCACTGTTTACCTCTCTGTTCCACATTGTTTCCGCCGACAGCGCTGGTTTTGATAGTACTTTTTCGTCTAAACATGACAGTTTCGTATTTTCCCACGAAAGATTTGACAATTTAGGCGACGTGCTGAGATTACTTAGGGGTGTATTAGCTTTTCTACCATAGTGAGATTCAAACGGTGTAACTTTTGTAGAAGCGTTAGGTGTAATACGGAGTGTTTTTATTAATTCAGCCACGTCTGATGCCAATTTATACGGACGATTTGATTTATCAATTTTCATAATTGCTAATCGCGATTTTAATGTTCGTATGAGCCTTTCGACCATACCTATAGCTCTATGGTCGTCCACCGGTGCGAAAATTAGTTTTATATTATGAGTTTTACAATATATGAGGAACGTTTTGGCCCTGAAACCTTGTGCCTGGTCACATCTGATTGCACGGGGTACGCCTTGGTTGACTATGTGGTTTTGCATAAAACGGATGATTGTATCTGCTTTGTTATTGGTAACAACTTTTGCGTACGGGAAACGTAAGAAACGGTCGACACCCACCAATATGTAAACTTCCTTATCGTTTTCATCCGGTAAGGGTCCTGCAAAATCCAATTGGATTTCTTCATTCGGTTCTACCACCGCGTCCAATGTTGTGTAGTGTTCTTTACCCGAGATAACTTTAAAGTTCTTACCCTTTTCCCGGCAGTTTTTGCAGTTCTGGGCAGTTGCCACAATGTCTCTATGTAGGTACGGGTACCACACATGTTTTGCCGCTTCTAGCATTCCTCCTTGTCCTGGATGTGTGAGGTGTAATGCATCCATCAGTGTGGGTCTTAGCTGTTTTGGAATGACGACACGGTCGTCGTAGAGCAGAATATTTTCCCTGACTGATAGGCGATGTCTTACATTATAGAAGTAAGGGCCGTAGCAGCTCTTGATCGAGTCCCATTTCTGCTGTTTAACCATAGTTAAAAGCGGTGATAGATTTCATCTCAATCTCGTTTGGTGGCGGCTGCTAGGAAGTTGACGTCCATTACTTTCCGTAAGTTTTTCCGGAACATTGGGGTGTCTTCTTCTTCTATGGTGGCAATTGTTTGGCATTCCGTATCCTGTTGTGTTGATTGGGTTTTACCGGTTTGGCATTCTGTGTCCTGCGATTGTTTCAATTCCAGCGTCTGGCAAATTGCATCGGTTTTTTCATTTTCAATTCTGTTGAAGGTAAAGCTTTCTTTCGAGGGTATGACTTGGTGTGATACGTCACTGAATGTTAGTTCTGGCGGTGGTGGTTTCGATAGCAGGGCATTAAAAGATGCGTAATTGATGGGAGAAAAAGTGAGTTGAGTTTGAGCTGAATTGTGGGACTTTCTTGTTATACGACGAAAAGGAGGTAATGACATGCCTTGTTGCAGTTGTCTATTCATGTTTTTCTGTTTTTTGAAATTTGGATCGATTGAATTAGAGTTAAATGGAGAGCGACTTGATTTAAACAATTGACTACGAAGAGTGAACGCAGTTTGTGTTTGAACCGAATTTGAACGTGTGAAATTTTCGTTCCGGTCGAGCTTTATGGTGCCTAGATAATTAATAGTTTTGACATTATTCCACACGGAGTTAATACTACTGCTATCTTGGAATTCTACGCATTTCACGAAATCATCGATTAGTGCTACTACGAAGTTTTCGTCCCAGTACGCCGGAGGTTGTGGTTTTCCGACCGGGTGTCGCGAGATGTAGTCAATAAGACCCATTTTACTACCAGCCAGGTGGTGTATGTCGAAATCGAATGGAATGAGTCGATCAATCCATCTAGTTAACCTACTCTGGTAGGTTTTATTGCCCCTATTACTCTTTAAGGCACCAACTAGTGCTTGATGGTCTGTTATTAAAGTAAAGCGTCTACCGTAAAGATAATACTTGAAGTGCTCAATGGCCCATACTGCGGCCAAAAGTTCGAGTTCGTTTACCGAGTATTTCTGTTCGCATGAATTCAGAAACCTTGATGCATATGCTATGGTGGCCCAACCATCCGGTGTGTTTTGTTCAAGGGCCGCGCCTATTCCTTCGCGGCTGGCGTCACAAACAATACGAGTGTCTCTGTCACTTACGAAGTGTCTGTTTTCCGTAATATTCTTTACGGCATTTAGGATATTTTTAAATGCTTTTCCGTTTTCTTCACCACAATTGAAATTAAATTTGTTTGCTGTAGACAATAGTGGTCTTAGGGGATTGCATAATTGAGCTAAATTTGGAATGAACTTGTTTAAATGATGAACAGAGCCCATGAAACTTTTCAATTGTTTGAATGTTTTTGGATAAGGTAGATTTATTATCGCATCCGTCTTCTTATGCATAGGTGTGGTGCCGTGTTCGTTGATGATAAATCCCAACCATTCGACTTCCCTACCACCGAATTTACACTTATCGATTGAAATAGCCATGTTTTCCGTATTTAATTTGTTCAAAACTTTGGTCAATTTTTCAATATGTTGCTCTTTTGTGCCATGTGATATTATTAAAATATCATCTAGAAATGCGAAAGTGTCTTTCTCATTGTTGAGGGTTAGATCGATGGCTTTCTGAAATTCTGCGGGCATATCCGTTAGCCCGTAGAAGCCAGTTTGGAACTGATATGTTCCCGTGGCCTTTCCCCCAATTATGCTGAAGTTACACTGCGTATGAGTTGTTTCGTCCAATGGCAGTTGACTGTACGCGTAGCGTAGATCTATTGTTGAGAAATAAGTCGTACCTGGCTTATTTGTACCCTCCTGTGCCGATTGTGCTATATTGTCTAACAGAACGTCAATATTTGGCATCTGGTACTTATTTTTATGGATCGACTTATTTATTTGTTTAGAGTCCATGGCTAATTTAATTGATCCATCTTTTTTAACAGTGATCACAATAGGGCTTATGAACTGGTTGTCATTGCATTTTTCAACTCGAGTGATGTGGCCTTGGTCAATTAATGATCTAATTTCATGTTCCACCTTCTCTTGTATATGAATGGGAATTCGGCGCCCCCGTTGTTGTAAGGCCTTGAATTCAGATAAAATTGTGTATGGACCATATGGTTTTTTGAGCGCCCGATTCGTGTACACAGTCCCGGGTACGTGGTTCTGACCCACGTTGCAATTTGTGTGTCTGAATTTTCGACACTGTTAACTTGTAGTACTGACTTACCAGCTGGTTTTTTTTCTTGGTGTAGCTGGATGCCAATTAGCGGGAGAAGATTTCGCCCCAAGATGTTCGCGCGCCTGTCGTCCACCACAATGAAAGACGCTGTTTGAATTGTCCAACCTCCCGATTCGATTGGGGCAGTCAGTCTGCCAAGGGATGGGATTTTGTAGCCATTGTAGCAGACCATTTTGTTAGCTTCGTCGTCATCCCTCATTCTTGTTCTTGCTGCTGACTTGACTGTTGTAGCCAGAAGGTTGGCTGTTTTCTCGTTTACGAACGATGTTGGTGATCCTGTGTCGGCAATAAAAACGATGTTGTTTTTCTCCGAGCGCACCCGTATAAGGTGTCCTTTGAGATCTGTGTCAAGTAGTTCTTCTGCCCGTCTTGGTTCAAAATTTATCCAGTTTGTGGATGTATCGTCCGGATGGATTAGTTCCCACCCCGGGATAACGTCACCCGCTTGTAGATAATTGACGTAGGCTGTCATATCGGTGTTTTGAAGGTCTTGTTGTTCTTGATTATCCTCTTGGATTGCGTTTACATCGCTAGATTTGCAAAGCCTTGCAAAATGACCCCTCTTGGTGCACTTGTTGCAAATTTTGTCACGCGCCGGACATTGTGCTAAATGAGTTGCTGAAAATGCATTCCCGCATTTGAAACAATCTTTCCTTTGTCCGGCCTTTTCCGGGTAGTTTCGTGACGTTTGTCCTCCTCTACCGCGTCCACCTCGCTGTTGAGATCTATATCCACCCCGCTTTTGGACAAAGTTTACCGGTTCAGATTTTATATTTGGCAATCCGGTATGACTATTTGAAGTTCCCTGTTTTCGTATGTAAACTTGGTTCTCGAGGCCCTTTTCGCGTTTCATTGCGTAGTCCAATGCTTGTGCGGGCGTTTTTGTTTCGGCGAGAAGGTCTTTTTGAACTTCGTCGTTTGACATGTTTGCCGTAAATAGATCTCTGACTATTTCGGACTCGAGACCTCCGTCGTTGCATGCCGTGCATTTAAAATTTCCTTTTACCACAAGTTCCGTAAGTCCGCAGTGGAATTCTCCCAGGGATTCTGTTTTCCCCTGTTTGCGTGTAAAAGCTTCGTACCGATCGAATGTTACGTTGCGTTCCTTAACAAACAGTCGTGTAAGGAGTGTCCAAAACTCTTTGGTGGAGGTATCTTGAATTTTAAGATTTGGATAATATTGTGTTAGTCGTCTTTGGCCCTCCGTCCCCAAACACAAGTATATGTAACTTCTGCATTTGATATCGGCTTCCTCCCATGGTATGCCGTCGACGGTGGGACCGAGATTATCCAGATGTTGACATTGGTTCTCCCATGCTACACGTTTTTCTTGGTTACGTAGGTTTCGATCGCGTATTTGTTTGTCTGTTTCCCCTTCTATATTGAGTTCATAGCCTGGTTCTTGGGGTTTCCGAATAGCTGGGGGGTTACGTAGAAGTTTGTTCAAATTCATACCATCTTTGGCGATGATGCCAAGAAACAGCTGCTGGTTCCATTTGTCCCACTCTACTGGTGGTTCCGCGGACGCTTTCTGCCAAAATGGTGTTATACCCAATGGATTCTTTGTGAGTGCTGACTGCGCCATGTTATACCCTCAGCCGTTAGGTGAGGTATAAGATAGTTGTTCAAAGTCTATGCTGAGCGCTAACTGAGAAATAAGAAATAGAACGATTAAGATCACAACTTAAATTCATCGGTCTATGTTTAAGTCTGGATGACGCTGACCTCGAAGCATTTGAGATACAGCGTTTCATAATAACTAATACATATGTTGTCAGGTATAGATAGATACTTATTTAATCCTCAGACTTCTATATGTATTATGTAATCAGTTAGGTCTATAATATGTAAACATTACCAACTGGTAGTTTTAGCACCTAATTGTACATTGTTTATAAAGGGATGTTTTACTACGATATCCGTATGGATAACATATGTAAAGGGGTAGGGAGGATAATTTTTTGTTTCCAGCGAAAAGTAATATTCATAGCGAGGTGCTTCATTTGTTGTAACCGAAATAGTGAAAGAGTTTTATTTGTCTGAGAAAAATGGAGTTTTTCATTAGTTGTATACGTCCTTTGCTTGCGCCCGTTTGGGTTCGAAAGCTGTAAAATAAACCAGTCAGGCTTTGTCAGCGATGCCGCAATGAACAATTATCTTAAAGTTCTAATGGAGCAGGAGAAGTTCGAAACAGTTAACCTTGGATTTAGTGTAGTGGGTAACACAAAAGTGTGTTCATATAAATTGAAGAAAAACGCTTGAGCTACTTTTATCCAAAAAAAGTACAGGAGGATGGAATACTTACAGGTCCATTAGAGGTTTGACTCAATTTTTATCATCTTTCCTCTTATACGCTTATTAAGTGTGGCGTAACCAGAATTTTATTCAATTCAGGTTTTAAGTAGAGCTTTGTATGTCATATTAATTTTATATAGTCTCAAACCAAGGAGATATTTTTGGATGAAATTAATTGGCAAATTAGACATTTAAGTTGACTTCGAATGCAAAAATGGGTTTTGAAAACGTTGAATAGAAAATTTGCCAGGGCTCCGCCGCTGCGTAAAGTTTTTTAAATTAATTGGAAAATTAGGCAAACTCAAAGTTAGGTTCGAATGCAAAAGTGCGTTTTAGAAACGATAAATAGAAAATTGGGCAGCGCTCCGCCCCTCGGTAATTTTTTTAAAAATATTTGGAAAATTAGACAGTCACAGTTGGGTTCGAATGCAAAACTGCGTTTTGAAAACGTTCGAATAGAAAATTGGCAATGGCTCCGCGGCTGCGTAAAGTTTTAAAAATAAATTGGAAAAGTAGTCAGAGTCAAAGTTGGATTCGAATACAAAAAGGTGTTTTGGAAACAATAAATAGAAAAATGATCAGGGGTCCGCCGCTCCAAAATTTTTATGAAATGAATTGGAAAGTTAGCCAGTCAAAGTTTTGTTCGAATGCAAAATTACGTTTTCGAAGCGAAAAACAGGAAATTTAGGGTTCCACCGCCCCATAATATTTTCCAGATGACTTGTTTTTCAGAAAGATCCGTGAAATTAAAAAAAAACAGCATCAATTTTTATCAGTTAAAAACTAAATTATTTAAAACTGACATAGGTTGAATAATAAAATTGCTTAAGCTTAAGTTTTTTTCTGGGCCTCAATTTTTGCCTCAGACTCTTGGGCGGCAAGTGATAACAGTCCCCGGAAGTTTAATTGGCCCTATCAGAACTCGGAAACTAGCGGCGGTTTTGGGCTCAAATTTCCGTATGTTGTAGGCCTAGTTGAGGGAAGCTTAAGGTTGGAACCCCAGACCCCTAGGAACCCCACTTCCGGTTTTATGCTCTAAGTAAACAAACCCACCCCTAACTTCCGGAAGTCGTTTCTCGGCTTCCAATTATCACAGGGAGCTGAAACTTAGAGGGCATACTCAAGGGTGACTGGTTCGTGCGTTGTTAAATTTATGGTGGGGCTGTCCTCCGTTAGTAACGTGTTGTTGTCCATGTTGAGCTTGAATTTCCGGCACAACTTTTCCTTGGTGCTAAAACTAAGGTGCCTCATCGAATGCAAAAATGTTGACTTCGAATGCAAAATGGGTTTTGAAAACGTTGAATAGAAAATTGGCCAGGGCTCCGCCGCTGCGTAAAGTTTTTTAAATTAATTGGAAAATTAGGCAAACTCAAAGTTAGGTTCGAATGCAAAAGTGCGTTTTAAAAACGATAAATAGAAAATTGGGCAGGGCTCCGCCCCTCGGTAATTTTTTTAAAATTATTTGGAAAATTAGACAGTCACAGTTGGGTTCGAATGCAAAACTGCGTTTTGAAAACGTTCGAATAGAAAATTGGCAATGGCTCCGCGGCTGCGTAAAGTTTTAAAAATAAATTGGAAAAGTAGTCGGAGTCAAAGTTGGATTCGAATACAAAAAGGTGTTTTGGAAACAATAAATAGAAAAATGATCAGGGGTCCGCCGCTCCAAAATTTTTATGAAATGAATTGGAAAGTTAGCCAGTCAAAGTTTTGTTCGAATGCAAAATTACGTTTTCGAAGCGAAAAACAGGAAATTTAGGGTTCCACCGCCCCATAATATTTTCCAGATGACTTGTTTTTCAGAAAGATCCGTGAAATTAAAAAAAAACAGCATCAATTTTTATCAGTTAAAAACTAAATTTTTTAAAACTGACATAGGTTGAATAATAAAATTGCTTAAGCTTAAGTTTTTTTCTGGGCCTCAATTTTTGCCTCAGACTCTTGGGCGGCAAGTGATAACAGTCCCCGGAAGTTTAATTGGCCCTATCAGAACTCGGAAACTAGTGGCGGTTTTGGGCTCAAATTTCCTTATGTTGTAGGCCTAGTTGAGGGAAGCTCAAGTTTGGAACCCCAGACCCCTAGGAACCCCACTTCCGGTTTTATGCTCTAAGTAAACAAACCCACCCCTAACTTCCGGAAGTCGTTTCTCGGCTTCCAATGATCACAGGGAGCTGAAACTTAGAGGGCATACTCAAGGGTGACTGGTTCGTGCGTTGTTAAATTTATGGTGGGGCTGCCTTCCGTTAGTAACGGGTTGTTGTTCATGTTGAGGTTGAATTTCCGGCACAATTTTTCCTTAGTGCTAAAACTAAGGTGCCTCATCGGTCCGTCGTCGATCATGATCGGACGAAGAACTTGGCTACAGTTGAAAGCATCGCTGACGACGCGACAATGGGTTCTTAGCGACTAAGTAAAATCTCGAGAATGCGATTCGCTCGAGACGTAACAAGCCACCCTGGTGCTCTAATTCATTTTCGTGCAAATCTTGCAGGGTGGAGGCAGCGTTTCCGTCATGTAACGCTACCTTCCCGAAACGATAGTGTTAGATTACAAAGGAAAAAGGATAAGGCCTTGGGTCGGAATGCATAACTGCCTTTTCGGGGTAAATGACGGAGCATGGCTTTACGGTCGTTAGACCCGGCCCCAATTTTAGCTACAATTTTTGATTACTCGGATTATTTCATCTTAAAGTAATGTCGGTTTGCACACAGTTTTACAAGTCAAAATTCAAGTACGTGTAGTTAAAGTGGTTTTTCGATAAGATAAGGAGATTGGCAAACAATGAGTCACGGTTAAAATAAATAAAGTTTGGCAGAAAATGTCACCACTATGCCAGAAAAAAAAATTGAAAAAATCGGCGAACCCCCCCCCCCCCAAAAAAAAAATCGGAACTAAGAAAATTAATGTTATGAAATTCAGAGGAGCGATACTAGAGATGATTTGACACGGGCCCACGAAAAACGGGACCCCTCAGATAATTGGGGGGCAAGTGATAATGGTCCCCGGATGTGTAAATGGCCCTATCAGCTATCAGAACTCGGAAACTAGCGGCGGTATTAGGCTCAAATTTTCGTGTGTTGTAGGCCTAGTTGAGGGAAGCTTAAGTTTGGAACCCGTTTTTATGCCCTAAGTAAACAAACGCACCCCTAACTTCCGGAAGTCGTTTCTCGGCCTCCAATGATCACAGTGAGCTAAAACTTGAAGGGATGATAGGTAATGGTAAGATACATCTTCTGTTACAGTTTTAACATTTTCCAACGGGTGGATCGGTTTATATTAGCACTTGAAAAACTCCCCCTTAGACCGGAAATAGGCAATTAACGCAATATAATGAGCGGTGCCATAATGATTTCATTGCAGCAATCGACCTAAGATACGAACCGTGAAAAAAGACACCCTGTGAGTGAAAACCCTCCGGCGACTCCTTCCGGTGTTAATAGCCTTTTCCGGAAAAAGTGATAATGGACCATAGAAATGGGATAACTAGTGAAGTTTTAATGGGATATGGATAGAAATTGATATTTAGGAGCCCCATGGGATTCTGAACCCAAATATAGAAGTTTGACCCCGGTTGACCCCTGGATGACCTTTGGGCGTCTTGACCCCAAATTTGCATAGAAAACCCCGAGATTAACACCGGAAAGTGGCGTATTCCCCAGCCCAACCCGTGGAAATGAGAATGTGTCGCCAGGCTGAAAAAAATTGGGTGGAAACTTTTGAAATTGGGAACTACAGCAGAAGTGGAATTGGTAAACATTGGGGTCAGTTTAGCTTGGCGAATGATCTATAAATACCAATTCAACTAGACCAAAGAAAAGTAGTCTCAGAGGAAATTGATAGTAATAGAACCGCAATATGAGAATTAAGTCTCCTAAATAGTATGAACGGACGGGGGAAATTACTTGGCTTCCCGGAGGTGACTTGTCGGTTTGATTTGACCCCTAATAGATGAACTATGTTCCCCTGATAGCTAGGTGGTCTGAACTGGAATAAAGTACAGGTAGAATATTTAGATGCTTGGAATGATTTAGCTACCCATGAAAAGGGTCTCCCCCACCCTTGGGAGGTCGGAACGTTTACGGGATAATTGAAATAAAGACCTTGGGAGGGTCAATGAGTAAACATAGCCTGGTTTGTAGGTTGAGTTGAACTTGAGGGCTGAAGTCAGAGGTCAGGAATTAGCTGATTAGAATCGTGTGACATTTGTTTGCTTGGTCAAATTGTGACATCTACCGTATACCGGGTATCTAATAATCGTGAAACGTTTGATAAAAGAAACCGAACTTGGCACATGTTGACAGGGGGAGGGATTTAGTCTTAAAACATGTGCGGACGGGTGATTTAAGCGGATGTCAGGACTGATAGGGAATGGCGTGACTTAACTAAAACTAAGTGTAAAGAAAGATAAGGAATTGGAGGGTACCGTAGAGCCTGTAAGAATTAGAACAATTATTGCTAGCGAATCGAGTAGTTTGTTCTCGGAGAAAGAAAACAATTATAGCAGAAACTGTAGATAGTTGGTTCTCATCAGAGAATCTCTAGAGAGAGAAAATAGTTTAGTGTTAGTGAAATTAGTGGAAGTTAACTTGCAATCAAGCAATTGCGCTAAAAAATTGCAGACCGTTTCCCTTCGGTTAGACTGATAGGTTATATCGTGGCCATTCAGAACCTTCTGTAATTAGACGTATGTTCATTTGAAGTAATTTACAATTGGATATCATTGCCGTTGTATTGACAAGTCAGCCCAAGAGCAATACACAGAAGGGGCAAGCAACAGAGCAGTACAGAGTAGTTGCCACCAAATTAAAACTTTCGGGATTGTAGATAGTAGTGAACCTCGGTCGCCCCGCTGAGTTCGCTGACAAAGGAACCACTTGAGAAGAAATCTCCTAAAATCTACATGTGATAAGCTTTTTTTTGTGTAGAGATTATGTTGAATCTTATAACGCTCAGAAGCAGACTGGTGTTTTGCATTTAATTCTGCTGTTTAAGACAAAGGAATGAAACAGTCAGCCATAAAGAATCCAAATTGAATTTTTAATTTGTTTGAAAATCACTTTGAAAGTCCTTGATCAATATCAATGTCTTTCCCCTGCTTACAAAGTTGAAAAAATGAACTATTTTGATATTTTTTAGACAACTGAATACTTGAATTAAAGGTTGAAAGGCAATGAAAAGTTACATGAAAGGCATATTTATTTTTTGATGGTGTGAACGAATTTAGTCCGAAATTTTGTCCGATCTCAACCGTAAATAAACACCAAGGAACTAAAGCCTCTTGGTAAGAAAGTTGCACTACTAAACCATGCTTGAGACGACAAAGGTTTGAATTCGAATTTCTCTGGGACCTGTTTTTTTGCTAACTATATGTTTTGTTTTTTCAGGTTTGTTTCTGCTTTGTTCTCGCCGCTATTTTTTTGAAAGCTCAGCGATTATTCGAATGTTCCAAAAGCCATTCCTAAAATTGCTAATTGGAGATAAAGATGGTTATTTTGCAATATTTGTTGTCAAAGTTAAGGTGAATTGTTTTAGTATTCAATTTGTCGAATCATCTGCATTCTTGTATCACAATGCGAATAATAATATCTGATAGCTGCACATTGGCATTTGAACAATGGGACTTGACTGTTAATTAGAAAACGCTGAGCTTATTTATTAGCTAAACGTTTTTTTTTTCATTTTCTTTTAATGCAAATAGCAAGTCTGATTTTTGATGTAATTATGGTCCTTTCTCTTCATTTTACCGGTGAAATCACAAGACATCACGCGATAACTTCTATCTGATTAAGTTTGCTGATTGAGCAATTTCCACAAATGTTTTCTGTGTTCCTAAATGCACAATGAATTATGTACTTTTCTTATTACTCTTGCTCGCTTGTGTACCTTTTCCGCCATCATGCAAACCTCCTGCTTCTAAAGCTCTTTTGCCTTGATAACGATCTTCACTTTCATGAAATGTCATATCTCAATGTCGAAATGCTTCCAGTATCTCGCCACATTTTACCTGTCCTTAGTTTGTGACCTCTATTTACTTTGATATTTTTGTTTAAAAATATTAAACTGTGTAAGATAACATTTTCAAAACTACTTTAATTTTGTTCGAATTTCTTTGATTAATACGGAAATGCAATACTCTATTTAAAACGTGAATGATTCAAAATATAATTTTCCTAATTCGTCCTCGCTGTTTTTTTGGTATAATTATTTTGAGCTAGAATGGACAACTAAAATTAAATTTACGCAAATAATTTGTCATCAGTCAACTAGGTTGTGAAATTTGGATAGTTGAATTCAATCGTAAATTCTAGGCAGCGAGAACGGTCGAAAGGTGTGTTTTTTATCATAATCAATTGATAAATTTTATTTAAAAATTTAAACCAATCCATTCGCTTTATTATTTTGCTGTTACTTTATTAATTAAAGAGTAAAATGATTTCCTCATTATTTTCAATCAAGGAAAGAACCGCGTTAGAAAGAAGTAGAATACAAAGGAAATTTATCAAGTCGGAAATTCGTAGCAGCTCTAGTTAACAGAACTTTTTAAGGCTGACATTGATAGTCGCAAAATTGTCAAAAAAAATTAAAAACATGAAAGCGGAATATTTTGTGGTGTTTTATGATGATTTATTGCTGATAAACCTATTCCATTGCTTGATGGTTGTTGGTGATATGTTTTTCAGTTAACAAATTATGACATCTCCTTCATTGCGGAACACCCAAACACATCTCTCAGTCGAATCGGTCGGTGACTTCTCACTGTCAATCAAGCGAATCGCAGACTTTGTTGAGAGCTCTTACGCTGAAAACTACAACTGTTCACTCTTTGACGAAGACTCAGTCTGGGGAGTGCTGCTAGCCGAATGCCATGTGCCGAATACTCTGAGTGCGCGAAAGGCGTGCTACGCGAGTTATGTGGCTCATTTGCAGCAGATGGTGTCGATTGCGGAGAGGTGTTACCCCTTTGTCCCTTCTAAGAAGCCAATTCAAGATGACATGGCGCATCCCATACCACGTTAGTTTGTTGTTGAAAATCAGTTTGAATTTGAACTGTAATGTAGAAGTTATTGTTATTGTGGCTCGAATGGCTCTTAATCGAATTTTCGTATTTTTTAACTGCATGGATCGTGATAATTTGCCGTCTCGTGTTTGTCCAGAAAAGTTTAAACTTTCATTTGGTGACGCTAAGTTTTATGTCGAGAACTTCTTACGACGCTTGTATTTCTTATCTGCAGGAAGAAGGATAAATCTTATTTGAGGCCTGGTGTTGTCTTATATATAGAAAGTAAGCCGCGAATCTAGGATTTTTTCATAGGAGGCTTTGGGGTGCTCTTTCAATAAGAAAAGATTTTTTTTTATTTTTGTTTTCGGTCAAATTGATTTTCCGAGATCTCCCAAAACACCGTGAACACCCTATTTTGCGAACATTCTCTGCACTGTAAGCAAATTTTTAAACAATTGCAGTAAATAGCGCTATTGGCCTGATCGGCTGTCAAGGAGACGAGTCACTAAGGGTGACCCTTCCTAAATCCGAACGAGTTGATAGGCACTAAAGTGTTTCCTAAGTGTTCCAAAATATGTCGTTTCTCTTGCCCATTCCAAATTTCTCAACATTGTGCGTGATATATTCTACAAATTTTCTACAAATTTTCAGACATTTCGGATCAAATCAACATCATTTTCTTCCTCAAAGGAGGTTTAGAGAGAGGGTGTTATCATGGTTCTTAGTTCGAATTTTTAGCTAGCAAGTATTAAGTGTTTTTCTTACACCGCTGAGTAATTTAAACCAAATGTAATAAAAAGGGTGCAAGATGTTTATTTGGTCTATTTTGGAATGTTTACTTTATTCTTGATAACTTTATTTTACTTTATTAACGGACCATATGGTTGAATGATGTTCCCTCAGGCTTGAGATTGGGTTATAAATGTATATAAAAGTTTTTTTTCTTGTAAGTCTGAAAACAATGACTATGATTATTATGTGTTATTGATAATTTTTTTTCTAGCCAAGTGTGGCTGCCGATACATTCCAGCTGGACTTGAGGACAAATGTAAACGAGTAGGAGGTCACACTCACTGTCCCACCTGCAGGTTAGTTGTGCCATACAGCATAGGCCACTGGCAGCACCACGTGATAGACATTTGCACCATTCCGAGGGAGGAACACATGCTGCTGAATCTGAGGCCGAACAGTGTTTTCGATGTGTCCTCAAGTGGAAGTGTCATTCCCAATTCAAACTCGAACACCACCACACAGCACAAGTTGTATGTTAGTAAATAGCTCCACGATATAATTTTGAACATTTGCTTTATACCAGTTCCACACCAAACATACTTGACCCAATAGACCAAATACACTTGAAACAAGTTTGTGACTACGTGTTTTCTTTTTTAAGTAGACTAAATAACGGAATGTTTTATGTAATAAAAATGATGTTAGAAAGCAGTAGGGGAATAAAATATGCGTTTAGATGAGTTATGCGTGTATATAAATTATACTGTCGTAGATGAAATGCTACAAAATGCCGCCGTCTTTGTATCTGAGAAAATGATTAAACGCTAAAGAATGCGTAATGATTATCAGTCTATTTGTTGCCGTAGGTGTGCTTTGCGTGTACGAAGTTGTTCCGTGACTCGAGTAGACTGAAGAGACACTTTATGTTGAACCACTCGATGGAGAGTAACATTGACTTCAAAGTGGCCCACCAGATAGATCCCATACGAGGTCTGTTTGCCGTCATCAATTACGGAGACTTCTCTGCACAGGTATGTTTTTGTCAAATTGAACAGTGGTATAATGGCGTCATTCATGAATTTTCCGTGATATTTTTCACCCGTTTCAATGATTTCAAGACAAAATCGAACAGAACAGACAAGTAGCTCAAAGTATTGCGATGATAGTATAGTTATCATTGCAAAAAGCAGATGAAAAAAGAAGAAACAAGATCACGAATGATACTAGATGAATTGTATGTATAATAAATGAACTTTTTCAAGCAAATTAACTTTTGGGGTTAGCAAGCCTTATCAAACGGGAACATAGAGTTTTTCCAGGTAAACATCTTGTCTAATAACTTGGCAGATTATCGAATTGTTTTCACAGGCAAACAATTTGTCTGAATCATCTGATAGCTTGGTCATGTTCGATTAAATTTTGGGTTGATGCTTTATGATTAGTTTGGAAAAAACTCCATGCTTAAGCTTTCCAGACCTGTTTTTTAATAACTGATGTTTTTCCTCTGGAAAAAATAATAGCAGTTGGACTAGCCTATGTCTGTTTACGTTGCCGGCTTACTTTCCACAGCACGGAATCTGTTTATCTGAATTAGTGGTCAATAAAACTAACATTTTTAAATGTATTAATGTAATGGTGCAGATAACGGTTCACAAAATATTTGCAGAATTTGTTTTTTTACGCTAGCGAGCAGATAGTGTTTTAGTATGAAACTTCTTCTTTTTTCTAACCTAACTCGCAAGTGTAAGTTTTCATAAAAAGTGTTCACTTGTGTGGCTTTTTGTTTTTGCTATAATCACGATCTGTAGCATTGGAAATTTCATAGCATCTGTTCTCGGCTTTATTTGTGGCTAGTGTTCGGTTTGAACTAAGCGTACGTGGCTAGTGCGTGAGATTCATAATTTCTAGGTCGTAGGGGCGAGTCCGAGACGTCGCCGAAGTTTTACTAATTCGAGGCTTGTTTTTACTTTCTCATTACGCTTTAAAGAGCTGCTTTTTGTCGTGTTTCGCTAGTGTTTGCGAAGCGCTGCTTCGCCTCTGTGTATAAATTTTGTTGAAGTTTTTTGTCTGTTCATTTTACTCTTACTTAAACGAAAGCATTGAATGGAGCATTCTTACTTAAACGAAAGCATTGAATGGACCATTGTCTTTACACAGGGGAGCTAGCCAGCATAATGTTATTTTCCGAATCCACCTTTTTTTTATCGAAACTCTCAAATAAAAGTGCTCATTTGACCTTCGTGAGAGACTATAGCCGATTTCCTGGTGGGTGATTAAATTTCGTCTTATAGCAAAGTTTCTTTGCAGTCTTTTTTACCTCTTCTTTCCTTCATTACTTGAAACATTTTTGGAACCACTTTTTGCATACGAAAAATTTCCGGCCGGCTTCAGAAAATTTCTGGATGCCATTCGATCCCACTGTCGTAATTTTTGTGTTTTTGACGTTATTAATTGTTTCAATTTGGGATTTGCAAAATTTGATATGCGAATGTGTTTCATGAATTTTTTGTTTATCGACATCCAGCTTTTAGGGAATAGTTTAGGCTATACTCGCTTTATTTTCCCTCTAGCCTGGTATCATACAATGTAATAGCCCACCCCCTCAGATTAAGTTTATTACCGTGGAGATGCTCAAGTTTGCTGAGGGGCTTAAATAGGAGAAAGGACTTTACTTTAAATTTCTTTTGGATTTCAACTTTTTTTGGGGGGGGGGGGGGGGGGGGAGGAGGGGAGGGGATCGTAAAGTAATATCATAGAAGTTTATAATATCACCTTTTATCTCAAATTCAAGTTGTTCTATTGATGACCTTATTGTTTTGGTGTCTGCTAACAATTTGCCCAAGACTAAAAGGCATTTATAACGGTGAGATTGTGAGAGCAAAGGTTTGATCTGAAAAGGAAAAACAAAGCCTGATTGCAAACAAAGTTTATCTGTCTGTTGGTATTTCTCCTTCTCAATGCTAATTCATTTTATTTCAAGCAAGTTGATTTTATGAAGACTCATAGTTCGATCGCATTAAAACGAAACTGCATAATTACACTTTAAAGTGCTGAAATTTATCCCCCGTAAAGCAATAAGGAGCTACTACTCATCGCCTGACAGGAGCTACCGCCTTGTGCGAATCGTCACCAAAATTGTGTAATTTGGTGCTTTTGGTCGCTTGTCGCTTCGACTAGTCGTAGCCTCACGTTTTTTGACAATGCATCCTGAAGCCTTATCCGAAGTTTAATTAATTATATTGAAGCAAACCTTTATTTAGTTACAAGAGCGCAGAACCCTTTTCCTGTAGCTCTTGCTCGAATTCTTTTTTTGAAAATATTTTTCCCCAGAAAGCATTTTGCATCGTGATATTTTCATGAAATTTCACATTGTAAGCAGAATGACAGATTTGTCTCATAATTTCACGCATTTAGCGATAATGGCATGTAAAACTTCAAATACCTCGAAACCCCCCCCCCCCCCACACCAAATTTTTATGTTTCTATTCTAGTTTTACATGCTGCCAGCGTCTTTTTAGGTTCTACTGTTCGAATCTTTCGGATGTGTTATTTTGAAGGATTTGGATTAGCTACAACTTGAAAGTCGCAACCTGAAATGATAATATGATCAGCTATCTTGCTAAATTTGTTCTAAAAATTGATGGGTGATTTTGAAATACAAATTTTCTAACCCTACTGTTTACAAACTGTTGTGATAAAAGGTTGCATAAACATGTCTATTTGATGGGTCTTTCGCGGAGGTTGGGCTGGGAAATGATCATTTGTCATGGGGTTTTAATGGAAACAAATGACTGCCTAAAAAGATCATAACCCGTGGTGCCTTGTTACAATTAATTAAAGCTTAAAATCATAATCTTGAAGCAATTTCACGTGTGGTAATTATTGTGGTTGTCTATGCTATAATTGTATATAGTGCTAAGAAGCGTTAGGGCACTACCCAGAGACCAAAATCACCATTTAGTGTCCCCTCTGTTCAATGATTTTGTAAATGTATAAAATTCTGATTTTTATATTTTTGAATTAGAAATAAATTTTCTTTCTTTCTTTCACATGCCATTATCGCTAATTGCATAAAATTATGAGGACAATCTGTCATTTTGCTCACAATGTGAGTTTTCATGAAAAGTATTCACAATGACAATGAAAAATAAAAATAGAAAATTTTGAGGGGGGCGAGGTATTTGAAGAGCCCTGCGAAAAGTCAGTGTGGCATCATTATTCGTTAGAGTTGCTTCAGCTGGGCGCAAATGATCACAATCCAGAAGTAAGGATGACAAAAATGTATGCTGACTTAATTAAGGGAAAAACAGTGGTTCGCCGTTAATTTTTTCTGCTGTGATAGTGTTAAACATAAAATTTTCAAAAACGCCAATTTTCCACAGTTGACAAATCAAATGTCTTGAAAAGTGAAATAGATCTTCATTTTCTGATCTTCGATTTGATGGAACTCGCTGTTTTAGGTATCCTACTTTATAAAGCAATACAACTGTGTCAAATGCTACCTCTGTACTTCGACCGAAAAGATGAAAAGCTGTCCTCATTTAATAGCAGTGCTTCAAAACGCATATCCAGTTGAAGAGTACACAGTATCTGAAACAGCATTGACTCAGCTGCCGATAGACATTGTCAACAGGTACCGAAACTTCGACGCAACAGCTACTAAACTCGCGGTGCCTGCTATCGTGGCATTAAAGACACCTCCGCATGTAGAGGCTTCGTTGTTCTCAATTATGGACGAGGAAAGTTTACTGAAGAGGTATACAGTTGTAGTTCTGGCGAGTAAGAGGTCAATCTGCAGTTGTGCGGCTAAGGCAAGAGTGAATTGCTGGCATCGGTTGCTGGTGAACTTGACCTTGAATGATTCAGACAAAGTGTCCAAGTGTTGCTTCAACTTGACAGAAATGAAAACTTTCCTCGACAACTGTGAGTTTACACGGAGCTATGCTTGAAGCTGTGCTCTGCAAATGAACAAAAAAAATACTACGGAACGCGTCTTGGACATATTGATTTTAAAGGATTTTGGAAAAACCTTGGTTGGAATCTAGAAACATTCAACCTTTTGTTACCTAAAAAATATGAGCATTTGCTAGAATTTGCTGTGGCGGCTCGTTGTCAATCGGGATCCTAGGCTAGATTGTTGCTTAGAAATCCCAGCCCAAAAGTTTGACAGAAGTTCATCACACCGTTTTTTTTTCAAGAGGGTATTTTTTTAAAACCGTATTTTTCATGATCATAAGATAAGAGAAAATAGCACCGATAATGTTCTAGGTAAATTAAGCGTGAGCAAGAGTACTATCATGTCATATATGGACAAGGGAGGCACTCCGGTGGCGGAACTGGCCCAACTAGTGATGAATAGAATGTACTATGAGATTGACATGTTGCAGACAGAAGTGCAGCTACTAAGAGAGGCCAGGATACAAGTTAGTGTTTGTTTTGTAAATCCTAATACGCGCTGTGTGCAAACCTAGAAACTGACGAAATGGTGTTTATACTTGCAAAAGCTAGTGTATTGTAATCGGGAACAAGTCTTATTTTCCCGTTTCGAGAAAAAACTTTCAAATCTGGAAGAAACTAGGTCATATAACATCATTGATGCGGCAACTTGGTTGATAAATTTTACTACAAAAATTTTGAAAATTATTTTGAAAAAAAAAATCTATTTTTTTTTGTGTCTCGTTCTTTTTAATTGTTTTTTCTAAGAATTGAACTTGCTTTCAGGGGGTGGATTTAGGGAGGGGGGGGGGGGGCGGACGCCCCCCCCCCCCCCTCAGGGATTCGACCCCCTGCCGACCCAAAGGGTCCCCCTTTGATACTTTTTCAGAAATCCATTTTTGGCCGACCGACCCTAAAATTTTTCTAAAGGCGCCTTTGGCGCCAATATATACTAACTTTGAGGGGGAGCGCGCGTAAAAAAAACGCGATTTTTTTGTCAAAATTTTTCAAAAAGTGCCCAAAAACGGCTTTTTTGACTGTTTTTTCAAAAGTTTGCCCGCGGCGCAGAAAATTTCGCCAAAATAGGGGCAAAACAGTGCTTTGGGAGAGCTCGAAAAATCAATTTGGTCGACCTAGAAAAAAAAAGGTCGTCAAAATTTTCGAATTTTTTTTGAAAATCCGCCCCCTCCCCTCGAGAAAATCCTAGATCCGCCCCTGCTTGCTTTAATGATGAACCTGAACGAATTGCAGGCTGCTTTCAACTCGGTCTAGAGGTAACGCGGTGGCCTTTGTACTCGGCGGTTTGAGTCCCAGTCGGCCATTGTTTTTTTTTCAGTATACATGAAATTGATTTTTTCTCCGTGAAAGATTTCGTCTGTCTGCTTATTTTTTGTCGGGTTAATTTCTGATCCAAACAATGATAACTCAGCTGTTTGAATAAAAATTAATGAGTAAACATTTTTTTATCAGAAGTTAAGCTGACAAAAGAGAAGGAGGTTTTCTGTTTTTCTGTTTCAAACAGCTTAATTTTTTTCTGATTCAAACATTGTTAAGTATCATTGACAGTGGTTCTGCTATTTAGTCAATTCACCCACTCGGATTTTCAAGACGTTTTGTAATTTTTGTTTAAAATTGGTTTCGGCTTTCGTTTAAGAGTAAAAAAGTCTTGCCAGTAATTTTTTTTTTTTATCAGACCAAGTTTGGTCTGCATGATGATATGGAATTTGATGACACTAAATTCAGTTCTTTCCCGGTGAGGACATTAATTTTAGAACTAACCGTTCTATAACTAAATTTAGAGTCATCAAATTCAGTGTCATCAGGGACAGGACTGAATAAGTTTCGTGAAATTCGGTCGTGAAAATTGAAAAAAGTCAGACCAATTTTTCTTGTTACTGAGAAAACTTTTTTCGAATGCCGAATCCAGCCTGGAAAATAATGTTACTAAGATCTCTCATTGAGATTGTCAAAATCGGGTGGAACAATCAGTCTTGTAGGAACATTTTTCTGGCACACGATACTTGCGATATAGGCAAATTGTTCCAATAAAATCTTCACCATCATTTTTCAGGCGTGATTCGGCATTCGAAAAAAGCTTTCTCAGTAACGACAAAAATTGGACTGACTCCTTTCAATTTGCAGACCGAATTTCACGAAATTTATCAAGTCTTGATGACATTGAGTTTGATAACATTAAATTTAGTTCTAATACGTTTTTTTTGGTATTTTAGCTATGGTTACAATAATCCCATTTTATAATTTTTGAACCTAATTCAATGCTTATGTTTGATTTTGATATTTTTAAGTTTTGTTGCTTTAATCATTGTGGTCGGTACGTTCTGTGCTTCTTGCGCAGCAACCGGTCATACTTGTTATGATTGGTACTTATATGAAGTTATGGGGAAATATTTGGGGTTTCAGCGTTTCGGCGAGTATACGCTTGATCACGAGAGATTCGAAGAAGACGTCAATAATCAGCTAGGAATGCAATCAATGACTACTGATCAAACAGCAACTGAGCTACCAGGTGCAATTCCAGAATCCAGAATTTCTTACTCCACAGATGCTGTTAAAGAAAACACAAAACCCGAGCAATTGATTCTCCTTGACAGCGATGCAGAAGCTGACCAACCTGCAAAGGTCAATGACCTAGAAGGAACCAAGATTACAGAAATTGATGGAAGTGAAGAAGCAAATGAGTTGCATCACAAATCAGACAATTTAAAAGTTCAAGAAAAAAACGCGGTTCAAATTTCTCATGCAAACAAGCAGAATAATTTTCTTTTGGAAACTGTCGAAGAATTTCCAGAGAATGTTTTAGAAGTCGTAGTTTCAGAGGCAAATCAAGAAGTTGTCTATCAAGAGGATATTAATTCCTTTCAAGGAAATGTTGACAGTGATGCCGTTAGCCAATCGGAATCAAATGCGTCAGACACGCCACTGAGACGATCAAAACGAACAGCAACTTTGTCTTCAGTAGAATCCGGAGACTCGCCAACATCTAAGAAGCACCTCGGCTCAAATGAATCCGAGTTACTTTAAACTTCTCTGCCCTCTCAAATAAAAAATAACTTAACAAAAAAAACTAATTAAAGTAAGATTTATTTATGAAGTTTTAGATTTTAGTGTTGATGATTGTTAAGTTTTGTACTTAATTGGTAAGTCTTTGTGTTTTTGAAAATTTCCCAGCTTGGAAACTCCGTTGTTTGCGCTAATTGATTTAAATTTTACTTGAAAAGTTTTCCGGCCAGTGAGAACTCAATTCAGTATTTCCGCGTAATTACTTAATAAACTACTCCGACATTTTGTCGCTTAGCATTATCTTCTTCAATTTTCTCGATGATTTAAGATACTAACCAAGTAAATTGATATTTTTTTGTCATTATTTGATAAAAATAATATGGTCGAGAGTGTATTTTTTTCACTCAAATTTATTAATTCTAAGACTTCTTACTGGGCATTTTTGGCCTCTCCCGCATGAAATGATCGTTGTTTCCAAGTTAAGGCTTTTTGTGCCTTTTTGGCCGTTGCTTTTTTTCTTGTTGGGGGCGGATGAAAAGGAAGTATCTGCAGCTGAAATGAGACTCATAAAATTAAGTTCAAAAATGTAGCATAAGAATGTCTTTTAATTTACCATTTCAATTTTTGGCAAAAACATCTGACCAATTTTAAATTATTGATCTCCAAACATCGGCCGAAATTGCATAACAGAATCCATCCAAGAACTAAAAATACCTCAAAAAGAATGCAATTTTTTGTTATTGCGATCCTGGCTTTTTTATTTAGCTGCTTCCTAATGTCGCAGCAACAAAACCTGGAAATATTAGCTCGAAAACACTACCAGCAATGTGATTGCTTAATTAGTACTGGAGAACCTTTCGAAAGGTCTCTAGAAATTGGTCTCGGGGACTGTTGGTCGAAATGCTTCACAAACAACAACTGTTATGCGTTTGAGTTCAGTGATCATTCTAAAGCATGCAAATTGTTCGAAGCAATGGGTGTGGGCTACAACCCGTCTTCGGTTCAAAATGAAAATTGTATTAAATATCCACAAATAGGATTCTTTCAGTTCTATATAATTAAACGAAAGGAAAATGGACAAACTTTTGACTGCGAGGTCCTAAAGACGAATAACCCGCTGGCCAACGATAGCTACTATGAGATAAAAGTTAGAGGAATTCCCGTCACCGCATTTTGTCTCATGACCGATTCGCCCGCCAAAACTTACATCGATGTTGAAGGAGTTTCAGTTTGGGGAGGATCAATGTATTTAAGTAAGCACCCAGTTTTCAAGATCACCCGCACATGGACCCGAGTGCAAATTCGAGTAACAGAATGCATGGCGCTCGTTATTTGCGACGACCAGACGTTTTCCGAAATGCAGCCATATTATGACGGTGAAACGAGCCCAAGTTTCATCGTCTCGCAAAATTTTGGGCACGGCGGGAATTGCGCTTTAGATTCGGGGGAGTTCGAAGTAGATCTGACGCTAACTCCCTTCTTCATTCCGAATGGGACATATTTTATTCCGATTTCTGTTTAAAAGTTACCAGGTGATCTCCTAAGATACGATCAATTCTGATTAAAAGCAGTCAAATTTAATTGTACAACTCTTTTGAACTTCTAAATTTGCGAAAAAGGGTAATTTAATTGCTGAATACTGCTTTTTATAGGGAGGAGAACAAGGTACCTCAATGAAACTTTTTCGCTTTCAGGCATAATTAGAACTCAGAAAAATTAAAACGTCTTAACTCGAGAAAAATGGTCAGATTTTTTATTAAGACTTAACTACCGGTATGTTTCGATGGGAACACTATTTTTTGCAGTAGAGGGTACTAACATCTACAAAGATTTTAATTGGTTAAATTCTGTTTTAAATACTCAGTAGAAAATAGAAGTAGCCTGGAAATCGGAAATACGGAGATGTAATTTGGCCCAGGTATCGATTTTGGAGCGAAAGGATGGGACGCATACGAGAACTTCTTGCAGATCGGGACTGGGCGGCAAAGTGTAAGCTGGAGCGGATTTGGACACTGTTTGTACTCCATAATCTTCAATGTGAAAGGGGGTGTCCTTCTTCCATTAAGACTGCCTTTACTACTCACTACTCGATGAGAAATACAGTTCATGGTTTTTGATAACTATTTCTCTCCTATGGTACCTAAAATAGAGTTGCCTTCCCTCCTATAAAGAACTAATTCAACGGTAAACAGTCTTTAAATTTTGTATATTTTAGCGCGTTTCCCCATTTTGCAATCGGATGGAAATAGTTAGCATGATCTCAGTTCATAAATTCAATCATTAACCCGTTCAAACTGGTTGGCTGACTAAAAAACTCCAATTTTTGGAAATAATTTGGAAAATGTATATACACAACGTATTGATTGATAAATGTTCCCCATATATAGACCATTTCAAAGCTGTTTTATCATTCTCAAGGGTGACTTAAAAGCATGTTTTCAATAAAATTATTGGACTAATTAAATTAACAAATTTTGAATTTTGAGCATTTCATTCAATTTTAATTTCATTGCACACAAATTTTTACTTAGTTGTATTCACTAAATAAAACACATGTGTTCAGAAAGTTTCCTTGTCATAGTAAGAGTAATGAAGGTAGTGAAGACCCTTATATAGATCTTGCTGATTTTTTTTGTTCAGGAAAAAGTCTTAAAATACTGATGCACTAAGGTATATAAGAACTTTTTGAGTTCAACTGAAATTCATCTGCTGAGAATCACGTAAATAGCACTCTCCAAACACGAACGTGGAAATGGAGCAAGAATTCTTGAACGATTTCTAGCTTCGAAACGAGTTTAATTTTTAGATTTCCAGCTGAAATAAACCTTCATCTGTTGATCCAGTTTTCTCTTGTTGGGTAAATGTAATCAAAACAGTCCCAATTATAAACCGTTCTAGAAATTCAAAGAAGTTAAAGGGCATCTATTTTTTTCTTTGAAATTTAAAAATTGAGATTTTATTTGAAATTTAAAAATTGAGATTTTTTCCACAGTGTTTTTTTTTATTTTTACTCTTCTGCGTTCATTACTCTTTTCCATTATTCGATTGGCTTGAGGCTCCAAATTTCCAGGTCGCAAGTTGGAATCCGACTCAGCAAAATTTTTACTAATTTCTACTTTTCTGGTTTCACTTTATCGTGTTTGCGAGGCAGCGGGGGCCCATGTGTTGAAACAAAAGTGCAATCTTTTTCCTATAAAAATCAAGCAAATCGAATTAAAAGTTAGAAACAACGTGTTATGGTGATTGTTTTCAAATGTGTGTTTTGTCCGCTTTTTTCTCTAGTGTTTCGTACCAGATAAGGAGCAGTTTGTATTGCATCTCGGAATGTGTTCACTTCTTGAAACTATGTGTCTCGATTTGTTCACAAAGTTTTGCGATACAATATAAAGCTGTTGCTTATCTACTGAATCTATTATTCCAAATATTCAAAAGACCCAAAATAAAAATCTCGTAATTCCCAAGTATTTTCTTCTTGATTTCTGATTGGTTGAAATTTAAGCCAACGATTGATTTTTTCATAATCTGTTTTTGGCTCCAATTAACTGTTTTCAGGAGTGTGTAAAATAACGAGATTGATTGGTCAAATTTTCGAACAGCCAGCTGTTGAAAACTTTTAAACTTTTGAATCTAAGCAGGGAAAGAAAATGATCAAAAATTTAATCTATGAATGTGATTAACCGCAAAGGAAAGCATAAAGTGGAAAAATTAATAAATACTATAGACGTATGGCAAATATTTTTCAAAACTCCATCAACAAAAAGGAAAATTTCAGCCACACATATGTCAATAGGCGGTCTGCATGCTTTACCTAATGGTGTCAGAAAACTCGCAAAAATAAGGTGTTAATTGATCCGATATCTTTCACTTTCATTTTAAAGCAGCTTATAAAATTCAAAAATTGATTGAATTCAACCTCAGCTTTCGAGACAAAGAATTATGATTTCTAGCTTACGTTAGAGGGGAGAAGCAAAATCATGGAACATGAAATGCAATTGATACTCACTTCGCAGCTGATGAAAAATGACAAATTGAGCTCATTCAAACCAAACAAAATGAGTTTAGGTCGTATTACTGCAGATATTGCTGTAACAAATGAGAAAATTTGAGCTCATTTTAAAGGCAGACTTTGGGAATTTTTCGAAAAGTAACAGCCAAATTCCGAAAAAAAATATCTGATCCTTGGGTGCCAGGAAAGATCGTATTATCAACAACGATTATGATAGTGCTTAGGATGAGGATGATGATGGTGCTATAACGCACAAAAACTAAAAAAGTCTTGCAAAATCGGGATTTTTTTTTGAAACAAGTAAACGAGCTATTTTGAGTCAAAATTCATAACAGACTACTGCTTCTAGTATACTCATTCTCAATTAATCGTTCAGCAAGACCACTTTTAACACCGGGCATTCGCTTAACCACTCGGTGGTTTCAATTTTGGCAAATTTTATCTTTTAAAATCAAGTTTTTTAAATGACTCTTTACAACAGTCAAAATGCATAATATCTCCTCAATCCCTGCAACCCATTTGATTTTGAAAATTAGATGCAGTCTTTTGGTTTCGAAAATTAGATTTAGCTTTTCAAAAGTAGCTTGGATTCAATATTGCTCAGAAAACCAACACTTATTGTTCTCTCTAAAGTGTCTGTTTTTCCATTCGATTTAGACTTCCACAATAAATGGCAGGGGTTAGCATGTGGTTATACATTAGTTAGTACTAAGTTTTGTTTTGGTTATTAAAAATTCATCAACAGAACTCCGAAATTGAGAAAAACTGGTCTGAAATTATTTGAAGCTTTCGACAAATGTTAAAAAATGATCAGAGGTTGACCTAAAAATTTAGTCTAATACAGTTTTAAGGTTATTTTAAAGTATATAACTGCTCGTTGTTGCATTTTTCTCACTAATTTTATCTTTATTCTTGTAAAAAATTTGAACAGAAGAAAAATTTTTAAAATTGCGAAGACGTTTTAAAAGGTATTTCAGTTTTCTTTTGCCATGAAAGCAGAAAAGGTTTTGCTATTGGGTACTGGATTTTTTCCCGTAATTAATTTTGTTCACAGGAATCATCTCCTGGGATGATTCATCTCCTGGTCCCCTGTTGGAACTACTCCAACAAATTTTTTGAGCATAATAGCATTTTAAATATTGGTCCAATTAGATTTTCGCTATGAAAGTTGCCTTAAAAAATTTTTTTAAACTTTTTTTCGGCCTAATAGGTTTCGATGTTTTAGTTTCAAGTCTTTACATTTCAGAATCTTTCTAGTTTAAAATCGTTGAAGTTTTGTTGTCTCGAATGGTTTCCGCGCAGGTTTTTTTGACTTTGGAACCAACTGAAATAAGGCTCTAAGTCAATGAGAGCGATTATACTGGGGTCTCAATCTTTTGCGTGCTTTTCTTTTTTCTGAAATATTTTTGGCCGAACTGTCTGTACCCGATAAGAAAACTAGTTTGCCACTATTCGGTGTCAGGGTAAATTGTTCCATCTAATAAGAGCCCCAGACGAAAAACTTTATGCCAAAAAATCCCGTGCCTCAAAATAGCTCTCCTCTGAATCTTGTATCAATTACAAGATACAGCAAATGAACATCAAATACATTATAAATTGACACGCTCTGAATACCACTGATGACGTAAAATACTTTTACACAAATAGTGTTGGAGCTAAACTAGACCCTAAACTAGATTCACACTAAGTTAAATTCGTACGATTAGCTTATCTTTCTAATCGCTCTTAGCTATAAAAAATCAACTCAACTTATTGATCAAAAAAATTCTGGTTAACCAAATGACTAGCCGCTGGCCTTATAATGACAAAAAGACTGCTCGCATCAATTTCCGACTGCCTTTTAAGGTTTATGCAGCTGTACAACATGAAAAAGTTCATTGCACTAAAATAAAATGAAATTTTTTTAAATTGAGAATTTTTGTGAAAATCATCTCACACGCCATATAAAAAACAAAGTGATAGCTTTCGCTCCTACTATTAG
The DNA here is from genome assembly GCF_963678635.1 of Symsagittifera roscoffensis. NCBI lineage: Eukaryota > Metazoa > Xenacoelomorpha > Acoela > Convolutidae > Symsagittifera > Symsagittifera roscoffensis. The sequence continues at coordinate 18,023,831 of NC_087065.1, read as the reverse complement.
CAAATCAATTATTGCAAATAAGCTTCCTTCAACCAATTTGAAACGATTTGCAAGACTGATTAAATCTCCGCTTACGCGTTAATAGCGCGAAATATATTGCGCATTAATTGTCCCAAAATGGCCAAATGATCACAGGTGATTTTCTTTTTAAATTTAAAATTAGGTCAACAATGCAAGTTTTTTATAGGTCATTAATTTAAGTGGAGGATCAAAAAGGACTTAAATTTAACCGAATTAAAAGTTCGAGTTATAATTCGACCGATTCGACAAAAATGGCTATGACTCGGCGCAAACGGCGGAAACTGGCTATGACTCGGCGCTTCGACTGACTCGGCGCAAACTGGCTATGTTTCACCGCTGCGAGCAAAAAAAAACGTGATTGACGGTGTTCGACGCAAGAGTGCTATGTTTCGACCGACTCGAGCTAAATTGGGTGTGTTTCGACCGACTCGAGTCAATCAAAAAAGTTATCGACACAAGCGGGCTATACTTTGACCGACTCGACCCAAACTGGCTAATTTTCTACCAACTCGACCAATTGAAAAATATGTTCGTCCGTGTTTGGCACAAGCGTGCTATGTTTTGACCGCTTGGACCCAAACTGGCTATGTTTTGTACAAATATTTTGCATTCTGTGTAATTTATGCAATTCAAAACTTAATAAACCCTGATATTTTCATCAACTATTATAATAAGTTGAATATTTGTGTTCTGACATATTCTAAACATCATCTTTTTGATCAATTAGGGTTTTCAGTTTGGATGAAAAAAAATTGTTAAAAAATTATTAAAAATTTTAAAAAGTTTTCAAAATTTTTGGAACTTTTAAGGTTTGCTTACAAAATGGCGGTAAAAATTAAGAAAAAATTTTTTTTTATTTGAGTACAACTAAATTTTCACGGCTTAAATTAAGCTTAAAAAAGCTATTTTAAGCCTACACGCTCACATCACATTAGTTCGAAATTAGACTGAAAATCAAAAACTTCAAACCGGTGTTTCTCGACATTGTGCAAAAATTTTTACATTTCCTTCGAATCACAATTGAAAGGGCTTTAATTTGATATATCACTCGGCTCATTCTGATAATTAGTTGTGCTATCTGATTTTGCGTGGAAAACAAAAAGAAAAACCGAAAACGAAATTCCTCCCCATTTTTCAAATGGTCGAAACAATTACTTTTTTTGGCTTCTCGGACTTTTGTCTATCGCTTCTCGGACTTTTGTCTAAGATCATGTGGAGCCCACTTCTTGACTTGACTATGTTTAGACCAGGCTTTGTGTTCGACTATAATTCGACGACAAAATGTTTTCGAATTTTTGTTTGATCACAGTTTTTGCTCGAGTTTTTTTTTCGAACTTGTTCTCCACTATGTTTTGAGTTTATGTTCGCCCGAAAAAGCTGATTTTGAACATAGATTTATGGTGGAACAACATCATTGTGTTCAACCGATTTCAGGTCCGCCTCAAATCAGGTGCGACCAAAGCCACGAACTCATGAACCCAGGACAGTAAGAGGTTTCAACAAAATATTGTCCCAAAAATAAATAGAGCAGTGAAACAACTAATTTCTCTGAATATCCACCAGAAAATAGCGATCTAATTACCACTATTTTCCTCTACGGTATCATCTACTAAAGAATCTCCTCCTCTAAAGCAAACTTTTATTTAGTAAACTCAACTATCAAACCGGTACAAAATATTGATGTGATCACGTTTATAACTCAAACAGATGCGTTTATCTAGAACTACGGTGTTTCCACTAGAATTCTTGCAAATACAAGTGTAACACTCCCATGTTTTTTTTTGCGGTAAGTTTTTGTATTTCAGTAAGATTTTATTTTTTGTGTGTGGACACCAGTGGTCGCCTCAACTCAATGCAGGGAAAGTTCACAATTTTGCGAGTAAAACCACGGTTTTTCTGACTGACTGTAAGCCCGTGCCATTGTTTTTGTTGCCACATTGACTATTCGGAAAAAATCTCCGCAATTTCTTCCACGACTAATAGGATGTTCTTCCACAAATCTTCAATAGTCGCTGATATTGGATTGGCCGGACAGTTCAAAAGATGCTGGCAGTCTTCAATGCTGGTGTTGTACTTGCTGCAGAGCTCTGTTTCAATGTTCGGCTGTAGTCTGTGTCTGGTCTTGGCTAGTTTCCAGGAGAAACCTGATCTTAGTTGACACAGTAATCTTCTGTTGTAACGGCTGAGTGTTTTTTCGTTTTTTCGAAATCACAGCTGTGGATGTTTTCAAAACTGCATGTTGTGTTGCCTATTGGCCCTCTCTTCTGTGACTGCGTGCTTGTGGAGGTGTTTCAGTGTCTGTTCAAGATCATCGTTGAGAAATCTGGTGACTGTTTCGCTTGGACTGGCATGTAGTGTCGTCTTCTTGTCTCTGCATGTGCTCTATGGTTCAAAGGTCCAAAGCTGGTTGCAGGGGTGATTTTCTTGTGTTGCTTGGGCTAGGAACTGGTTTTTGAGAAGGTGATGACAACTGGCTATTTTGAGCATCTTGGTTTTGTTATGCAGGTGGTCATCTGAGGAGAGGCAAAGGGCTCCTGTGGCTGCTCTTAAGGCAGTTTTCTGTGTCTTTTGGAGTTTCTGTTGGCTTAACTTTCTGATGATTGGCGGCCAGGCAGGCGAGGCATTACCCATGTAAGATCTACCGATGTCACGGTAAGAACCCGGGCTGATGTCCAGAAAAAAAACGCTTGTCATACAATTTCATATATGGCGACTATGGAAAAAATGCTTATCATATAATTTTCATACAAAAATTAAAAGCTGTATTAAGCGTTTTTGGAGAAATAATACTGTTCTATTTCCATCTTTTGATTCTTTCTGCTCAATAAAAAAATGATTTTCATTTTGGTCAAAAAAAATTCTCATCATAATGTTTTCATATCTGAAAATTGTACGATAAGCATTTTGCTGTAGAAAAAAATGAAATCTTCAAAATTAATTTAACGATGTTACTGGATGAATTTACATAAGTTTGAAAAACAATTTTATTGAAAGAAGGCATTTTGACTCTCAAAAACATGTGTTTAATTTGGTTCAAAAAAAACTTCTCAAATATATTTCATTTATGAAAATTGTATGATATGCATTTTTTCATACGCAAAAACACAAATTTGAGGTTAAAAATTTTTAATCCTTTTTTGGTTGCAAACTTGTTTTTGTGCTCAAATATGAATTTTTGCGAAAAAAAGTTTTTGCATGCAGAATTTGACTTTTTGTGTTCATAACGTAGTCCAGGATGAGTTTTTTACCCCAAAAATTCCAAAAATCACAAAAAAGTGCTGTTTTTTGTAAACATGATTATTATTTTTATTTCTATTGCTAAGATAAAAACAAATTTGTAGAAAAAAAACAGGCCTTTTTTTCTCAACTACCAAAACTTTCAAACCAAAAATTATCAAGCATTTTTTTGCATAATATGAAACAGATCAATAAGCCCTGGTAATCTGAAGCGTTTCCATATCTTGGCCCGAGTCAAGGCCAGAAAGCGGGCCGAATGCGTTATTTCTGGCTGCTAAATTCTTGCAGACGTTGGCTGTGTGTTGTCCGAAGGCCCGCATGGTGTCATATGCCACTCCTAATAGTTTCGGAGTTCTTTTGAATTTCAGCTAAGAGTAAACGATCATGTCGTCGGCGTAGGTCTTCAGGCAACTTGGGTTTTCGGTGACAGGCGTCTTTCTTATGATGGAATTGAACAAGCATGGGGAGATGCAGATCCTTGCGGCACTCCTGTGTGGACAATCTTGGCATTAGGGGTCGCGTCTCTGTCTGAACAAGGTGCGAGCCATTCTATTCCGGAGGTAGACTGCGAGCCAACGAGTCACAGCCGGTTTGAGTCTGGACTGGACTAAGTGCCCTAAAAGCTTGTTGTTGTTCACGCGGTCTAAAGCTTGACTGAAGTCTACCGCTGCCAGAACAGTCCTGTCGGGCGGTCTCTTCCTGTTGAAATGTCATGGGTGAGATGGCAGTGGGAGGTGATTGTTGAGTGCTTAGCACGGAAGACGCGCTGTTGGTCGGCTAGAGGAAGCGCGGAGAGGTCTTTCTTGAGGAGCTTCTCTAAGACTTCAGTAACTGGAGAAATAAGGGAGACATGTCTGTAGCTCTTGCTCTCGTTCGGGAATTTTCCTGGTTTGAGAAGCGGTGTGATTTTCGAGGCTTTTCCAGCTGTGGTTTCTCTATGACTTTAATAATTAAAGAAATAAAGAAGACCGGTCTGTAGCTCTTGCTCTCGTTCAGGGTTTTTCCTGGTTTTAGAAGCGCTTTGATTTTCTAGGCTTTCCAAACCGGTTGGTGGCGAAAGAAAGGTTGATGATGGCAGTGAGGCGGCAGAGTACTGCTGGACTTTGCATCCACTACCTGAAGAACCTAAGTCCAGCAGCCCTCTGCCGCCTCACTGCCATCATCAACCTTTCTTTCGCCACCAGCCGGTTTGAAAAGCCTAGAAAATCATACCGCTTCTCAAATCAGGAAAAACGCTGAACGAGAGCACGAGCTACAGACCTGTCTCCCTTATTTCTCCAGTTACTGATTTCAATAGGTCTGAAAGCTTTGGAATTGCTGCTAGACTTGGTGGTTTTCCTGTCTTGATTCTCAGAAAACTGCAGGCTATCATGCTCGAGCTTTTGAAGTTTTTTTTGTTAAGAATTCTGGTACCTTTGTCAGACATGTGTTGCACTATTGTCGTGTACTATTTGTTGAACTCGGTTGCTAGTGCTGTTGACTTGTTGTAAGCCCGGTGGTCGTCAGCGAGAATGATATTTCTTTTTTTCTATGAATGATTCGATAATAGGTGACAAGTTTTTTTGTGTTTCATCGGTCCACAATTGCTTTTCATCCAGTCACCTGCAAGTAACTGCTGCCAACTTTTCGAGAAGCCTAAGCTGGGTTGCTGGGGACTCGTCCACGACGGTGTTTAGTTTTGTATGAAATGCAACTTCCGTTGATTATAACGATAATTTGTGCCCGCTAAGCTTAATGGGTTTTTAAGTAAGAACCGGGAACAAACTTCCCGCAAGGAGGCAAATGCATTGAGAATAGATGACTCAGATAATCCAGTTTGGAGTTTTACTTGCTTGTTTAGCGTCTGGATGCTCCTTATCTAACAAATAAATGATTAAAGTTCTTGAAGTGTTTTAAATTAGAACATGTGCTTACTAAAACCAGAAGCTATTCTTATACAATTGAATAAAAAAATTAAAAAGTGTTATAATTTTTACAAAATTTGCGTTACATTTCTAGATTTAAAAAAATTTTCAATGTTATTAATCCCAACAAAATTGGGTTACATGGGAGTTGATAAAAATTGAAAAGATGATAACTAAAAACTATAATACTTCCTGAGGGCTTCTGCAGGACTCAGAGTTGAATCTACTTTCTTTACTTAAAATTTTTGAGTGAAACGCTTTCGAAGTTTCACAAAATTTTTGAGTGAAACGCTTTCGAAGTTTCTACAGCGGTTGAGTTGAAGTAAAACAAATTGAGAAAAAAAAACAAACAAAAAATACTGTTTCAATTTTTTTTTCAGATTTTCCGCAAGACAAAGTAAAAATTGACGAATACCCTAAACTCAAACCCGTTATAAAAAAACTTTTAGGTCTTTAAACTTAGCACTTTGATTGAACTTTGCAAAGCACGTGGAAACAAATTGTAACAAATGTTTTCGAAAACAAAACTTTTCAAAGACAAGTCACAGATTGTTACCCTATTTCTCATGTCTGAAACATTTAATTGTGTGCGGTGTAATTTTTTAAAGGTTGCTTTTCTGAACATGGTCTGAAACACAATTTTTTTCTGCAAAAATGATTTTTGTGTGTAACTTACAGAGGCAAGCGTAAGGAAAAGAACGAAAAAATACAGGCTCTTAAAGTGGAAAAAAAAACAGCATTAAACCTCGATTTAGATTAACTATTTCAAAGTGTCGGACTCAAATCTGTCCTCGAATCTGCACCACGTCTTCGAATCTACACCACGAGCCGTTGAACTTAAGTCGACACTAGCCATCAATAAAGTAGAGACCAGATGCTACGAAATTTTTAATGCTACAGGTCCTGATAATATCAAAATTGCCATCGGATGAGCATTTTTTTCCAGTTATGTTCATATCATTGCACTACGCTCACCAGCTTGTTCGTTTCAACCATCAAAAATTTACAATTTTTTCAGCCTAATGCTAACGATTGTTGGAATTTACTGCAGAGCTCCATTTTTCAAAATCATTCACTAATACTCGTAACTAAGAAATGAGTTGTCAGTTTGTAAAGCGGTTAACACTTTCCAAATTTTAGGGCTTTTACGTTTGGGTCATTTTTTCGCTTTTTCTTAGAAAACGCTGCATCAGAAAAACTGAATAACTATATCAAAGGCTTGGGTGTCATTTTTGAAAATTTCGTATTTTAATATTTGAGTCTAATTTGAAGTGAAAGTTATGAAACTCAAAAAATAGATCCGTTAAACTACTAAGCATTCAGTCGAAAATTGTGTTTTTTAATCAATTTCTGAGAATTAATTACAATACCTAGTAGAAGTGTCTGCATTTACTCGAATGAAAGTAAATACAAAGCTGTGCGACTTAGTTTCCGCAAGTGTGAACTCGTAGCTTAACACCAGCGTTTGCATGTACAAGGATACCAGCCTTGTTAAAATTAATTTTTTCATAATAATGATTTCGCATGACTGATGAAAAAATTTAAAAATTTTCCATAAAAAACGCAGAACAAATTATCATCATTAGAGAAAATTAAAGAAGGAAATTAGTAAGCTCCACTAAGAATAGGCGAATGATTCCAATCACTTATTTTCGACAAATTGTACTAACCTACATAGTGAATTCCAGCATCACAAGCACATCAAAGGTATCAAGATCCCTGTTTCCGTATGTTCAACTACCCCGTTACTGATTTGAAATTACATTCAAATATTTTATGCAGAACAAAACCATATCTGGCGTAGATGAAATCTAAAATAAAACTGGTAACGGCTGCCGTTCCGAAATGGTACCGACTTTGAGAAAGCTTACCCGGGTTGCCCACCAATGCGCAACCATGCACATCCATGCATGATTTGCATGGAAAATGACTAATCATACGTAGCACATACGTTGGTTTCGAAAACCCTCAAAATAGCTTTTTAATGGAGTAGAATAGTAATAAAACGGTTTCTCATTGATATGCAAGCTGTTGGTAAAATATCAAAACTTTTCACCATGCAAATCATACGTCGCAACATATATGGTGCTACGTATGGAAGAGATTTTTCACCATATTTTTGTTTCTCCAGAAAACCGTAAAATAGAGGTTAAATGACAACAATGACTGAGAAAAAGTATCTGTAGTACAAAATACACTTTTATTAGATTTTAAAATTTTCTACTATGCAAACCATACGTCGCACCATAAATGGCGCTATTTATGGAAACGATGTTTCCTTACAAAAATAACTTTAATAGAGCAGGCAACAGCACAACCAAAATTGACGAAAATTTTGTGAATTTCGAGGTTTATTTACGGACATTTCCTTTAAAACATGATTCCTTTAAAACAAGAGAGACCGAAGTTTGGTTTTTTGATTAATGGAGCATATCTATTCTTACTTACCAGCTAGAGCAAAGTTTCTGGAGGAGCTATATACAACAGAGAGCATACAAGGATCTCGCTCAAAAATAAATTGCTTCATTTACCTAAAACAGTTCGGTTTCCGTAAAAAAGCACAGTAAGGTTGAAGCAAATAGATAAAAGCAAAGTTAATCAGAATTCTGTTTTTTTTTTATTTGAAACAGGCGTTCGACAACCTGGGCAATTTTTCTGGTGTGAAAGTAACTTGGAGCATCGTATGCAAACCGTTAAAATAAAACATTCACAACTTTTCTCAAAAAATTTTTTCACACTAAGGTGACTGGATTAAATTTTCTCTTGAAAATATAATCAAGATCTCTTCGCAAGCACGAAATGGTTAGATTTATCTAAATTAAAGCTCAATTGAAATAATAATTTTGGAATGAGCTTAACAAAAAATATTGCTTCCAGTTTTGATCTGTTTATGAGTAATTCAACTCTGAAGTACGCGTCGTCACGAATATATCTTGGCGTTACTTAAGTTGTCAAAGCTCTTGCGTCTGTCATAGTATCTAAATTTAGTTCATGTATCGATTCCAGTTCCATTTCTAGTTGTGCTATTTAATTCATTTATCTGTCTGGCGCTAACTAGTATTTAAACTTCGGAGTTTGTCTGTCACCTTCGGTTGACCGCCAATTTATTGTCTCCGACTAACTTTCTAACACACGGTTACTTATCTCAATGGATTAATTCAAACTATCGAAATCGTATTTTCACATGGCGCAGTCAACAGGCCAAAGTGGGGGGAAAACCCACGGGATTACATCGTTTGGCCCTCGACGTTCGCAGAGCCACCAATGCTATGGGAGTTTTGGTTTAATCGTTTTCAATGGGGAATGGTGGCCAAACATAGCCTAAATCCGAAGAACTTCTGATATGGCAGTACGTTAACCGCAGCGCAGGTTACGGCACTACCGGAGGAGGTAGACGGAAAAGATCGCCTGGCGTCGGAGTAAACGCTTATCTCGAACTTGTATTTGTGTCTGGGGGAGAAAGGACAGGATGAACTACATAAGAGGAGGCCACATCTGGATTTATCTACAACAAGGTACTCTAGGGTATTAGAGTATTGCATTGTCCTACGAACGTGGATACAAATATGCTAAATCATACGGATCAGCAACCGGGGGAGCAACAACTAGTGGCACCACCGGTGGAAATGGAGCGTTTCAGATCAAAACGGAACCGGTGGGAACAATCCGAGGAGGATACCGAAACAATAGACAGCGCGGCCGTGATTGTTCAGAGGACGAGCAGAGATGAGAAGGGGAACTTCTAGAAGATGTTATAATTGTGGTCAACCTAACTTTACTAAGGAACGCCTTACGAAATGTCCAACCAAGAATGCGACGAGTAATTACTGCCGGAAGACGGGACATTACGAGAGAACTTGTCGGTAAGCGGAATAATCGGGGAAGACCGGCAGCGGGACTAATCCAAAATCAGGAGGATATGGAAGCTAGTGAAATAGACGACGCTGAGGATACTTATTCACAACATGAGAATTCAGTTGGCTGGGTTAACACACCGGGAAAGAAGCAACGGTCGTGGGATTCGGACAGTTCAGGAGATTATGTTGTCATGGCTATCAAATCTCGGAGAGAAACCGAATTCAAGGTGGCCGGTGCTCGACTACCAATTAAGGTAAATGGGAAGCAAACGAATGTCTGGATAGATAGTGGATCACCGATTTCAATATTTACCATTGGAGAACTAAAACGGATGTTGGGCACCGCAGGCGTGAACGTGAAGGCGCCAGCAACGGAGGACGACGAATTCAGGGATTACGGAAGCAATCCTTTACGGCTACTAGGAACGATGGACGTCTCATTAGAAACGAATGGATGGGTGACTAACGCGAATATCAGAGTAATCGGAGGAAGCAGACCGTCGATTATTGGGAGAGACCTAATGCCAAATCTGGGATTGCAGATAGTGCAGAAGGCACCGGAGGAGAACGTGATGTCGGTGCAGGGAGAACAACCTGGGGCCGACGCAACAGAGGAGGAGGACTCATTAGACCCCTGGCAGAATTATTTCAGTAAGCAATTTAAAAACCTTTTTAACAGAGTCGGGAAAGTTAAGAATTATAAGGTACACGCGAATTTTTTTGAAACGTTAACGCCGATTCAACAAAAAGGACGGAGAGTGCCCATCACATTGCAGGATAAGGTCGATAAGGAAATCAATAAGCTTTTACGGCAAGGGCACATCGAAAAACTGAAAGAATGTTTGGACAAGTATTTGTTTCTCCGATTGTAATAACGGTGAAAAAGGACGGATCAGTGAAATTAGCGTTAGAATCCCGGGAGTTAAACAAGCAAGTCCACAAGAATAAATACCAAATGCCGAATATTGAAGAGCTCATGGATACGGTAGGACAAACGATAAGCGAACGGAAACCAGGAAATGTATATTTCTCTACGATGGATCTTACGTATGCGTACGGCCAATTACCACTTAGCCCGGAAACAACCGTCCAATGCAATTTTTCGCTGGTGGGAGCAAAATCAACGGGCACGTATCGTTTTCAAATGGGGTTCTACGGCCTCACATCCATGCCAGCGGAATTTCAAAGAGTGATGGATACGATCCTTTCGGAGTTTCCGCATGCGCACGCTTTTATTGACGACATTTTGGTGGAAACCAAAGGCACTGAGATTGAGCATATCTAGGGGGTCGAAAGAATCTTACGGAAGTTAGATCGCGAGAATATGTCGCTTAAGCTTACTAAATGCCAATTTGCGCGGAAAGAATGTGAATGGTTGGGGCATAAAATATCTTGTACCGGAATAACACCGCTAATCCGAAAAACGGAATCGATCGAATCGCTAAAAGCACCAAAAACGGTGTCGCAGCTAAAATCCTTTATGGGTTCTTTTCATAGCCTGCACAAATACCTTCCAGCACTCGCGGAATCATCAGCCTCGTTACGTCCTTTATCAAGCAGGAAAAACGAATATATTTGGAATAATGAATGTCAAATATCATTCGACAATCTAAAAAAGCAGGTGGCTAATATAGTAGAATTTCGGCACATTGACATACACCGTGACACAAGTATTGTATGCAACGCTAGTCATAACGCGCTCGGAGCTGTCCTTGAGCAACTAAATTCAGACGGCTGGAGGCCGACATCCTTCGCATCCCGGTACTTAAACGAGGCAGAGAAAAAGTACTCTACAAATGAATTAGAAATGCCTGCATTTGTGTGGGGGGCGGAGTATTTCCGCAACTATGTGTTGGGGAGAAAATTTTTAATTGTTTTGGATCATAACGCACTGGTATCATTGCTAAATGGGAACAACAAAAAGAACAAAATAATGTTCAGTAGATTAACTAGATGGTTAGATCGTCTTATACCGTTCGATTTTCAAGTAGAGCACAAACCTGGAGCAAAAATTGGACTCGCAGATTATCTATCGAGGCACCCCAGCTTGGATGCTAAACCGGTCAGCACCTATGATAGTATGTTGACCGTGGCGAAAATTAGTAAAACTAGATCCGCCCTCGGATTTGAGAAGGATGTTGTCTCCAAAGGTAGACTCGAGTCTCCACCGGTTACTAATATTAAACGCGTTTGTAATATATCGAATAGAAAACAACCGGTAGAGGGCGAACGATCATGCGGTGGAAATTGGACCAATCAGAGAGCGAAGAATTGCATTTCCGGCAGGTCAATTAAGTTTAGTGGAAATTTAGTTGGGACTATTATTGAAGCTGACTTTGGTTACTTAAATTCTTCAAACACAAAAATTCAAAATTCAAAAAATAACTCAAATTCTTCAAACACAAAAAATCTAAATTCAAAATATAACTCAATTATGGAAATTATTGGAACGACACCCCAGCATTAGTAGTAGCGATGAAATAGAGGAGATTGATCAGGATATGCAAGCGGTTACAACAGAAGTCAGAAGCACTAAAACTAAAACCATCATTTCTATTCCGTCGGTTTACCCTGGCGAAAGTTAGCTACCGTTAAATCCGGAAAATCTAGTCATGTCCGTTATCCCGAGAAATTGTAAAGTTGTGAGTAAACAAACCACCCTTCCCGAATTTTTTAGTCTTCGATTTATAGAATCACGATATAGTTCCGATCCTCAATTACAAGCCATTATCGAAATGATTAAACGTAAAGACCCTCAGTTACATTCAAAAGTTGCACCGGCAGCGGGACTAATCCAAAATCAGGAGGATATGGAAGCTAGTGAAATAGACGACGCTGAGGATACTTATTCACAACATGAGAATTCAGTTGGCTGGGTTAACACACCGGGAAAGAAGCAACGGTCGTGGGATTCGGACAGTTCAGGAGATTATGTTGTCATGGCTATCAAATCTCGGAGAGAAACCGAATTCAAGGTGGCCGGTGCTCGACTACCAATTAAGGTAAATGGGAAGCAAACGAATGTCTGGATAGATAGTGGATCACCGATTTCAATATTTACCATTGGAGAACTAAAACGGATGTTGGGCACCGCAGGCGTGAACGTGAAGGCGCCAGCAACGGAGGACGACGAATTCAGGGATTACGGAAGCAATCCTTTACGGCTACTAGGAACGATGGACGTCTCATTAGAAACGAATGGATGGGTGACTAACGCGAATATCAGAGTAATCGGAGGAAGCAGACCGTCGATTATTGGGAGAGACCTAATGCCAAATCTGGGATTGCAGATAGTGCAGAAGGCACCGGAGGAGAACGTGATGTCGGTGCAGGGAGAACAACCTGGGGCCGACGCAACAGAGGAGGAGGACTCATTAGACCCCTGGCAGAATTATTTCAGTAAGCAATTTAAAAACCTTTTTAACAGAGTCGGGAAAGTTAAGAATTATAAGGTACACGCGAATTTTTTTGAAACGTTAACGCCGATTCAACAAAAAGGACGGAGAGTGCCCATCACATTGCAGGATAAGGTCGATAAGGAAATCAATAAGCTTTTACGGCAAGGGCACATCGAAAAACTGAAAGAATGTTTGGACAAGTATTTGTTTCTCCGATTGTAATAACGGTGAAAAAGGACGGATCAGTGAAATTAGCGTTAGAATCCCGGGAGTTAAACAAGCAAGTCCACAAGAATAAATACCAAATGCCGAATATTGAAGAGCTCATGGATACGGTAGGACAAACGATAAGCGAACGGAAACCAGGAAATGTATATTTCTCTACGATGGATCTTACGTATGCGTACGGCCAATTACCACTTAGCCCGGAAACAACCGTCCAATGCAATTTTTCGCTGGTGGGAGCAAAATCAACGGGCACGTATCGTTTTCAAATGGGGTTCTACGGCCTCACATCCATGCCAGCGGAATTTCAAAGAGTGATGGATACGATCCTTTCGGAGTTTCCGCATGCGCACGCTTTTATTGACGACATTTTGGTGGAAACCAAAGGCACTGAGATTGAGCATATCTAGGGGGTCGAAAGAATCTTACGGAAGTTAGATCGCGAGAATATGTCGCTTAAGCTTACTAAATGCCAATTTGCGCGGAAAGAATGTGAATGGTTGGGGCATAAAATATCTTGTACCGGAATAACACCGCTAATCCGAAAAACGGAATCGATCGAATCGCTAAAAGCACCAAAAACGGTGTCGCAGCTAAAATCCTTTATGGGTTCTTTTCATAGCCTGCACAAATACCTTCCAGCACTCGCGGAATCATCAGCCTCGTTACGTCCTTTATCAAGCAGGAAAAACGAATATATTTGGAATAATGAATGTCAAATATCATTCGACAATCTAAAAAAGCAGGTGGCTAATATAGTAGAATTTCGGCACATTGACATACACCGTGACACAAGTATTGTATGCAACGCTAGTCATAACGCGCTCGGAGCTGTCCTTGAGCAACTAAATTCAGACGGCTGGAGGCCGACATCCTTCGCATCCCGGTACTTAAACGAGGCAGAGAAAAAGTACTCTACAAATGAATTAGAAATGCCTGCATTTGTGTGGGGGGCGGAGTATTTCCGCAACTATGTGTTGGGGAGAAAATTTTTAATTGTTTTGGATCATAACGCACTGGTATCATTGCTAAATGGGAACAACAAAAAGAACAAAATAATGTTCAGTAGATTAACTAGATGGTTAGATCGTCTTATACCGTTCGATTTTCAAGTAGAGCACAAACCTGGAGCAAAAATTGGACTCGCAGATTATCTATCGAGGCACCCCAGCTTGGATGCTAAACCGGTCAGCACCTATGATAGTATGTTGACCGTGGCGAAAATTAGTAAAACTAGATCCGCCCTCGGATTTGAGAAGGATGTTGTCTCCAAAGGTAGACTCGAGTCTCCACCGGTTACTAATATTAAACGCGTTTGTAATATATCGAATAGAAAACAACCGGTAGAGGGCGAACGATCATGCGGTGGAAATTGGACCAATCAGAGAGCGAAGAATTGCATTTCCGGCAGGTCAATTAAGTTTAGTGGAAATTTAGTTGGGACTATTATTGAAGCTGACTTTGGTTACTTAAATTCTTCAAACACAAAAATTCAAAATTCAAAATATAACTCAAATTCTTCAAACACAAAAAATCTAAATTCAAAATATAACTCAATTATGGAAATTATTGGAACGACACCCCAGCATTAGTAGTAGCGATGAAATAGAGGAGATTGATCAGGATATGCAAGCGGTTACAACAGAAGTCAGAAGCACTAAAACTAAAACCATCATTTCTATTCCGTCGGTTTACCCTGGCGAAAGTTAGCTACCGTTAAATCCGGAAAATCTAGTCATGTCCGTTATCCCGAGAAATTGTAAAGTTGTGAGTAAACAAACCACCCTTCCCGAATTTTTTAGTCTTCGATTTATAGAATCACGATATAGTTCCGATCCTCAATTACAAGCCATTATCGAAATGATTAAACGTAAAGACCCTCAGTTACATTCAAAAGTTGCAGCGATGAGTAAGTACTATGCACAGTACTCTGAGGATTTTCATGTAAGAGACGGATGCCTATGGATGGACGAGGGGCTAGTTATTCCTAACACCTTGCAAGCGGCGGTGAGCAATAGATTGCATTACTATCACCACGGGAAATCGAGTATGTATGACGCGGCCAAGACATCTGGTACCCGTACATGTTCCGTAGTTAAGCGATCATAGCCGGGAATTGCCAGGAATGCACATTAGCTGGCAAGAATTTGAAAAATATGTGTTCCAAAGATGATATAGGGAAATTACCTGAGCCGAAAGAACCGAATGAGTCGGTTCAACTGGACTTTTGGGGCCAACTAACTACTTGAAGGAGTCTAAATAGTATGTTTTGGTAGCGGTGGATCGGTTTTCTCGTTGGCCATCGGCTATGGTCTGTAATTCGAACCGGTCGGATAAAATTGTTAAATTTCTAAAAGCATATATTATTGCCCACGGAGTTCTGCGACAAATTCGAGTTGACCAAGGAACAAACTTTATGTCCAAGGAGGTTCGAGCATTCTGTCATAAATAGGGAATTGAGACGCTCATCTCGCCAGTTAACGATCATATGGCAACAGGATGTGTCGAACGCACGATGGGCAGCATCAAGAGTTCAGTACTTACGTATGCGCGGGAGGATAAACCGGAACCCTTGGATCGGATGGTTGAAAGAGCCCTCGGTGCCTTTAAGATTTGCCAAAAACGCCACCCTCAACATAACACCGTTCCAAGCGCACCACGGCCGGGAAACTAACACGGTTCTCAGAAATTTGACCAAAAAGCCATCATTACGGAATCTAAATTGGAAAATGTAATACGTTCAAAATCTGCCTGTTTAGAAGAACGAGACCCAAACGCCCAAGCAATGCCAGAGCCCATGGATACGAACTAGGGAATCCGATCTGATACAAATTACGATCGGAAAAACAGGCGACACCCACTGAGATTGGCTGAGGACCAAGCTGGTAACCACGATGATGAGCCTGGAATTGTGCGAGCACCGAATTACCCAGCCGAAGTACCACCGGCAGTCGTAATGCAGAAGACCGGGGAGCATTACGACTGCCGGTCTGGCGCTAACTAGTATTTAACTTTCGGAGTTTGTCTGTCACCTTCGGTTGACCGCCAATTTATTGTTTCCGACTAACTTTCTAACACACGGTTACTTATCTCACTGGATTAATTCAAACTATCGAAATCGTATTTTTACACGTCTTTCACTGATTTCGTGCGAACGATGCTCAGAAAACAATGTGGTACCATTTCTAAACTGCGTCCATATTTTCCTAAACCATTTCTACTCGATTGATACTGCTCGAATATCAAACGAAATTTGCAATCCGGTATACTTTTTGTAGCTGTACCAGCCATACATCAATTTGCTTTTTCGTACTCTTCAAAAAAAATGTTTTGTTTACTTCCTGCGAAAAAAAAAAACAAAAAAAAACAATTGGCTAGTCTTTTGCAAAAAAAATTGACTAATTTGAAGCACTTTCATGTTTCTCGATGAGCGTCAAGACAAACTAGTTCAAGCTTTTGAAAATAACAAATGTAAAAGCGAGTTACAAAGAGCATCACTTATTTAGTGAGCAATTTAAACCACAATTTTGAAAATTGAACTATTTAACAAATTGAACAATTTAAATTTTCAATATTGTGGTCTGAATTGTTCAATTTACTTTGACAACCCAACCTGGCAACCGCAAATTTCGATAGTTTATCTTTTTCAGATGTCCAGAGATTTGCTTAAGAAAACGAGACTTATTCATGCTATATAATGAAGTCCCAAGTATTTTTTCTGCAATTTACATGACCACAACTGATACATTGTACAAAAAGATAGTGTCCGTATGTTATGCCTATCATTTAACACCTTGAAGTTTTCGTTTTCTAACCGCTTTGCGACCCAAAAAACATATTTGAACTTGTTCACTGGTTACTGCTAATGGGGTTACTTCGGTGTCTACTGGCCACTTAGCCTTCAGTTAATGCTTTTGGTGTTATGGGGGCTCGAGAGGCTGGGACGCAATTGGTAGAGTCAGTAACCGCTAAATGTACAAGTTCAATTTATGTAGTTGAACCGGCTAGCAGGTGTTTTGACTAGCTAGCTTTCAGAACCTGAACATCCAAAACTGTTTTGAGATCTAAATTTATCTAGGCTCGGTTTAACTTACACTATTTCAAAAAAATTAAATCCTCATGGTTTATAGACTGTGTAAGGCTCTAGCTGCAATGTCAGAAGATTGCTTACTATGAATATTTTGACTGGACTAACTAATTGAAATTTTAATTTTTTCTTTTTCCCTCGTTATAAATTATGATCATATTTTTGTTTTAGGCGCTTATCATAACAGGGCAGCAATTAGTAACCCCAATGGCTTCGTCAGCTGTCCACTCTGACTTTCAATTCACTGTTAATTTGTTGTTTGTGATATTTTGAAGTATGTTACGTAATGTGTTACAATGAGAAACAAATTCTTCATCTTCTCCTTCTTCCTGTATTTCCAGTTTGGAGAACAATTTTGTTTTGTATCGCAAGTGATGCGAAGCTTTATTTTATTCCTGAGTCAATTTTTTTTTCAATTTTTAGTCCCTTGCAAAATTTGTTTGTTATGGCCACACGAAACTTGAGCCGATTATAAATTTTTTGTTCTGACCTCAGTTCTCTGTATTGACAAAATGATTGAGTGCATATGAAAACTAATGTTTTATTATCAAAACTAAAATGACACATCTGATGAAAAATTAAGTATGATTTACAATCAGGGAGAAAAATTAAAGTTAAAATTCAAATATTAAATCATCTGTTTTATCATAGGGTGATTTTTATTTGGGGTTTGATACAGATTTCAGTATCTCTACCTGAAAACTACTGTAGGGTTTGCAATTGATATAAGTCAACCTCTGAAAGTTTTAGTCCTTTTTTATAACTTATAACTAGTACAAGTATTCAGTGGACTTCTGCGTAAGCACGGAGTTGGATGACAATTCTGAGGTGATCTTTTCCAGGAATTGTTTCACTGCCAGTTCCTTCTCTGCTAAGTCGTCGCTGGCGCAGTCAGGGTCCAAAATGTCTTCCTCGGACGAAAAGGGAGCCGACTCAGTTAACGACGCCTGATCCGAGTCTTTTCTGGAAACGAAAAAAAAACAGATATTGAGATGTTCATTTTTCTAGGACATTTGACCGCACTTCATGAAAAGTTAGTCCAAATTAAGCGTTTTTTTTTTTCAAATACAAGCTTTTAATAAAACTTGGAGGTAGCAACTGACCTTTGTGACAGTTTTCAATTTAAAAAATTAAATCAAACCAGTGCAACTTTTTACTTGGGTAACAGTTTAAAATAACTTTCTTCTGTTGCTTAATGTTTGCTGACTGAGGCATGGGAGAAGGTTTTCTGTGCGATTATGTTTTTTGTCCGGGATATTTGGAACAAAAGTGTTTCTTTTTAATGTTTACTACACGCGTTATACTTGAGTGCAGCTATGGTAACTTACATTTTGTTGAATGTAGATGCAGATCGACTTGAAACAGGTGAAACTACTGCATTGTGACTGATGTCGTGGTAGTTTGCCTAAAAAAAGTTATTTAGATTATCCAAAATTAAAATTAATAATATTAAAGTAATCGCCAACTTCAACACCCCCCCCCCCCCCCCTCTAGAACAACTGTAAAACAAAACCTCCGCTCCAAAAAGTGATTTTTGGATTTTTATGCTAAGATTTTTGAAACACTTACAGAAGTAGTTCGCCGACGGTGCGATTGGGAGGAAGTTGCATCGTGACAGTTACATGCACAACAGCAGTCCTGACGAGCCGGCTTCAATTCAGAGTCCAATTTACCCGAATTTCCCCTCGCTTCTCGGAATAGATTGTTTTTGTAGTCCGAATTATCCTCTTTTCTCATTGGTTGACAAATAGACTTATCAAAGAGCCTGTTAGCTGAGCTTTTAGTCGATTCTGTTCTTCGCGAGCATTCGGCTATCTCCTCGTCAAGTTCTTGCTGTAAATTTGACAGGCTTCGGGATATTCTGCGAAGACGGTTTTCGTTTAAGTTCTGCTTCAGGTTTGTAAACTTCGATCTAAACAACATACACTCTCACTAATTTTCAAAATTCGTTACAACAACCGATTTTTTGGGTTCTTCCTTCGCGAGATGCGATTTATCTGAAATTATGATTAAAAATTACTTAGTGATTAAAAATTTGGCTCAGTTCAGCAGTCGCTTCCCGAGATGTTGAGAGGGACTAAATTTGATGTCAAGAAGAATATTGGGCATAAGTCCAGAAACTCTTATGTGGTATTTTCATAACATCCATTTTCGGTTGACCAATTTAAAAAGGTTTTCTAAAAACGCCTATACATACTAACTCTGAGGCCGAGAAAACCTGGTCGATAAATCTGGTTATCAATTTGGTCGAGAAAAATGCCAAGAAATTTGTCAAGAAACTTGTTTTGATAATCTGTCGCCCTCGCAAAAAAGTTGGATACGACCTTGCTCCCACTTAGTTTATTGAGACCTTGGGTTCGTTTTTATCAAAATACGTACAATATATTTTTATTTACAATAAGTTTTATAGCAAAAAGGATAAAAGTTGTGCGTACCTGTCTAGACTAGTGGACAAAAAGGCATTTCTGACAGTGTGTGACCAATTCGCGAGTGCCATGTCTTTATTGCTGCAACTGCTCAAATGTCTTGACCTGCACGACTGTTTGTAACACGAAGTTCTGTTGTGATAGCAACCCTCGTCTAACTCACTGGCCAGTGATTGGTCAGAGTGGTTGACCAATAGTGTGTTGCTCGCTTTCCTTGTGATTTGTTGTTTGGCTGAACCAACTAACGACGATGACTTCTGATGATGGTATGCCGCGCTACTCATTGATGACGTCAGCATGCTACTCGTTTGTGATTGGTTTAGATTTTGCTGGTTGTTTAGGTATTGGTGATTATTCACCAATGGCGACGAAGGATCCAAACTGCGGGTTCGTCTAGAAGGTTTCTCGGATTTTGAAGATGTTGTCATACTCGCTCGTTGTTGTTCACGTTTGAACATATTGATTCGCAACGACTTTCGAGCTCGCGTTCTAGTTGGGGTCAAATTTAAATTCCACAGTGTACTGGCTGTCATTTTAGGAAACAGTCGGTTTTTGGGGCTCTCGTCGGTTTCACGAAGATTGTTGTTTACGGTATGACACCTCCGACGGTGAATGTCGTTTAATGTCTGAGATGTGACCTCGGGAGAAACTTTAACCGGTGATTTTTCCCTGGTGGCCTGCGCCTGTTGCTGCATTAGCTTGTCCAGTTGAGCAATGGACGATTTTGTAGTCTTCTTCAACTTCAATATACTCTCAACTTCCTTCTCTTTCCTAAGCAAAATTTTGTTTATTTTTATTTTTGGGATTTCTTTCATTTTGTTTAGTTATGATAGTATTTTTCGGCTATGATTTTCTACAAGAATCGACGAATGACAAGATGTAATTTTAAATCTTCAAAAAACTTGTCAAGAATGAGTAATTATTAATGGATAAGGCTGCTTACTTCTTGAGTATTTGCTCCCTGTGTTCTAGCTCAACCAACACAGTCTGAAGTTCTGTCATGAGAGTGTTTGCACGAGTCAGTTTCTCTTCATAACAAGTCCTCACATCCTGTGCCTGCCTGGAAAAACCTCACATTTGATTCCATTTCAACTAACATACCAATTTTTCCGCCTGGAATCTTAGATTATAAGATTAAAATAACCATATTTTGTTCTTGATTATCAAACCAATTTTTTGTTTATCAATAGTTAGGATTATAAAAATAAATTTTTTAAATAATTTTTTAGATTAGAGTCAAAATTTATGCAATCGCGGTGGGCGTCGTCTGAAAAATGATCATATTTGAGCTTGAACTGCTTAAATTGAGTTTTTTTTTTGATTTTTTTTGAATTTTTCCCATTGGCACACAAAACTGATTGATATGAAATCAGCAGCATATGCTACGCTTCATTTTCTTCGCTAGATTTAAATTCTTCTTCAAGTCCAAGAGTGATTATAGTTCTGAAAAAAAATTTAAAACGTGACCAAAAAAAACAAGTGGGAAAACAAATCTCATTATGCTGTCGTTAAAAAGAGCTAACATGCATCAAATCGATTCGTAAGCCCACTTGATATTGAATTTTTTTCGGTCAAAATTTCATTGTTTTGATGCTCACTTAAGTTCATTTCTGTGCTGGTTTACAATCTCATTGTCCATCCGCTGCAGTTCCAGGATACCCCCACCCTCTTTGTTGATTCTCTCAAATGCCTCCTTCAACTCCCCCCTCCACGAGGCTTGTTTGTCCACCAGCGTCTGGTACGGGGTCTGCACGAAATCCACAGCCCAGATATCTATGTGCAGCAAGATTTGGGCGAAAGAAGGACGCTCCTTGTAGTTTTGGCGCCTGAAAAAAAACATAACTTGAGATGCAGTTGCCTAAATTTAAATAACTCGAGTAGATTGAATAAAATGTTAAGTAGGATAATTAAATGCGCACTATAATTTCCAGTTTTCTATTCACGCGTATGCGGTGAGATAATCTTGCGTGCTCAAATAATCTCCAAGTTGATTTGCAGCCAAGTCCGACCAACCCAGATGTTGCGAACGGCGCGACCTTATGTTTGATCTTGAACTAATATATATTTCTGAACCTAAGTATTTTTTTGCCTAAAAATTTTCGAATAGATCTCTAGTAAAAGTAGTTTCTACGTGTTAATTTTGGAATTCTTCATTCTTCACAGTTTTGTTTCTTGTTCACTTAATTCAAAAATTGAATTACAATTTTAGTTCTAATATTAGTACTAAAATTAGTACTAATATTAGAACTAATATTAGATTGATCCAATTCTTTTGGGCTTTAACTGAAACTGAAAGTAATTTAAATCAGGTAAAAAGGACGCATGTATTTATTTCTAAGCATTTAAGGGAAATCAACACGCAAAGGAAAAGTAGAACTCACTAACTTCCAATTTTTGCCCTTTTTTCCAATCATTGAGACAATAAAAAAGGTCCTGCACCAGGATGGATACCGATCATTGTGCAAAAATTATTCATTTTGGTCAAGCGGCTTGGGAAGAGTAGAGTAGCAAACGAATCCACACCCGAAGAGAGATATATAAATTAAATAGATATAAAAATAGATTTTGGCTGTCGTTCTTTCGAACAAAAACAGCCAGCTTCTGAAAAAAAAGCACTATGTTCCGATCACACTTAATTTTTTTTATTAGAACGGACCTAGGATTTTCTCGAAGGGGAGGGGGCGCATTTTCCAATTTTGCACCGCATGCAAATTTTTGAAAAACAGGTCAAAAACGCCGTTTTTTGACCTTAAAAGCAGGTCAAACAATTTCTGAAAAAATTTCAAAAGGCGCCATTAGAAAAAATTTAGGGTCGGCCAGCCAAAAGGGTCGGATTTCGTAAAATGTAACAAAGGGGGACCCTTTGTTCGACAGGAGGTCGAATCCCCGAGGGAACGGGGCGTCCGCCCAAACCCCCACCCTCCTAAATCCGCCCCTGCTTGCAGCCAATAGCACGTCTCAATCGATTCGCACGTTAATTTTTTGCTTGATTGTCAATTGGTACCTGATAATTTATCATACAACCCTGGAGGTCGAACAAAAAAAATATAAAAATTCAACCTTTTTTTGCTGCAACCCAAGTTACAAGTTGAAGAACTTAAGTATGATATAATACTCGACCCCACCTGACGTTTTTCTGTGTACGCCCTGTTATGTGGTCGGAACAATGATTGGTTGCACTGCATTTATACGTCATTAGTTTTTTATTCCTATTTTTTGGCAGAGAACAAAATTATTTCCGGAAAACCAGGGTTGGGCGTGTATCTTTATGCATCTTTGTTATTTTTAGCCCTGAGTCAGGATATATTCTATTTCTACTACGACGGAATTAAGTCCTAGATTTTTGGAGTAATAAACGGATAGGGCGGGAATTTACTACACAAGGCGGGACTTCAGGAAAGGTAATGTCTTGCTAAATTACATTACTATGCATGTCTCTTCATTTGAATAGATTGCAAAAAGCTTTTACCCTGGCGATTACAAAAAGCTTTTATTGCTACCAATAGTAGCACAATGGGTAAAAATTTGTTGGTTGATAATTCCGATCTCAAGGGGTCTGATTTTGACAAACCCCTGGTATATTTGACTTGAAAGCACGATATGGCAAGAAAAAAAGACAGTTATTGATTAGTTTAAAAATAGGCTCGCGTGCGATGCGTAACTCATTTTACCAGGTACTTGTCTAACGTAGTAAAAAAGATTAAAGAAAATTGTAGAAAAATCGTTTACTTTTGACCATTCAATCAGTCTGTTTCTTTTCAGAGATGTTTTTTTTTACATTTCTGACTACACATGGACACATGTGACTGAAAAATGGATAGGAAAGGAAAATTATCTTGGGGCTTTTTGTAGTCTAGGGAATTTAGATGATGAATTGCTTTCACAGCGCCAACTTGGGCCCAAATTGAAGTGAAAGACTTTTTAGTCCATTGGATTTAAATAGGAAAAGATACGATGAAGATTTAAACACATGTTTATCCAGCAGAACTTCAATTAGCCGAAATAGCTGTTCCAAATTAAAAAAATAAAGGAACAAAGTAAAAAATAATTTAAAAATTTAGTTCAGAAAAAAATCATGCCAAGTTTTTGAAATTGGAAATCTGTTTCGCCAAATTTTCTAAATTCTTAATAAGATCAAGTTTTGTTATATTTAGGCCTAAATTATTACCTAATTTTTGTCCTTTTCAAAATTCGTTCGCTCTATGTTTTCCTTCTATTTCATTTGCTGTCTGTTTCTACTATCTTTGATTGCATCCTCCCCGAAGGCCAAATTTCAACTTGGCCACGACCGCACATGATACAAAACATGCAGCACTGGCTGTGCTGTGGTAGTTTAGAAAATTAAAGCGAGAAAAAAGTGTAAGGAAAGAGGTAAAAAGAAATAGTGGTGATTGCGGGTGGGGTAAAGCGTGGGTGAAAATCAATGACAACAAAGACACTCCAATTAAGGAAGCCACACACACACACACAACCACAATATATTGCAGATTATTGATTCACATTCCCAAATTCAATTGATAGAAAAGAGAGAAAAAGGGACGATGCTATTTTGAAATGTGTGTGCCAATTTTTGGACTGAAATGCGCCGTGGAAAATTATGGATTGTCGTAAAATTGAACTGGGTTGCTAAGGAAAAACAGCTAATTGAATTTATTGACATTTTTGAACAGAGTGAAAATATGTCAGTTTGACCGCAGCGAATAATGTTAAAAGTAGGCTCAGACTTTTGAATAAGCGTTACTCTTCTGCAATCAGCCAGGGAAGAATCGATGGATTGCATTATTTGAAAAACTCGTTAAAGTTCATTAACGTCTAACTATCTTCACGAAGTCATGAATGATATCGACAAAAAAAACTTTCAGCAAAAAGTAATTCCTAATTATAAAACAAAATCAAGGACATTTACTAATATCACATTTGGAATCCTATATTTGAAAGTCTAAAGATTAAAAAGTTTTTTTTTGGCGAGACAATATTAGAAGATATGACTAAGGTTAGCAGGAATGGCATTTATTTATTAGATTTCTGCCATATCTGATTCATCTATATCTAGTAAACTAACAGGAAAAAATGAAGACAATGTTTTTCAAGACAACTTTCTGAACAATTTTGCATGTTATGATATTTTTGCACCCCTCCCCTTCCAATGAAAAACGCCTTTTTGGTCCGAGAAAATTCCAGCCTCCTGTCAGTTTTGAACCCCGTCCTCTGAGTTAAGTACTGCATAGAAGTAAATACACAAAGTTATATATGTGAATTATTCGCTCACCAGCACTGATTCAGCAGCATCTTGAGTGGGGGTGGAGTGGTGTTGGGTATGGGGAGGGAGAGTCTGTTGCTGCCCACTCCCCAGATGATGGCACTGGAGTCCACGCCACAGTAGGGCACCTGTCTTGTAACCAACTCCCACAACACTACACCATACGACCTGCAGAAAGAGAGAAAGACGAAGTTATAGATGAAGAGAACGTTAAATCATAGATATGATCCAATTGCTCTATGAAAAAGTTGCACGAAAAGAAAATGTTATTCTGACTTAAGTGCGACGATCCGTTGAGCTAATCAAGGTGGTGTACGTCTGAGAATTCTTGCGATTAAGAACGAAGTTGGAAAAGTCAAAAGCATGTTAGTGGTTGTTTCGACCACTGAAAGTGGACAGGAAATTTTGGTTCGTGTGTCTCAGCTGCTTTTTTTTCACGCAAAGTCTCGTGCTACAAAAAGTTATCTGAATTGGTCAATTGGTACAACATATTAAGTATAGCATGTTAAGTTCTTCCAGTCGGGATTCGATCGACTTTAAAAACGTCCAAAAAAATTTCTCTGTGTCGGGAAAAACAAAGAATTGTATTTTAGTCTAATCTTAGAAAAAAAGCGAGTGAGTAACTTGGAAATTTTTTGTTTTCCTGACTTCCGAAGAAAGTGGCGGAATATTTGTGCTCGTGAGTAACTTGAAAATTTTTATTTTTCTGACTTTTGAAGAAAGTGGCGGAATATTAGTTTTTTTTTCTCCAGACAAATTTCGACTTTTCGATTAGGAAATTTTGACGAAATTTTTTAAATATCAGCTGAAAAGTATTGTTCTCCTGAGCTCAAAATTCAAAAGATATTTCACTTGTGATTATTTTTCATAAAGTAATGGCGGTTTGAAAATTGTAAATTTGGGATAACTAACGCGCGATATAGTTCGAGGTAACAACGCGTAAGCGGAGATTTAACTCGTCTTATAAATCAGTCCGAAATCAAATGAAGCTTGCTATTTGGTCTATTTAACAATTTGCTATATGCGAAAAAATAACTTCGATTTTTACATAGCTTTTTGGTTAATGATCTTCAAAGTTTAAAATATTTTCTTTTTTTTGAAAATTTTATTCATTCTTTTAAACAAGCACTACTCCAGGACTTTCTAGGGTTCTTCTAAACAATTTTGCTCTTTACTAGTTGCGTCACCGCTATTTGATTTTTGTAAAAACGGCAGTGCTGATTTAAACTAATCGGACACAACGTAAACTTGAAATTTCAAATGTGTTTAGAGTTTTTCTCAAACTGGGTTACGATTAGACAAAAAAAATTGTTTAGCATTTTATCAGAAATATAATGATGCAATTTTCCCCTAAAATTCTGATGCAAAATCATACCAAAAATGTGTCATTTTGGATTTTTTAATTAATCAAGAATTACGCTGAAACTACCAACTTAATTGATGAGAAAAATGGATCAAAAGAACTTTCTTACACAGGTCAACAAATTTTTCGAAGTGTAAGACTTTCAAAAATTTGAGATAAGCTTGATTTTGATTTTATTCAAAGATTTAAATTTTTATATAGTACAAATGACCTATCAACCAACAATATATTCTTTCATACAGATTTTATCTTTCTAGAACTTTATGGGGCTGTGTAAGAGACTTCTTAAGATATAATTTTGTCATCAACTTAGCTTTGTATTCTCAGCGTTGTTCTTGATTAAATCGAAAAAGGCAAAATGACACATTTTTGTGGTAAAACTTTGTTTGAGTATTTCGGTAAAAAAAATTGCACCATAATCATTCTGGTGAAATTTTAAGCAACTCTAGCGCTCTTCACTTTTTTTCCAATCTTAACCCAATTTGAGAAAAACGCGTTTCAATATTCGTTTGTTGTTTTTTTTGACATAATTTAAATCAGCACTACTTCTAAATCTCCTCCCTCACAAACAGACATGAAAATGAAACCGCAATTGTTCAAAGAACCGTAAATTTGTCTCAAGTCTCGCCATTTTATGATACAGATATATGATACAGAATCTCCCAGTTTATAGTTAGAACCAATGTCTTATTATTCTCAAGCCGTCCAAATCACAAATTGCTAAGAGCCCCTGAGGCCAGATTTCTTCAAACACTCAAGTCTACCAGCGGAAAAGGAAATAAATATGCTGAAGGCTACAAGAGAAAAAGTTTTCACTTTGACCTGTTTTATAAACATTATTATTAAGAGGAAATGTTGAAAGCCCACGCTAAGTCTAAACCGCATAACGGATTGTTCAAAGACAATTTGACGCATAAAGGGGCACAAAAATCTGGAAGAAATAAAATGAACTCTTTTTGGGCTCCAAAACAAATGGTTTATTTTTAGACCAGTTTACCCAGATTGCCGCCGTTTGAAACAAACGAAAAAGCGGTCATTATAAAATTTGAGTGTTCAAAGTCACAGAATAGTCAGAAATTCAGCGGTGAAATACTTCTGAAAACTTGTGAGCAAACACTAGGAATAGAAAACAAATCATTTTCAGCCGGCGATATTTAGAAGAATTTGGGGCAACTTCAAATGCTTCTTTCAAATTAACCGTGTCGCTCTGCCCGCTTCAAAAAATGTCATGAGGGATTGGTCCTTCAAATAGAAGTCAACAAAACATTTCGGCGAATTTCAAGGGGTTGGTTGCAGGAAAAGCTTTGAAGATAAGGGGTCTTATCACACATAAAGAATGATAGACCTAGGAACAAAGAACTTTTTAACCGACCATGAAGTTGCAAAATGTTCTAAAGGTTCGTGTTCCAATTCGAGATATGAGACATGAAAACACAGATCAAAGAAGATAGCCGATAAAAAACTCGACAAAACAACCTTTCGTGAAAACGAACTATATTTTTACGATGCAACATTCAATATGAAAAACCATTCGATTTTGCAGCGCTGTATTGGTATTGTTTTGAGGTAGATCTAATTTTGGTTTCTTGTCGGTAAAAATTTTCGCCACTTGGTATACTTTCAAACTAATAGATATTTAAGTAATAATAAGATTGATCTAAAAAGAAGTCGAATAATATTATCTCTTTACGTAAAATCATTGATGTTCAGGAAGATCTGCATAAAAAGTTAGAGTTATTTTCAAGGCTATAAAATCCATCCAAAATTATGACTCACCAGACATCTACTCTTTCGTTGCACTTCTCGTTCCGAATAACTTCGGGTGCCATCCAGGCGAATGTTCCCGAGAAACTCATGTGTTCGTGGCTGTTGTCGCCCGACAGTTGCTTGCTGTTGCCGAAGTCTATCAGTTTGATCTGATTCTGCTCTCCAATCAGACAGCTGAAATCAGGCAAGAACTATTTTTATATGAAGTTCTTCAAACATAACAAAGATTCTCTAGCCAACGATACCAATATCAGCTCTTTCGTTATAAGAATAATTTCTGCTGAAACTGTCTTTTGTTCACGGGAAAGTTTTCGGATTTGAAGATGATCATTGGTCAACTTCAGAGCAGCATGCTAGCTTCGGTATATCATTTTTCCGTGCACGAATTCGATCATTTCTCAGAAACCGCCAGAGTTTGAAGAGAGTCGTAACTCGTTCCTGGGAAGTTTTTGTACACGCCCAAATTTGAACGCCAGGTACTCACTCTTGAAAAGATCTCCCATATCTCGCACATGAAGTTTTTGTTGTCGTCAGGTTTATCATCATCGTCGTTGATTTTTGTACAAACGCGTTTCGAAACTCAAAGATGAGTCACTTCAAACTATTATTCACTAAAAAGCACGCGAAGCTAAGTTATAAAACAGTTGCAGCAAACAACAAACACTAACTTGGGAGACTTGAGGTCCCTGTGTACAATCTTCCTCTGGTGGAGGTACTGCATGGCGCTGGCTATCTGTCTGGCCCATTCTATGATCAGCATGGGACTCACTTCCACCGACTGGTTTCTCAGTAATCTGTACAGGGGACCCACCGCACAATACTCCATCACTATTGCGAAGGGATGCCAGCACACGCCCCTGCACGACAAAGACAGGGTTCATTGTTAACAAAAGGGTCTCTTTTGAAGATCAAAATAGATCCTTACTTCGCTCAGTAACTGCATGCAAAACATTCAAATACCATTCGCTTTGGCTGATATAGGAAGACGTAAGATTGCTAACCGTTCACTTTTCCGGAAAAACTTTTTTGTTAACAAGAGTCAAAACTGAATTTTTTAAGAGATTTGAAATAGGTCGTCTTAGTAAAAAAAAAAGCAAGAAAAACAATTGATTCCATCGAATATGCGAAGAAACTCATGCAGCTTCTAGCCTTTAAACTCTCAATAACTTTAAGACGCAAATCATTGCATTACAATTCAAAAACGAAATGTATAATAAAACTTACAGTATTTCGACGATGTTGGGGTGTCTGACTGAGAGCATGTTGGTCTTGATGATGTCGATCTCTATGCGGGTTCTGAGTCTCTTCACAGCCACTTGTCTGTTCTGCAGCCACCCACTGTACACTACTCCCTGGGCACCACTGGTCACGAAGGTCATGCCAGATATGGACTCCATTTCAATGTTGCCAATTGCTGAAACAGACAACAGTATGATGCAATTGTCAAGTGTATTTCAATCTATCCAAAAAATAGAGAAAATACTTCAAAAAATTCGCATATCAAATCAAATTTTGATGCTTGATCAAAAGGTCGAGCAAATACTTTCAGGTGGATTTGGCTTCACCTAAAATTTATAGAAAAAGCTCCAAATAGTAAGAAATTTAACCAAATTAACCTATAAATAATCAAAAAATATCTATAACAATGCTCAAGTACTTTGCTACACAAAATAGAATCAGGATTTCAATGTATCGGGTCGCAAAGTTGATAGTTTTCGTCATCATTTAATCGCGCGCTCAACGCTCTGCTTAACTCACGCTCATTTACATCCTGATTGCAACTTAAATCATCACTCTATGTATGACTAACCTCTATTTCTGGCCTGGATAGAGGTGTGACTTTTGCGGCCGACCATGGCCCAAACTGGTCTCAAACAATTTAACATCCCGCCAAAAAATCCAGGCGAACTGTTGCTATGCACTTCATGGCTTCTGCGATAATCCACTTCAAAATTTGTCGTGGCCAATGAAAATCGACGCTGATTTGTCGCAAGGGCGTAATTCGTAGGTTGCGTTTGACTTGTTACTGTCTCGTCATTAAGCTGTTCGTTGTCTGTAAGAAGAACGAGGTGGTTTCGGATCGTCTCGGCCTTAACTTGATCAAGTTGTTCCGAGTACGTTTTCCGAACTGGCTGAGGTGTGAAATATCTGGCTCTGTTCTCGGGATTGTCTGTCTCATGGAAATGTTGACTACTTTGTACATTGTTGAGATTATTGATTGAGGATTTCGTAAACTTCGTGTTTGGAATTTGTGACTGAGGTAATGTATTAGGGTTTGAGGTCGTAAAATTTGTTGTTTTTAAACATCCGGGAGGTTTAGAAAAAGTCGTTTCCTCGTAAAAACGCCTGTTTTCTACAGCACCACTGACCATTTTTGATTCAGATAAAAACAAAGACAACTTTTCAAATATCAGATTTACAAATAAACCAACACAGCGACAAATTATGTTGTAAGAAGATTAAAACTGAACTGTTGAACAAATTTAACAGGACTCATGTAAATATTAGAAAAATATTTTAAGCAATAAGAGCTTGTATCTCAATTAGAATTAGATACAGCACTTTTTCAGTTTGTAAGAATGGTCATGTGACCTACAACAGCGCAAGTGCAAAACTGGAGTAAAATAACGTTTTGAAAAAAAACTAGTTCGTTTGGAAAATCTTCACCAAAACAAAACGTGTATGAGCTCAGAATTAATAATAAGACAAACAAGGAATGAAATAAAAGACGGAACCATAAAACACCACTTTTGAAGGGATTTTTTTTGCGGCACGTGCTAGAGGGACTTGCTATACCATACCAATAATGGTTTATAAGCGGTATTTGAAAGCGTGGTAAATGGTACAAGAGAATGAAAAAAATCGAACAAGCGCAATTTTCCAATGGCGTGTTTATTTGACACTATAATTCCAAATTGGTGACTTTCATGAAACGCGATAAAAAATAAACGTTTGATGCATGTATTTAAACTCGTGACGCGTATTTAAAACTCAAACTAATTATAAATTTTTTGCATGAATCAACAAAATGACGTCAAAAAACATATTCACGGTTTTTGATCAATAAAAAGCAAGCTGTCTTGTACAGTTTAACTTTTTCTACTTGTCGTATTACCGATAAGTGGTTTTGTAACTAGTTTAAAAAGCATGTTGGCCCAAAATACATTCAAGTAATAATACCATGATTTGAGCTGAAAAGTAAAACTGCTATTGTGGTAAGCATTAACTATAAGAAAGGTTTGGTTGCTTTCAAAACTCCTGGCTCAAATGTCCGCTTATGTATGAACAAGTTTAGTGACAGGATAATTTGCTGGTCTTGTTATTCAGAAGAGCTCATTGGTTCGTTTCATAGCACGAGTATGGGCCACTAAAGGCAGCTTTCCTTTTGGGCCCGCAACGGTAAGAATTAAACCTTGGTAAGAAAACTGGAGCTACTCTAAGTTCACATATAAAACGTGTTCCAAACTGGCTATGCTTGATCGGAATCACGCTGGAGCGGAGAATTAACCCGGAAATAACAAACGGTAATATGAAATTTCAGAGAAATGTCGAGTTCTCAATCGAAACAATTTTGGTCATATTTAACAGTCATTTAATATGAACTCATTTGCTTCCAGGACAAAATTTCGCTGAATGAAAATTAGTTGATCAGGTCAATCAAGATGTCAAAAAATAAGTAAGGTTGGAAATTTCCGCAAAAATTGATTTTTATCCACAACTTGAAGTGTTCAAATTATGATAATTATTCTGCGTAATCAATTTTAGGCAAAAAAGAGTAGATTTTGAACAAATAATCAAAGATAAATAGGAAGGTAGGTAGAGGTCAATTATTTGAAACGCATTTAGTTTTGAAGTTCAATTATTAACGATTTTTGAAGCAGCAGAATTTGAGTTTCCTCTTTTTAGTTCAAATTCAACTGATGATTAGAATGCAAACGGCATTGGTTTTGGAAAGAAAAGGGCTGAAAAGGTAGCATCAAATTCAGTAATGAGGTTAAAATGTGGTCTAATGCAGTGAAAAGGAGCCAATAGTCTGAATTTAAACTGAATATCTACCTATTGTTGCTGCCAATGACAACGGTTGTTGCTCTCTACAAATGCAAATCTTTATCCAATACTGATGCTACAAGCATATAACACACGGTTCTGTGGGGACTTTTTAAAAGCGGGATTACAAACAGGACAAAACATGTCCCAACTTGTTGTGGGCAATTATGCTAACTAGAAGGGGAAATAAGTTAAATATGCACTTTCATCAGCTTGATTTTTCTTTCAAGATAAAAAAGAAAAGCCCTGAAAGTTCTCATTGCATTTTAATTTCTAGGGAGTAGTTAAAAGTAAAATAATTGATAAAATTTCAAATTAAAAAAAAATTAAAAATAAAATGATATATTTTGCATGTAGCAAAAGATTGAATAGACGACCAAAGAGCAAGCCTTAATCCAATTTGGAAAGATTTTTAAGACGGAGTAAATCTCTAATTATGCTTTAAAACCGCGAAAAAAATTGACCGTTCATTGTCCCAAAAGGCAATCTTTAAACTCCCACAACTATACGAAAAATGATCACCACATGTTAAATATCTTCTTCAGATTTGTGCTTCTGACAACAATACATTTCACTTCCTGTCAAAAATTAAAAGTGGTACATTGTTTGGAGAAAAAAAAACGCCCCGAGCAGAAATATTACGTCATTTTTTTCGAAAGTCAGAACAAAAAATAGATGGGTATAAAAACAGATGATTCCTCCGTAATTGAGAGCTACAATTTCAACAGGATTTTGATGATCCCCGCATAGCAAATGAAAAAATACCGCAGCAAATCAGCAAACCTTATTAGACTCACAGAAAAACTTTAAATTCATTCGTAGACATGAGCAAAAATTATCTGGGCTCAACAGCTAGCAATTAGCTGACACTTTATTCCTGGATTTTAAGCAGTCAAACTGCACTGCCCTTGTAGGCAAACATTCAAATAGTATGCTACTATTCCAAATAAATTACCACCCGCAATTTAGCTCTGCAAACTGAAACAACTAAACAGTCAATTGATACCCAATTTCAATAAAATCTAATTCGAGAAGGATTTGAAACAGTATTTATCGAGGGTTTGCGGTTTCAATTTAAAGCCTGATTTGAAGCAATCACAGGCCCTGACACGTTGGCTTTTGAAACGTTGGAGGTATTGGTTTATAACTTAATTAAAGCCAACAATCAAACTTAATTTCTATTTCCTTCCTTGTTTATTGCAGTTAGTGAGTTGGTGGTCCTCACAGAAAACAAGCCAGCGTTTCAAAACTTTTCTAATATTGCTATTTTGTAAAATTTCTGTGAGCGAGAGCTCAAATGCTTACAAAACATTGCTCAATTTTGCAGCTTAGAAACTGCTGCAACCACGAAGTGCGAAGGAACTTTCTATTTGGAGTTTTACACGTCCGATGCGCTTGGCTGATATACCATACTAGAGGCCCAGCTAAAGCTGAAGGTACCCTGTTTTAAACTTTTAGAGTTGGGTTTCAGCCAGAAAATTAGTTGTTGCTCTTAAATAATAATGAAAATTTTCGTGATTTTGGAATTTTCCAAGAGACATTTTTTGTACAAATTTTAAGGCGCTGCATCTTATGCCCGGAGGCTTCTCACAACTTGTCGCCTCGATTAAACCCTTGATATCATATTGAGTTGTTTTCGACAAGAGTCAAAAAGTTTAAAAAATACGTACAAGAAACCAAAACAGTGACCTTTCCGAGGGTCATATTTTTTGTGCACGAAAATTCTGCATAACTGCTTATGCAAGGGAACTTCTCATAACCCATTCTACCCATTGAAACTAAAATTTCAGATTTGGAAGAATAGTTTTTGAGAGTAGTCAAAAAATTTAGAAAAATGATCAAAAAATCGAAAATTTGACTTTCCGAGGGTCATAACTTTTTGTGTAAAAATTTTTGTCGTAACCGCTTATGCAGGGGAGCTTTCCACGATCTGTTCTACCCATTGGAATCAAAACCTCAGCTTTGGGAGGGTAGTTTCCGAGAAAAGTCAAAAAGTTTGAAAAAACGGTAAAAAAATCGAAAATTAGACTTTTCTGAGGGATTTTTAGTGTAAGTAAATTTGGCGTAGCCGCTAATGCAGGGAGCTTCCCAAAACCTATTCTATCTATTGAATCCAAAATCTAAGATCTGGGAGGCCAGTTTTTGAGAACACAGTGTAGTGGGCGGACTTCCCATTGGTAACACTTTTTAGAAAACGATTGAATAATTTTTGAATAAATGAAAAATTTTTCCAAAAAATTAATAAGAAAACCCAATCCCAGATATTTTCAGAACACGTTTTCTGTCAAATTGGAATTTAAGTCCTTTCAGTCATATTTTGATTGATGTTTTCAACTTTCAAAAACAATTCTATATTGAGAAAAACTGATTTGTAATTTTCGGAAAAATTTGGCGTGAGATAGTTCACTTCTTATTGATTCATTTTAAGCATAGCTAATAAATTGTCTTCTTAATATTTATTAATGAAGCAATTGGTAGTTGTTTGAGCAAATTTTTTCCGACCATTTGAAAAATGGGGAGGAACTTAGTATTCGGGTGTTACAATTTTTTTTGTTTTCCACGCAAAATCAGGTACCACAAATATTCATGGGACTGGGTTAAGAGATATATCATATAAAAGCCTTTTCAGCCATGATTCGAACCCTCTTAAGAATTTCAAAAAATTTTCCCATTGTCGAGAAAAACCGGTTTGAAATTTTCGATTTATTTATCTTCATTCGAGCGAAAAAAAAACAAACGAGCAGGGTTACAACAGCTGAATTATGCCTAATTTAAGACCTTAAAACCTAATTTTAAGCAATTAAAACTAGTTTTTGGAGTTTTTAGCTTCATTTTGGGAACTTTTATTTTTTTTATTGTCATTTCTCTACAATTTTTTTTGTCCAATTGGCCTATATTACTATGACTGTCTAATATGCCTAAATTGTACATTTACATCAGATAACACCCAGCAGAAAAAACTACTTTTATTTGAAAAAAAAACTTTCAAAAACGTAGTTTTGTAAAGACCATGGTCGGAACATTCTGCGCTACTTGCACAGTAGCCGGCTGTCTTTGTTATTGCTTAGAATCTTTTATTAATTAGTTTGCTAATCAACTTATTTCTAGGATACAGAATAATACGTCAGTGGAGAAAAATGTGACCTAAGCTGTATATCGCGTAAAATTTTTTTTTAGAAATCTGCAAAAACATACAAAAAATTTACGTTATTGGTGTTCAAATTGAGATAACGCTATGAACCTTTATGTTGCTTGTCATAGAAAACATAGCCAGCAGACAATTGCAAAAAAAAATGATGAACAGAAGTCAACAAAAAAGAACTGATTTGTTTATTGAAAAAATTCCCAACTTTCGAATTTAAAAGAAATAAATAGATGACCGTAAAGCTCTCTGAATTTCTAGAACAAATTATGAGTGGCATTTTTTGATAAAAATTAACCCAATCTGAGAAAACTGGATCAATAACTAAAACTTCTATTTATCGCGACCAATATAAGAGTTTGAACAACGTTCCTAGACTCTTAAGAATTTGAAACCGATGTTTCCTTTCAAAAAATGATGTTTCCTTTTTCAGTCATCATCTGATTAATTTGGCTTGAAATACAAACTGATTTTGACAACGACCAATCTCGCACAACAAAAAAACCAAGGTTCCGTCAACTGTTGTGTAAAATGACATGGGACTTTAGATGTCGAGACGACAAGGCTGGTGGCAGTTGAACTGCAAAAGTTTTGCTGGTTAATGGAACACAAGCCACTGGTCTTCTTATCGATCTAGCCTCAAGATACCTCACTCTGCTGCGAACTATAAGCTTCAAATTCGTAAACCAGAGTTTGGTTCGCTTCCGAAAAACAATCGGATGAGCATCAAAGCTGGTATTGAACAACCCATGTCTATAAACTATGCATTGGTTACGCTGACATTCTTTGTGTGAGAGAAGTCTTGATAGGTTGCCTAATTGTGTCCTGCTATTCCATTTCACGCCACTTATTTCACTAAAATCGCAATTTTCAAAAAGGTTTCAAACTCGGGATATCAGGTGAATGAGTAGTCATTAATTTATCGCACAGAGGTGAACTGTACATCACATACCAGCGGCTGAAAGAAGCTCTATAGCTTCACACAAACGCATAAAGACATTACAAGAGATTAAACCTTAGAAAAAAAAATTCATGCATCGGGCCTCATAAGCACACACTGGACTATCACATCAGGATTGCCTTGCTTAAAACAGAAGCTAGCCTAATCAATTTAGCTTTAGTTAAGTTAATGCACTTTAGTTACAGGTTAGGTACACACTCAGTGATGTCGAGTTCAAAAAAAGCCAACTGACAGTTGCAAAAGAGTAATGAATGGAGTAGTGAAACTGATTAAGACAACTAGAGAATTATTTTCTAAAAAATAAATAAATGCATCTTCCGAACTTAAGACAGAAAATTATGGCCACACAGATTTTTGAACTAGTAAGATTGACAATTTTTTTATTAAAGTAATCCAACTTGAAAAAAAAACAGAATCAATACGTGAAAAAATTATTCCCCTGGAAAATCTAAGAATCCAAATCTACTTTCGAAACACTTGCGCTACAGTTCAAACATTGCGTTACAAAATATTGAAAACATTGAAAGAAGGAAATCATTCTTTCATTAAAAAAACCAAGCTAAAAATGAATTGAAAAAAGTCGAAAAAATTAGCTACAAAAATTTCATACCTTTGTCTCAGGCTGTGATCATAAACAGTCTAGCGAAAATTCACTAGCGAAACAATTAAGACCTTGCATTATAAGTCTTTTTTCAAAAAAATTAAGCTGAAAAAAATAAATTGAAAAAACTCCAAAAAAAATCTACTACAAAATTTCATATCTTTGTCTCAGAAGATGGTCATAAAAAACCTTACCAAGCAAGGAGAAACAATGACGGAGCGACAACTACGGCAAAAAAAAATTGGGTCGACCCTCGTTAAGCCGAAAACGAAAATAAAGCTATTCTAGCGATCATTTTTTTTCCATTTTGCTCCACGGCTAATCAAAACGTTTCTCCGTTTGTCGTCTTTTTGGAGAGAGGGGCGTAAAAATTTGGTCTTCTAATAAAACGTCAGACAAAACATCAGGAGTAGTAAATCTACAAATTACAGGATTAACTCAAAAACTTTTTCAGCTTCAATGAAAACTGCTTACAGCACAAGGAAATTTCGATGTAGCAACTAAACCGACAAAAAAGATTGTCCGAAAATAGTCAGACAAACGATAAGTCGACAAACTTTTTGAAAATGAAAACTTTTAGTACGATAAA
Source organism: Symsagittifera roscoffensis (assembly GCF_963678635.1). NCBI lineage: Eukaryota > Metazoa > Xenacoelomorpha > Acoela > Convolutidae > Symsagittifera > Symsagittifera roscoffensis. Next base: position 17,986,946 of record NC_087065.1, on the reverse strand, counting down.
AAAATCCTACCCAAACTCAAGCCTCAGAACTTTGCGTCCCAGGCGTAGTCGTATCGTATCTTCTATGCCAAATGTGTCGTTTAAGTCAATAAAATGATTTCAAATCAAGCAACTAAATGATTCAGTGATTCTATTACATTAGACGTTCACCCTAAAAAATCTATTTTCCTTACTAAAAACGCTTTATGATCGCAAGCGTTAAAAAATATCAACTAAAATCAATAAAACTTGATAATAGCTAAACGAAACTTTCAGACTGTGATATCTGCGTTTCTTTCTTGTCAATGAGAGGAAAATGAAGACAACAAAAAATGAAAAGTCAACAAAAAACTCTAATATTGCACAATTTATCCGTGAATTGAAAACGGCTTTTCCAAATTTCATCAACAAAACAAAAATAAAACTATTCTAGCAATAATATTTTACAGTCTAGCTATATTTTTTGGCTCATTGAAATTCAAATTTTTGTGATTGGTGTTTTTTAAAATTAAAATTAACTCAATTTGAGAAAAATGTATCAATAGGTAAATTAAAAACTCTGCTGGGAACACTGAAGACTAAAATCCACTCTCGAACTTAGAAATCGATCACTTTTTTGTGACTTTTATATTGTTACTGTTCGATAGTGGAGTTTGCCTTTTTTTCAAAAAGGAAATGAACTGAACTTTTAAAGAAATCAGAAGTCAAACCGAGAAATCAAAATTGAGAGTGAACAAATTCATGGAAAAAAAATCAGCAAGACCTATATGAGAGTCTTCATTACGTTCATAGCTGATAAACGTCTCATTATTCTTAAAAGTTAAAATCGCTCAAGAAAAATACAAAACATGATGGCATCAATTTAAATTTTTAGGAAAATAGCTAGGAGAAGTTTTCATTAGCAGTTTAAACTTTTCGGAAATTCCAGTAGTAGTAGTAGTAGAATAGACTTCAGATCGATAGCTCTAGGAGATTTCACTCTTTTACAGTCCAATAAAATTTTATCTGTTTCTCAGTTCGTTACATATATTGCAGCCTCGACATCTATAGAAGTTTACATATGCATTGTTTGGGTAGTTGTACCAATTCTTATAGAAATTCTGATATATATTAGCTAAGGTTGCTTTGTTTGAACTGCATTGATATTGCGACAGGCTTGAACGAGACAGATGAGCTGTTTTGGTCACCGACAAAATTTGTCTATTTTTCGTAGTCTGCGTTTTGATATTTAAAGTTCGACCCTGAAAATTGTCGAGTGATCGTGCTTTTCGATTTCCATGCTTCGAGGGATATGTTTGAGATCCATCAGCCTTACCGTGTAACTTTTATTTGACCCCAGAATCCAGCTCATTGCAATTTTTTGAAACCTTTCAAGTTGTTCCATATTTGCTCTACTAACGAACCATATTTGGGATGCATAAGTTACTCTCGGTACCACAAATCTTGTGTAGGCTTTTAACATGGTCGCACTGCTGCATTAATTTGCGAGACTTCGTTTGATTTGAAATAAAAGGCAAATGGCTTCAGTTGTTGTCCGTATAAAAACGGATCAAATGAACAATCCTCCCTAAAAAATCAGGAGGGAAATTGTTCACTTTTTCTACCAAGGAGATATTTCACATGGGTCAAAAAACTTTCAATTAACTGTACAACTGGTAATGTTTCAAATTGGCTCGTGCGTGGCCTCGTTTGAAATGTTGTCTATAACCAAAACCAAAACTTTCCCACTTGGCTTCAAAACAGCGAACCTAATTCTTTGAATTGATTAGCATCAATAGCTTCAAAAAACAAATGATGTACACAATTTAGTTGCATCGAGATAGAAAATGAAAAAGAGCGCATACAAACCCACTCGTGGTCAGAAAATGCATCGAAAGAACTAGTTCGATTATATAGTACAATAGCAGGCCACTTTAAAAATCGTCAAGTTACAAGTCAAAATCGATTTGCAATCTTGTAAAATAAATTGGCACAAAAAGTTACCTTGACAGAATCAAGCTGTTGTCTCGTGTTAAAATTTAGCCTTGATTATGCCAGTGCGCCTGCTATCATTTGCAATCGCTTGCCGTAGTTCTTTAAAGGATGCAAAGACGACTAGATTAAAATTTCAAACGAAAACTGTCACAATAAAGAGAAGAAACTAATATCTGCTAAACATGCTTCATGAAACAGTTAATCAATAATCCATTCAATTAAATACTAATTACTAAATCTAACAGTTTTCAGAAGTATGTTCGAGTTTTGGCAAATTTATTCTCGAAATATGGAAGCTTCACTAATGTTTGAGCTTCCGGCGTCCAAGAAAGCGTCAAGTTTGTTCACGACATCAATGCTGTTTTCATTCATCATCTCCGCAATCTAAACAGGTTCAACTGTTAACGACCTCAAGATCAAGATAAAACACAGAGGCAAAGCGGAGCAAAAACAAAAAAAACATGCCAGTGGTATTATGGCGAAAAAAAAACATTCCCAACAGACCGTTGGAAAAGTGTCATTCAAGGTAAGAAAACTGATAAAAAACTAGTGACTTAATTTTTGAAGTAACTTAATCTTCTGAATTTAATCATCATTTCGTGATTGCAAAGCGCAAGTTGGCTTCCTTTTGCCAAATGAACTATATGAAACAATCGGAAGGAAAACAACAGGACATTTAGAAATGGCTTAAGTGGATGATTGACACTTAAAAATTTGCTGTAGAAAACCACAATATTTTTGATACTATTTCAAGGGCAGGCACGAGCCAGCCATTTTCTAACACACTTATGATTCAATGAATGCCATTTGACAAGGTAAACCGTATGAATCACTTAAGAAACACACAGGCGAAGCGGAGCTTTTTAACACTTGCGAAAAAAATTGCACAACAAAACATTGAAAAACAATGAAAGATTGAAATTTTTTTTCATAAAAAATTAAGCTAAAAATTGCCTTGAGCGATGATCATAAACAGCCTTAACCAGCATGAAGAATCAATGACAGAGCGGCCACTAAGGCAAAAAATTGGGTCGACCCTCGTTAACCCCAAAACCAAACTAAAGACAAAAAATATTCAATTTTTACGACCTATCCCCCTCGTGAAAAGTCAAAAGCATTGAAAAAAACTTACCCGACAAATTGTGCAAGATAAGATGACTAGCGATATAATTAAAACATTGGATTACGAGATACTGAATAGAAAAAAAAGGAATTCAAAAAAATAAACTGAAAAAGGAGCAAAACATTCCATAAAATTTTATATATTTATCTCGGACGATACTCATGGACAGCTTTAACAAGCACTGAAAACCAACGACCGAACGGCAACTAAGGCAAAAAACTTGGGTCGATGCTTCTTATGCCGAAAGCGGAGCTGTAGGATCAAAAAAATTGGTAATACAAAAATAAGAAGGCATAATAAAAACAGGCAAAAAAATGTAAAAATTTAACGATTCATCCCTCCTGAAACAGACAAAAACATTTTCACTTGCAGCTGTGCATCATAAGTCTACTGAGGCGATACAACAAACGCCGAACCTGTTTAACAGAAAAAATACCGACGTGTTTTTTGAGAAAGTCTCAACTTTCGAATTTCCAAGAAAAAAATTGATGCGCTTAAAGCTCTTTGATTTCTCAAGCACTTGATGACTGCAACTTTTTTGATAAAATTAACCTAAATCGAGAAAAATGAATCAATAAAAAAGTTTCTACTTTCCATAGAAATTTGAAAAAATACCACTTTCGAAGCTAGAAGTCTATCACGACTTCGAGATCTATACAGTTTCGCAGTTCTTTTGACAAAGAAATGAACCAAACTTAAAAAAAAAATCAAAAGCCAAACCGCGAAAAAGGAAACTTGAGCCTGAACAAATTTAAGACTTATTCTGAAAAAATCATCGCGACCTTTATAAGGGTCTGAACTACGTTCATCGACTCTTAAACATGACCATCAGACAGTGTTGAAAGACAAGGAAACAGAAAAGAAAATTGGTAGAAAAAGTCTGTCTACTTTTCAACTTCCGAAAAAAACATATATCAAGTTGAAACTCTTTGAATTTCAAATATCTTTTATCCCATTTAGAGAAAACTGGATCCATAGGTAATTTATTTTATTCCACTGGGAATTCAAAAAATTGAAAACCATTTTTGAATGTGATAGTCATTCACGTTTCTCGTGACCTTTTCACTTTTGTTGTTCGATAGCAGAGCTTGCCTTCATTTAACAAAGGAAATGAAGTGAACTTTAAAAAAAATCAAACCGCGAAAAATCAACTTTGAGCATGAATATCCAAAAAAAATCATCGAGACATCAAACACTTAACAATCGAATCTGAGTAAACCTTATCAATAGCTACATTTCATCCATCTTGCTTTTCTCTTCAATCGAGTAGCTGGAGCGAAGCAAATTATAGCAATCGGACTGGAAAACCTAATTTCAAAATTGAACCCGAAAGATTATGCTGTACGCAGTGACGTGCGCAGAAGTTTTTAGGGGCGGGGCGGTTTCTCCAAATATGTTGAAAATTTAGCCGACCTTTTTTTATGTCGAACAATTTCATTTTCCGAGAGGCAAATTTAAAAAAAAAACAGGTTAAAAAAGGCGTTTTTAGGCACTTTTTCGAAAATTATGACCAAGAAATTGCGTTTTTTCGGCGCACGCTTCCCCCTCAAAATTATTCATTTGGCGCCAAAGGCGCCTTTAGAAAGATTTTGAGGTTGGTTAGCAAATAATGGATGTCGTAAAACTATAACTATACCAAAGGGGGGACCCTTTGGAAAAATTTGGCAACCAGAATTGAGGGGGGGGGGGGGGGGGGGTGTCACCCGCCTTTTCGCTCCCTCGGCACGCTACTGGCTGGCTGTAAGAAATTTCTAGCACTGATACTTTGGCTTCCAGATAGCCTTCAAATACTAAACGTTTTCTAAAAACCCAATTTTGAATTTCTGACATGCAATTCACTCAAAAGCTGAAACGTATCGTCAAAGCGATCCATTAAAAATGACCTGTGTTTGCAAAAAATTACCTCTCCGTCTAACTGCTTGGATAAAAATGAGTCATTCGAAGCTGTATCGAAGTGATGCAGATCTGTCAGGTGATTGGAGTGGCCGGGCAGAAAGCGCACTTGGGGCACCACAGTCAAACTCGCCGTCTGTTGTCTTTGGTGAGAGGAGCTCGGAGTAGCCAAAATTTCGTGAACTGGCGGTAGAAACCCACAAGTTGCATTAATAATATTCACATTACCAGTATTCACGCTTTTATGTTTTCCATTCGTATTCGCGTCATTCGGACAAATTTGTGTACTGCACATTAAAGGTTGCATATCCATACTAGTATCATTATTTGAAGCTTTAATGGTTCCTCCAACGCTCACATCGGCACATTTAAGAGCTATCTCAACGATGTCTTTTATCGAGTTATCGTCGCTCGATGCTAAAACCTGCTGTCTTTCCATGAACGGTTGCTGCATTCCTGGTTGAGGTTGATTCAACTCAATGAAATCGACCTTGTTTGTGACATCAATCGGTCTCAAACTAGCGGGATTTTGCGTCTGAACAGCTGGAAAGGCGTTCATAAATTGCCCATTGTTTCCGTTAGACCCAACTAAAGTAGTTCGTTGTCCGTTAGAATGATTTCCGAAAGTAATTTTGTCCATTTGACCGTTACTGTTCATCGATATGGATCCACTAATTTGGTTGAATAGCTTTGGAGCTAACTTCGGGACAGCAGTTCTAGCAATAACTGTCTGCTGCTGTGCTGTAACTGGTCTGAAAGAACTCTCAAGGTTCGGAAAGTTCTGTGAATTGGCAATATCTTGGCCATGACGTAACCTATTACGTAACCTGACTTTTCCACTTGACTGCAGCATCATGATATGGTCTTTCAGTTGCTTTTCTTCAACCGACCCTGGGACTGGATTAATACTTCCACTTCCCGATTGGGTTGTTTGCTCATTTGTTCCATTAGATTGCACTAGAGAGAGAGATTGCGGTTGTTGATTTGGACTCTTAGAAGAGCCGTTCATTACAGGAGTTTGGCTCCGTTTGGACTTCGATATTTGCATCCCGATGTTAACTATAGTCTGTAATTCACTTCCAACATCACTGGCATTCTGCGCCTGATTAGGTATGTCTAAATCTAAGAAGTACTCGAGCTGAATTATCGGACAGACGTTCAGCATCACGTGAAGTCTCGCGACGTTCAGATCCTCGCTGATGGAATCGGTCGAGAACCCACTCTTGAGCATACCAATGAAGTCATCAGCTCCACTTGAACTACGAATATACTGCTTCGAAGAGGTATCTAAATAAAGTTCGATGACGAAATTTTACACTCTATTACTAGATCTTCGATGATGTATATTATTATTTTGAATATTCAAGGAGCAATTTGAATATCTACAGGCGCTGAAATTTAAACTCCTTTCAGAGCAAACTTTGGAAACTACGATTATCACGAAAAATTTTCCTCACAGCACAACCAAGAGTTTTAAACGGAAATTAAACAGAGACAAAGCGAAGCTACGCAAATCTCATGATACAGAGAAAAAATAATCATAAATCTTTCAGAGCGAAAAAAAACACTTCTTGTTTGCTCCAAAACGCAATAACTGAAAACTGCATATAAAAAGGCTAGCAATTGATTACGTTTTGACCCTCTCGTTTGCTGAAAAACAATGCCACTAGTCGAGTGTAACAAAATCGAGATATTGCAACAATATCAATAAGTCTAAATATCAAACAGTCAAAAATCAAAACAAAAAAATATTCAACACAGAGGCGAAACCAGCTAAAAAACAAACTCAGGTTATTTTCAAATAAAGTTTTCCGAAGTCGATAACTTTGTGTAAAAACGTTTGTGTGTAGCAAATGGCGCAGCGGAACTTAGAAAACTCGTTCTAAGTATTGAAACCAAAATCTCAGATTTGAGAGGGTAGTTTTTCACAATCCAAAAATTATGGATATAAAATTCCCGCCACAGATTTTTTCAAAGGCTGTAGACAGAGGGTTTAAGTAAAAAGAGACTAGTGGAATATGCAAGGCAGACAACGGAGCAGGTGGTCTTTCCATTATTTTTCCTTTTTTTGAAAACAAAATTTGTTTTTGAGAAAACCTAAAAATTTTGCAAAAATTGAAACTTTCCAAAGCGTCTCAAGAAAAAACCCAATCCCACACATTTTCATAATACTTATTTCTATCAAACAGGAATTTTAAGCAAGCATGTCACGCAAGAAGTTTTTTGAATTAGCCCCGAAACTAAACCATCAAAGCGGAAACAAAGCCGACAAAGCGACAACCAATTGAGCAGGAAGCACACTGATTTTATGAAAAATTTCAAGTTTCAAGTCCCCCTTAAACGACAATGAACAACAACACTCGCACCTACCATGATACTATTAGCACAAGAAAAAATTGGTGATGTAGCAATTAAGTCGACAAAACTTGAGCAGACAAACTTAAGTACGAAAACTCAATTATTCAAAAGAGTAATGAACGCAAGTAAACAAAAAAAACAATACTTGTTAAAAAACCCGGCACTTTATGAAAAAATTAACCCAACTAGAAAAAACTGGATCAATAGGTAAAGTTTTAATTTCGCTGGAAATCGAAAAATCAAATTCCATTTTCGAAACTAGAAATTGTTCCACTTTTTTATTGTGCCATTTCCACGTTCGTATTTGGACAGCGCTAATTACGTAACTTTCAGCAGATGAATTTCAATTGAATTCAAAAAGTGCATATATACCTAACCGCATTCATAAATGCATTAAAATGTATGAATACACATCAGTAGTTATTAGAGCATTTAAAACTTTTTCCTAAAAAAAACTTCACCAAGACCTATACAAGAGTTTTCAACACGTTCATTACACTTAGTTATCGTTTTCTTTTAATTATTGTTGTGTCAAATGAAAGATCTGTTTTCACTGGTGGTTTAGAAAGATGCCTCAAATATGATGGAAAGATGACCATAGAGAAATAGAACAAACCTGACAAAATCAGAAAATTACTATAGAAAACTAAGGCAACAGATTTAAAACCCACACGCAAGAAGCCAAAAAATGAAGCTTACTATTAGGAAACGAAACTAGCAGAGCTTTAGTCGAAACGAGGAAGCTAAAAAATATATTTTCAAACTGCGGTCGCTACATATACAATTAATAGAAACCAAAATATAACACTCAAGGACTAAAATGATCTCTAGATGAAAGAACAAAATCTACGCCAACTAGAACAGAGAAATTAAAAAGCTTAAAAAAGATAGCCAATAGCAAACAGGACTCAAAACCAAGACCTTTCAAATAACAAGCAGATGCAAAACCTTTACACAAACTTGGCAAGTGCAAGACATGAAGTGATGTTTCATAAACATAGGCAACAGACAGTTTTAAAAGAGTCAAAACACGCAAGGAAACAGAAAAAAAAACTTCAACTTTCGAATTGCAAAGTAAAAATTCATGCCCTTAAAGCTCTTTGAAATCATGAACAAGTCATTGACAATTTTAACCCAATTTGGATCAATAGAAAAACGAAGTTGGATCAATAGGTAAACTATTTAATCCGCTGGGAAATCTGAAATTTAAATCCACTCTTGAAACTTAAAATTGATCATGATTTCGTGACCTTTATAATTTTGCTCTTCGATAATGAAGTTTCTTTCCTTTAACAAAATAAGTGAACTGAACTTCAAAAAAATCAAAAGTCAAACAGCAAAAAATCATATTTGAGCGTGAACATTTTTTAGTACTTTTCATGGATTTTTTTTTAAATGATCAAGAACTATATAGTAGTCTTCGCCACCTTCAGTGACTTTTAAAGATTCGAATTTCTTTAGTATTTGTTGCCACTTTGAATTGGGATTTGGATCCAAAAATCTAGAAAACATTTATCGGAAATTAATCCTAGATATACTTCGTTATCCCCCAGTACCACTCAAGGCAGGAACAACCATTGGGGAGGTGGATTTCATCCATTTCAGCGTAGCGGTTCGCACTTTTAGGAGGTGGATGACAGTGGTACTCCTCCAACAGTGACCGACGTGGGATTCGAAAACACCACCCTCAAGTTAAGAGACGCGTGCAATACCCACTCGGTCAATTCAGTAATGTCATGCTCTGTAACTGCATAACTATCAAAGTCTCTTTTCTTGAATAATATTCAAATTTAAGCTATTTACACTGCTTTCCCATTGACTTGTTGATAGCACTTATTTCAAAAAATTATCTCAATCAGAGAAAATTGGATCAATTACTGAAAATATTTAATCTGCTGGCAATTCAGAAAAATAAAACCCATTTTTTTAGAAACACGATTTTGATGACTACACTTTTCATCGGAAACAAACTTAAAAATCAATTCAAAGCGAGAAAAATCGATTTTGCCCGTCAACAAAGTTCAAGACTGTTTCCTGAAAAAATCATTACGACATATATGAGTGAAAATCACTTCGTTCTTATGCACTTATAAACTGGAACGTGAATAAGTTTAATTTTTCCCAAAAATCAAGGACCTCAATAAGTGCCTTCACTTCTTTCATTGACACTCAAACAATAAAGCGCTTGCCTTAACTTAAGTGAACACTTTTACTTGCGAGTTAGCTTAGGGAAAAAAAGAAAGTTCGTAACAATACACTAAGCTGACGCTAGTAATCAAATGGACAAAACTTACTAGTAGTTTTGAGTATTTAGATTTTGATATATCACAGAAACTCACTTTTTGCAGGTACCACGTAAATAATCTGAGGCCTGAATAGATCAGGCCCTCTCTGTATCACAGTTGAACTCTTGATAGGAGAAGTTTGCTGGCCATTCAAACTACTGCTTCTAGAAGTCGTATTAACAGGTTGGCTATTTAGGCTTGATGACTGTTCCTGTTTACATGATAAGAGGATATTCTTATTGGAAAGGACTGGCGGCGTTGAGTTTTCGGCTTCAGATTTCTGTATTGCTGGCGTCAATGCTTCAACAACGTTGAAATTTGTCCGATCTAAATGAAAGTTCGATCGAATTGAGAAACACTCATTTACATGATAATATCAATGCTGCCTTAGTTAGTACCTCCTTTAATTCAAGAACTAGCAAAGAATGAGCTTCTAACTCAAGAACGCTCTATCTGATTGAAATCACTAACCTTGCGGACTTTGTATTCTATTATGCTGTGCCTCAGAGCTTCCTTCTTTGTTCTCCAGTTTCGATTCCAACTCGACACTTCCCGATGCCACTATTTCTGTTGTAACCTCTTTCACACTTTGAGTATTACTTGACGCACTACAACTTCCCGCATTCGCTGTGATGGCATTTGCATAAGTAGTGCTACTGATACTTGTAGCTGCAGCTGAACCCTGCTCTAGTCCAATTCCCTGTGCCAGCATCTGTTCAGCCCCGTTGAAGGAGGGTGGGGTGTATACCTTGTCTGTCTCTTCCACAGAACTTACAGTTGTCAGGAGAAGCGGATGGAGGCGGCACATCAATGTCGGTTCTGTCACCAAAGGTCTGCACTGTTCTGCCACTTGACGGAACTGAAGTTAGTAACAAGTGTTGCCAGATACTGAAGTAGCGAGGAGTTAATTGATAACTACAAATTTCTCTTATGAAATCGTTAATTACGTTTTGATAAGCTCTGTACTTTGTTCTGTCTTCCACAAACTTCAAGACCGATTTGAAGCTCTTCGTAATTGGCACTGTTAACCTAAACACAAAATAAGGAGTCCAGTTTTGCTCAATTTTGAAACTCTATTTTGTCTTCGCTTTTCTGGGAAGATAATAATCCCAAAGCTTTCAAAAGTCTTTGACGGTTGAAACATGTTTCACATAGGAACAGCAGAAATTCCCGATACTTGTGTGCATAAAACACAATGCATTAAAAGATGCCAACTAGAAAAAGAAAAATTAAGATAAAAAATTATTACTCAGAACTTTAAAAAATTAAAACACTATCTACAAACCTAACCGATAGACAGTTGGAAGAGTCAATGAACGCAAGAAAACAGAAAAAAAAACTCGATGTAACCGGATTTGAGTTGCCGAAATTTCTGATTCAGGAATTGAGGCAAAATCAATTATGGTTACACATCTAAGATTTTTTCTGTTTTCTTGCGTTCATTGAATCCTCCAACTGCATGTTGGCTAAGTTTGTGGATACCTTTTTTGCTGCTTTTTTTTCAAGATATTTTGAGTAACTTTTTCAACTTAATTTTTCTTTTTCTATTCGCCATCTTGTAATTTATAACTGAGTCGGAAATTCGTTTTTAGTGCAAAGAGTAATGTTTTCCTTGACGGGAATAAAGCTTAAACAATTTGATGTGCGTTCTGTAATTTACAGCGGCTGCATAATACGCACATATTTTACGTTGGCTAGTAAAATCTTTGGCAAAATTCCGAAATTTTTAAATCGGATTCGGGAATTAGCCGAAAACTGCAGGAATTCCGGAACCGGATTCCGGTTCATCGCTTAAAATACTGTCTTGCTGCTTTGAAAATATCTCGGCTTTCGTAGAAAAAAATAGATGGCCTCAAACCTCTGAGCTTTTAGATAACAACTAACACTTTTTTGTTGAAATAAACCCAATTTGCAAAAGATCATAAGGTATTTCTTTATTTCGCTGTGGAAACGAATAACTAAAATCTATTTTCGAAATTGGAAGTAGATCACGAGCTCGCGGCCATTGCACTTTCCTTGTTCAATAGTGGACTTTATCTTCCTTTTAACATAGGAAATGAACAGAACTTGAAAAAAATTATCAGAAAATTTGAAGTCAAACCGCGAAAAAGTAAATTTGAGACTGAAGTACTACTATTTGCTAATGCGTTAATTGTCCGTTTTCCATTGTAGCGAGGTTAGATTGAGGCCTGCTGCTGATTTTTCTCTGAAACTAAAAAATGGGACAATATCCGTACATATGGTACCATGTAATCAAATCAAAATCTTTATTCAGCAGCAATTTCGTCCAGAAAGCTGCTTATCTAATCAATGATACACATATTGCGTCACTTTCACCGGACATTATGTCACCCATATAGCAGAACTGTTTGTCAAGGGTTTCAGATTGGTAGATCCGTAGAGCTGCATTCTGATTCGAGCAAAAATTGGAAGAATTAATGCATAAAAGAAATTAATGTAAGAAAACTCAAGTTTTTTTTTAAAAAACGAAGTTCAAAAAGTTGACTATCCGACGAAATCCTAACTATTTCTGCAACAAAACAGTTCGTGGCTGCTCAAGTAGAGAAGATTCCCTAAACCAAATTTCCCGATTGAACCTTTTACTTATCTGAGAATTGACACGAAAGTTTTCGAGTAAAGTCAAAAAGTTTCCAAAAACAGTCAAAGTTTCAAAACTTTAACTTGCTTAAAGACCATCACTTGTTTAAAAAAAGGCGTAGCCAATTATGAAGGTAGCCTTTGAACAACCTGTTGTTCTGATCAAACTTATGATATCAGATTCGACAGGATAGTTATCCAGAAGTCCAAAAACCGGTCAACAAATCAAAAATTCGACATTTCCGAGAAATATGCTTTTTCAAAAAAAAACATGGGCAGAGCAACACAAACAGAAGAATCGATTTATAAAATTTGTTTGTCAATTCAACCCAAAATATCAGATTTGGCGGGGTAGTTTTTGAGAACAGTCAAATAGTTTCAAAAAACGATCAGAAATCAAAATTTTGACTTTTCCGAGGGCTATAAATTTTGTGTTGAGAAATCTGGGCGTAGTTGCTTATGCAGAAGTTAATTTTTGACAAAACGTGAAACAGTTTCCAAAAAGAACAAAAATTTAAAAAAAAAAAAGAATTTTGCGGTGGCAATAGCTATTGAATTTAAAAAACTCAGCGTAACGCTAATGCAGAGGAGCTTTCCACGAGCCTTCATATGCATTGAAACCAAAACCTATATGTATTGAAACCAAAATATTTGAGATGTTAATTTATGAGAAAACAAAGAAAAATCAAAACATAGGCGCTACGCGCAATACACCGAAGGCATAGAAACTGAAGCAAAAACCAAACAACTTGAACAACTAATAATTGAAGAATAACAGTTCTAGAACAAAAAATCGTACTAATACATGTATACACCAAAATTTTGCTATATCGAGAAAGAGCCTGAAATAACAGTTCTAGAACTAAAAATCGTACTAACACATGTATAGGTTAAATTTTTGATATATCAACGAAGATCATAAAATAACACTTCTAGAACTAAAAATCGTACTAACACATGTATACACCAAAATTTTACTATATTGACAAAGGGCCTGAAATAACAGTTCGTGAGCTAAAAATCGTACGAACACATGTATACACCAAAATTTTGCTATATTGGCAAAGATCATGAAATAACAGTTCGAGAGCTAAAAATCGTACTAACACATGTATACGTCAAAATTTTGCTATATTGACAAAGATCATGGAATAACAGTTCTAGAGCTAAAAATCGTACTAACACATGTATACACCAAAATTTTGCTATATTGACAAAGATCATGGAATAACAGTTCGAGAACTAAAAATGGTACTAACACATGTATACAATAAAATTTTGATATATTGACAAAGATCATGAAATAACAGTTCGAGAACTAAAAATCGTAATAACACATGTATACACTAAAATTTTGATATATTGACATAGATCATAAAATAACAGTTCGAGAACTAAAAATGGTACTAACACATGTATACGCTAAAATATTGCTATATTGACGAAGAGCCTGAAATAACAATTCTAGAGCTAAAATTGTACTAACACATGTATACACCAATATTTTGCTATATCGACAAAGAGCCTGAATAAACGTTGTAGAACTAAAAATCTTACTAACACAAATAAATATATAAATAAAGATGAACAAATAAAGAAAAAAACATACGCAATCACGTGACATAGCGCGATATAGTCCAGCCCACATGATAATTGATAACTGTGGACGTTATTTGTCGACACTTGACAACAGACAACATTAAAAAAAAACCCGTTACACGATACCATAACACCTTGACTAAAGTCTTCGGTGTAAAAATATGGGCCCAATATTCGAAGACTGTATGTAGACATTACGGTGAAAATAAAATTTCGCAAAAAGTGAAAAAATTTTGCTGAGCGTCTGAAAAAATTAAAATTCTAACCCTACATTTTCATAATACCAGTGTTTATCAAATCTAGGCAGACCTACCAAGCAATACATTCAAATTTTGAGTCAGAAACGGAACGAAACTTACGAAGCAGAACAAATCCGGCAAACTTTGAGCAGACACTATTTGACCTGAAAAAATTATTAATTTTATGAAAACATTGTTTTCAAGTTTCAAGTACCCCTAAAACTCAACTCCCTCTGAAACTACAAAGACCGAGACTTACAACCACCACGATACCTGCTCGCAGCACCAGAAATCCGTGCTTAGGCACCTAAGTTGACAAAACTTGAGCGGACAAACGAAAGTCCGAAACTTAAATTTTTTTTCCGATTTTTTTCAAATTACATGCATACTGAAGGAATCTCGAAAATGAAGGAATCTGGAAATGGGAAGTACCCTGAAAGATGATAAGGTTCATTAACAATGAATAGTGAATTGCGGGATTAAGAACAAGCAAACTAGAGAGATTTGTAAGAAAAGTGGTTTACGGGAAAAGTTTAGTTCCCGATTACAAGACACTTGCTCTCGGAAGTGTAGTAAATACATCAAGCCGAAACTGTAAGCAGATTTACAATTACAGACTGAGTTATAAACTCCGGAATGAGAGGTCTCCATGAAATTGTGTCACGTGATTGTGTCCTCGATGAAAATATTTGAAGTTTCCGAGGGTCATAAACTTTTGTGCAAAAAAATTGGGCGTAGTCGCGTATGCAAAAGATTCCATCCAAACCAGTTCTTTGGATTGAACCAAAATCTCAGATATTGGAGGGTAGTTTTCGAGAAAAACAAAAGTTTGAAAAAGGGTCAAAAATTCAAAATTTGACTTTACCGATGGCGACAACTTTTTGTGTAAAAAAAAACATTTGTGAGTAGTCGCTAATGCACGGGGAGCTTCTCACAACCACCATTGAAACCACAATCTCAAATTAGGTTAGTTTTTGAGAAAAACAAAAGTTTGAAAAAAGGGTCAAAAATCTAAAATTTGACTTTACCGAGGGCGACAACTTTTTGTGTAAAAAAAAACATTAGTGAGTAGCCGCTAATGCACGGTGAGCTTCTCACGACCACCATTGAAACCACAATCTCAAATTAGGAGGTTAGTTTTGAGAAAAGTCGAAAAGATTTTTGAAAATGGGCAAAAAATGAAAAAATTGACTATTCCGAGGGACACAACTTTATGAGTAAAAAATTTGGGCGATACCACTTTTTCGAAGGAGCTTTTTAAATCATTTCTATTCACTGAAACCAAAATTTAAAAAAGTGGGTCAAACCTTATTCCCACAAATATTCACCACTCAACGGAAATAGGCGGTTATTTTTAAACATCGGTAGAGTATTTTTTTGAGTTGCCCAAACTATTAAAATTTCAAAGCGTTTTAATAAAAAAAAAAGAAATAAAAAAATCCAGTGTTATACATTTTCATAACTGTTTTTTATCAAACAGGAATTCTAGTAAACATACCAAGCAAAAAATTTGAATTTTAAATTAGCAACGGAACAAAATTTTGGAAGCGGAAACAAAGCTGACAATATTTGAGCAGACACCAGTTGAGCCGAAAAAAAAAGATTTTACAAAAGTTTTAAGAACAACACTTGAAACAACTGTAATAGTACAATCACAAAAAAAACGGTGATGTGGCAATTAAGCCACCAAAACTTGAGAGTAAAAACGATACTTCAGAGTACAAATATATATATATATATATATTTGTCTTTGGGTTCTTCAGGAATTATGTATTCGTAGTTTTCAGCGCATTTTGTTTTTCCTGTCATATATATATATATATATATATATATATATATATATATATATATATATGACAGGAAAAACAAAATGCGCTGAAAACTACGAATACATAATTCCTGAAGAACCCAAAGACATGGTTCCTCTCTACGTTCAGTGGCCGGAACAAAAAAATTCACTACACTGCGTTCATTTTCACTGAAAATCAAATCGTACTATAGCGCCATGTAACATTTTTTAATATGTAAGAACATGCTTTAACACATTCTTGTACAACTAACTGACTAATGCAACGCCGAATCAAAAAACTGAGACTAACCTAATAAACGGGTTTTCTATTTTGCTATCACGGAGAAGATTCAACTCATGTGCATTCTGCGGAGTGAATTCGAAAGTGACACTTTGAGGTAGTTGTACAAAAGAGTAGACGTCTCTGTTTTCTGCAACATTCAAAATTTTATTACTGGTGTTTATAATCATCATTCGAGTTAATTGTTCTTCATTCAAAACAGTTTAACTTACTGGTGAACCGCTTAACTACCGGACACATCGGAGTTTTCAGTCGTACCATTCTGCCAGGCAACTTCAAAACTGAAAACCTGGAAGACAAAATTATCGAACAATAATTTTTAAAAGCTATTTTGTTCATTAAAAAAATACTTATAACTAATGCCGTAATGCTAACTAACCCTTTGTGAATCATTTCATTCAAGTTTTCTGCAGATCGTTTGTTCAATTCACGATGTGTTTTTCTTAAAATTTCGCCGTAGTTGACAAGAGCCAGGACTTCCATGTACCGTTTCCGAATTCCTAAATCAATGATATGACGCAACTGAACCTTCACTAGGTTGAAAACAATTATGCAACACAGAGGCCAGAACACGACAAGAAAGCAGCTCTAGAGTTCTGAAAAGTGCAATAAGAAACAGTAAAAATAAGCCTAGAATTAGTAAAAAATTCTGCGACGTCTCGGACGCGAACCTACGACCTAGAAACTACGAGTCTCACGCACTAACCACTCAGCCAGGGACGCTTAGTCCATCATCATGAAATCGTGATTATAGCAAAAAGGGACAGAAGTAAACTTTTAATGATTACTTTTATTTCTGAGTTGGGTTAGACAAAAAAGAAGGTTTTTACTAAAACACTAGCTGCTCACTAGCGTAATTATGTTGAAAACGATGGAAACTGCTGAAAAAATAGCTCTAAATTTGTTCATAACATAACTATGCACAACTGTCAAAATATCTAAAAACACCATTTCTTGATAAACGTGACTTCTCTATGAAGCAATTTTCAGCACTGAACAGCTCCTCTCCCATCCCCCGTTTCATTATTCTCATTGAAAAAATATTTCTGGGAATAAAAAAACGCACCACACTCCAATTTGATCTGTGGGAATGATATGATTCTCTTGATTGATCTCGTGAAGAAGTAGCGACATTGACCCGTATCTCTGTTGTTGATTTCCGGCTTGTTTTTTGACTTCTGCTCGAACAGTTTGGCAATTTTGTCGAAACAACGTCCATTCTGAACAAACGATAAAATGCATTACAAATAGTGCCAAATTTACATTATTAAATAAACAACTAATAAATAATTTAGTTTTTGCCTCGAAGGGTATTTCTAAAGATGGGGTATACCAAGCCAGTTTAGGGGAATACTCATTCAACATGATTCTATTCAAACACTTAGTTACCTTTTTAAATTTATTATACCATTCAGAAACACTTCTACTTTGTTTCTTTAAGAACCCCCGTTTTATCTAAGTATACTGACTTCTCTAAGTCCTTCGAAGAACACAATTTTCTCGGCCAATGTCCACTTCTTGTGAGCTAGATTTCTCCTTGCGGCCCCAGGGCTGTTCAAGGACCCCTTTTCTGTAAAATAATCAAAACTACAATAGCACAACTTATATTTCATTCAGCGTAGATACTCAAGCACATTCACACACACCCTACATGGATAAAAAACACGTTTACATAAGTAAACAAGCTTAAACTGATTTTCTTGAAGATATTATCATATCTATCTCATTTTAGCAATATCTGCTCGTTACGAAATTCGCGAAAACATGACCAAAAAAAAGAAAACGCGACCACATCTCACTCCTATCACCATGCCGTGTCTCAATTTATTTATGTGAGGTCTCTGAAGGTTGCTCTGAGTATTACTGAGTTTGTTATTTAGTCGCTTTCCAAATGACGAGGAAATTTCTATGCCCGAGAGATATATCGGATGTCGTTCAGTTCGCAGGTCGGTATTCCTCTTGAAAGCTCAAAGGACAGAGAAAGCCGTTAAAACGCAAACAAAATTTATAGCGCTTTCACTAAATTCTTGATTATTCTTCACCGATGACTCAGTGAAGGTTAAAATATACATGATAACTCAAACAAAGCAGATACTCAAAACCAAAATTTAACACTTAACTGCTGATAAATTACACAAATTTAAGTTAAATTTAACATTTCTGTTAAATTTGAAGCGCTTCAAGGTAACACTATAAGGACCAGGGCTTGGGGGAAAAATCATTTAGAAAAAAATTATTGTAGTTAATTGGAAATAAATCTTAATTGTTCCGACCCTTTGAAAAAAGCGGAGAAACTTTGTATTCAGGTGTGATTTAGTTTGTTTCTTTTTCTTTTCCACACAAAAACAGGTACCACATAAAATCATCGGAATGGGTCGAGTTATATATCATATTACAGCCCTTTCAGCCGTGATTGGAACGACCTTCAAAGTGTCGAAAAAAAAAGGTCCGAAATTTTCGATTTTTGGCCTAATTTCTGGCTGATAAGTCAGCTTGCAGGCTTAGAATAGCTTATTTAAGCTTAATTTTAGCCGTGAAAACTTATGCATAATCTTCCATTAAGACAAGGGCTTTAAGACAGTATACAAAGACGGTATGCGTAAACTCCCATTAAGACAATGGATTTGTTTTCTGATTATGAATTCAATGTCACAGGTTAAATTTTCAAGGCAAGATCGGCGTGTCTAGTGTTTGGCGAATAGGAAAGGTTCAAAAGAGCGCGTTTATTTTGATGAGCACATAAGTTTAAATTCTACCGAAAAGCTCTCAGTAATGCTGTTATTAAGATGTATGTCATCTCTTAACGCAAGATTGAGTTTTTTTAGATATTCATAAAAACCGCCACCTCTGGATTATTTGTTCGACCTATCTTGTCTGAAAACTGATAACTCGGTTCAATCATCAATTAGTTTGAGGGAAAATCGGGTGTGAGATTGTATTTTCCCCAGATAGTTTCAAGAAACTTTCGATGCTTTTGATTTTCCCCGCTTATGCTTCGAACGTTTAGATGAACTAATTTCATAAATGTCAAATTTTGTTTTAGTTTTGTTTCGGAATAACTTAGAATGGGTCCAGGAATGTCTTTCTTATATGAATGTTGCGATAAACTTATTGAATAGTTTCAGTTAAAAATGAATACAAGGGGCAGCCGTGGTGGCCCCAGTAGTCAATGTTGAATTGTTGAAAAGTTTGATCACGACGATATTTTCTGGATTACTTATCACTGGACACTGGGTGGAACTACACTCTGGGCGGCTCCCGACTTACTGTGTTCACCATCCCAATTCCCAATCAGCTGAGTTCATTCCAAATTTGTTTATTTATTTTTCTTAGTCTCTATACCTTATGATCAAAATAGTAGGTGCAAGTTCTCTTTACCATTCCATCAATAAACTTGAACAATCGGAACAAGATAAGCTTGCTGATCCTGTTCACTCTTTCCCTGGACTGAGCCTTGACCCTAGCACGTCATATTACTGCCTCGATTACCTTACATCAACCCCTCTCAGGAACTGCAAAATTGTTCTCTGGCACGATTTATTAAACAACACAATAACATCGCACCCGAAAAAAGGCAACATACCCCAAACAATCGAAGAACTGATTGCGACCCTTAAGACTATTCCAAACCTCTTTTGCATCGTTACCTGTCAACGCAAAGGTGCTCTCTACAATTCGACGATCTTCTTAATTCATTAGACAGTTACGTCATTGACGTGACCAAGCACATTTTCAGTGCTTCCGAAAAAATTGACGAATCGTTTATTGCCGAATACCGAAAACTGCACCAGGCTGCTGACATAGAGTCGAGGACTCTAGCTACTGTGCTGCACTATTTTCCCGACTTCAATAGAATCTTCAAAACACGCGGCGCGAAGCGTCGAACGGCTGGCGAGAAGCTAAACGGCGAAAATTCTAAACAGGTACGCAAATCTGAGTCTTAAACCTTAATATCTCAACAGGCTTGCTCATCGAGTCTCTGGCTCTGAGCCCCTTTTAAGATTTTAAGATGTCTAAACATAACACCCGAAATCGGGTCAAGTCAGTCTCTGATTCTTGTAGTACGTGCTGCGAGAAAATCCTTAAAAATGAAAGCTCTTTCGACTGATTTTGCTGTGGTTGTCGAATGCACCTGAATGAAGACTGCACTGGTCTAGGTGAAGCCGCTGTCAATGGAGTACCAACATTAGGAAAAAATGATCTATTGATATGCAACAAATGCGTTGAAGAAAAACGTCAAGATAATTTGACCCAGGCTGCCCATGAAACTACAACCTCAAAAGAACTTCGAGAAACTCAAATGAAAACCCTGGAAAACGAAATGACTGACGTCAAAAAAACAGTGACCGAAATCAAAACGCTGCTAACCACAAAACAACCTGATTCAGATTATCCAACCCAACCTAGCTCAATTGCCAGTCGCCAAAAACCGCCACCGAAACCCGCCGAGGAACTCGATGGAATTCGCATACGAGGAATCCCTGAATCAACGGAGAAGGAAGCAAGGTTGCGCCAAGAACACGATCTCGCCGAAGTTCAAAAAGTCTTGACCCATATGGATGTCAATGCCTCAATTGGCGATGTCATACGCCTGGGTCGATATGACGAGAACAAGACAAGAACAACCCTATTAAAAGTGCCCAATGCATACCAACGACGAATGATATTGCTATCTGCGAGGAAACTGAAAAACTCCCCTCAACCATTTTTCCTCAGCCGACAACTGACGAAGTAAGAAGCTGATCAAGAAAACCTTGCCCTCGTCAGAAGAAGGCAACTTATCAGCGACAAATCTGTAGACAGAAAGGACATAAGAGTCCACAATGCAACTCTGTACATTCGGAAAGGTGGAAAGTGGATAGAAACTCCCAGATCCCGAAGCACCCAATTGACTAGCAGCGACGATGAATATCCTTTTTTACAATGTCAGAAGTATTCTTGAGTATCAACGGCGGACAACCTTCTCTAATGCTGTCCAAGTAAAAACGCTTATCAAGTCATCTGCCTAACTGAAACCTGGTTGACAGAAAGCATCGGCGACGCTGCACTTTTTCTGACATACTATGTTATCCACCGAAATGACAGACCGAGTGACAAAGGCTTGACAAAACATGGTGGCGTACTCATAGCAGTAAACCGTAACATTCCAAGTAGCCAAATCAATTCCGCGTTTCAAGATTGTGTTATCATCCGCATATCCCTGAACAAGCCGATTTTAATATGCTGCATCTACAGCTCTCCTTCAAACAGTACCTACACATGGGACATCTCAGATCTAATCGAACTCCTAAAGTTCCTGAGGCGTAAGCAATTCGAACAAAGTGCAATTTGTTCGTATATAGTTGGAGATATAAATTTTAACTGTACACACTGGCCTTCAAGGACTTCAACTTCTCTAGATGAGCAGTCAATCCTTGACGAACTCTGTGAGTCAAACTTCCAACAACTAATAAAAACCCCAGATGGAAAATCACTAGACGTTCTCCTTAGTAACAAACCGCAATTTGTCACCAGCGTAAAACATGACAACCGTCTGAGAAGTTTATTCAGTTCCGACTATTTGCCACTCCATACCAAAGTCTCATTTGATTACCGACCTGTTCATAAAAAGACACCAGCCATCAAACAAAAACAAGTAAGCAAACAAGTAAGCGTACAAGAAAGCAAACTGGGAAGAACTGAATGAATTCATTCGTCAACACCCCTTCCAACCATTTTGCTTGAGCAACGTTGAGCTGATGCTCGATCATTGGTATGAGTGGTTATACGAAATACTACAGGACCTGCTACCTATCACTACAAAACACAGGTCTGAACTAGCTCCTTGGGTGGGAAGCGATTCCTACAACCTTATAAAAAAATTAAATACTCCAACTTAAAAATCAGCGAAAACCTACCCCATCGAACGAAGGCAAAATTGAAAATCTGCAAACTGAACTAACACTGTCCCTTCAAAATGACCAGCATCTCCACGAAAAAATGCTTTTTGAGAATGGGAAATTCAGCGAAATACAACGATATCTGAAATCAATCACCAAGTCTCGCATGATCCCTTCAGAGATCTTCCTAAATCAAAAAATAGCCAATACAGACGCTCAAAAAGCTGAATTGTTTAACATATATTTTCAATCAGTTTTCACACGAAACGCCAACGTTGAGAAAGCAGAACGACAAGATAACGTTCTTCTAAACAGTATCAATTTCACTATCGATAAAATAACTTAACCTGAACGAGCTGCACGTAAATAAGGCAAATGGACCAGACATGATTGCTAATACTCTTCTGAAAAACCTCTCAAAGTCACTACCAAAATCACTTCACTTACTATTCAACTTGATTGCAAGTAAAGAGATATTTCCAACAAAATGGAAGATCAGCGAAATCGCACCAATTTTCAAAGACTGGTATAAACAAGACGTATCAAATTACAGGCCGATCAGCCTGCTCTCAGCAGTGTCAAAACTGCTTGAGAAACTAATATTTGAGAAACTGGCCCCAATTGTCTACCCAACCCTAACACCAGACCAACACGGTTTTAGACCTAAACGATCGACGATAACAAACCTAATAGAGTATCTTTAGCTGCCTAGATTTGCCAAACTGCAACTACCTGAACACCTTCTACTTGGACTTTGAAAAGGCTTTTGACAAAGTCTCGCACGGAATCCTCATGGAGAAATTATCGACTTCTGGAATTGGAGGAAATTGTTTATCTCTGATACACAGCTACCTCTCGAACCGGAAGCAAACAGTGAGGCTGAATGACACAATTTGCGGAGAGCTGGAAGTCTTCAGCGGCGATCCCCAGGGCTCTATACTCGGGCCGCTTCTTTTCCAAGCCTTCATAAATGATCTACCGTCCTGTGTCATGTCCGCAACATTTGTTTATGCAGACGACTACAAAATTGTTGGAGACAACCCTTTAACTCTCAACATAGATGTTAGGAGACTTTGGAGGTGGTGCGAGGAAAACTGCCTATGAACCTGACGAAAAGCAAAGTCCTGTATCAAAGGATCAGCTACAATTGCACTTCCCAATTACAGCTTCGAAACCACTGAAGTAATGAAAGATCTGGGCATCCTGATAACCGACACGCTCTCTTGGACGCAACACGCAAAAAAAGAGGGCAGAAAAAGCCTTAAACGCTCTCTTCGTACTCAAAAGGAATCTCTCAAAGGCGAATTTTGCGACCAGAAAAAATGCATATATCTGTTACGTTGTGTCAATTCTGTGCTACGGTTCAGCTATCTGGAAACCATCAAAACGTGACTTAGGAATCATAGAAAGTGTGCAGCGGAAAGCGATCTCGTGGATTGTCATGACAAGCAATAGCCATATCTCCTATAAAGACAAACTCGTGAAACTTAACATCCTTCCTTTGTCTCTATACCAAGAGCTTCATGTTGGACTGCTGTTTGCAAAAATACTAGCTGGAAAAGTTGACATCGACTGGCGAAGCCATGTAAGCATCACTGACGTTGGAAACCGAAGAGCTCAAATGACACGAAATTTCGTCTGCAAACAGATGCGTCTGAAGAAGTGCGACTCGGATTTCTGGCATGTCGTCTTGCTAATCTGTACAACGAATACTTCAAATGTGACTTTTATTATTATTTTTATTATAGAATGTTTTCTTAGAACTCGAAAAAAGTAGGGCGTGAAAGCAAATACTGCTGTAGTTTTTGTTTCTTGTTAAGTCGATGTGATTCTCCGGCGTTTCCCTTTTTCACTTCCCTTCCCCTGCGCTCAAACCGATTCGACTTTCAATCGATATGCGAACCATCAATAGCCCATGACTCACATTGCAGCTCTCACGGAATAAATTTCATTCCTATTGCGGTGGAGGCACTACATTTGCACTACGTCACTTGGTATGCCTGAAGAGCTCAAGGAGTCCCCGCACAAGTTAACACCGAAATCCTCTCGGCGAGCTTATGCAAGCTCTTTCAGTGGAACTCATCGAGCTCATGCAAGCTTTTTCTGTGGAATTCATAAGAGGAAACGCAACCCTCATAATAAACAGAGCAACTTAGTGACTTAGCCTTAACAATACCCATTTGCTAAACAGAGCGGATTAGTGATATCTGTGAACTGTGCTTGAAGAGACTTGCTTTTACGCATTTCGTCAGATTTGAACATAATCGATCAAATCGTGCTTTAAATTTTTATTTTTGATATGCGCACCTGTTTTGTCGTCGCTTAAGGCACTCGCTTCAACGGCACAAGGGCTCTGGTCAACAGGAATATTTTTTGCCAGCAACTTTGTCGGGCTGCAGTCTTTACGAAGTCTTTTAGGTCGACTGCATATGTTCGATGTCTCCATCCCTGATAAGCTACTCTTTCGTCATGGAAGCCTGAAAAATTCATAAGCCACATATTTGTTAAAAAGATCCCTGAAAAACTAACACGTTAAAGTTGGAAAAGGTGGTTCGCTATTTGGATTGATCAAAAACTGAACAGTGATAACGAACCCGATTTTAAAGGATAATTGAGTTTTTAATTTTTCCGGAAAAATTATTTACAATTGCAGTTCCTATATAAGCAAGAGTGGGCAAACTTCTCTTTGTGGCCTAAAAACGGTTATTTTTACAAAGTTCATGAGCCTGAAAACGATCGGATTGGCTACAAACGTAGCTAGGTCTGAAACCACGGTAACTAGTGTTCATTAACTTGTTACATGTTCTTTCTACTTCTTTTGAAGAAGAAGAAAGAACACCTGAATTACTATACAGTAAAAAGCCGAGGCATCAGTATAGCAAAGTGTAAATAATAAAGTTGGTTAAAATTCATTGGTTACATCAAACAAAAACACAACATCAGAAAACAAGCAATAAACAAAACAAAACAAAACAAAACAAGTTCGGTTACAGTTCAGAAATTGGTTGATTAAAATATATGAAGTTACGGATACTAAAAAAACATCAGTTTTAAGAATTAAGAACGAGCTGGTATCAAAACTTTACAAACGATTTTATAGATAGTCCAAACATACAGCGTATATACAGAGTATATACAGATTCTCTTTCAAAAAATGTCTGGAAAATTAAACTAAATTAAAACATATAGAACTAGCAAAAACGGAAATCACGCCACGTATTTGTATTTGTACATATTGGATTGTTTCTCAATTCACTCACGTAAAATTCTTTCAATTTTTTCTTGAATCCTGTTCTCGATTTTTCTAAATTGCGCAAAATTATGGGCAGTGAATTCCATTTTTTAGAAGTCAAATGAAAAAATGATTTTTGTAGAGAAGCGGTTGAACAATGTTTGTCAAAAATAATTTGTTTCGTTCTTTTATTGAGCCTATAATTGGCAGTCGGTAGTCTCAATGTATTTTGAAAAGCCTTCTTTGTTTGTAAGATATTGGTATAAGTATGTTATACACTTTAATTCAATTCTTTTCTCGATTCCAATGAACGATTTGCTAATGCGAAGAAGGGAAGAAGATATAAATTTCGATCTGAAATATGTTCTTTTTAACGCCCAGTTCAACTGTTTCTTTAGAGATAGCATCAAAGTAGCATTAATTTGTTGTAAAAATATTACTGAGTAATCTAAATGTGATAAAACAAGACAATGAAGCGAGGCAACTAATGATAATGTCGGCAGTTGTTGTCCAATTGTATCTATAGTTTTAATTCCTTGTGCCTTTTTTGGAGAATTGTTTTAATTTGAGCATGAAAAGATAAACTTGAATCAAGAATAAGGCCTAAATATTTGCATTCTGATTTTTTGGCTACATAATGCCCATTATTTACTATTGTATCAGTATCTACGTTTTTGCTATCATTTTTTTGACAAAATGTTATAAATTCAGATTTAGATGCATTCAGATTCAATTGGTTCTCTGCAAAAAATTCCGTTAGATTATTAAGTGATTTTTGCAATCGTTTCAAAGCATCCTCAGAAATTATAGAAGAGGAAAAAACCATACAGTCGTCAGCATATTGAACTAAAGTACAACCTTCATATAATCGCTCTTATATGTCATTAACATATAAATTGAACAACAACGGACCAAGTACCGTTCCTTGTGGGACACTTCGTTTGATTTCAATCCAGTCTGAAAAGATTCCATTGACGTTTACTCTTTGAATACGTTTGTTTAGGAAGCTAGCAATTAAAGCATTTGCTCCATTTGAAAAACCGAGAGAAAGCATTTTTTCAATTAAAACTTCATGCGAAATAGAATCAAAAGCCTTGGACAGATCTAATAAAGCTGCATGTACGATTTTTTTTGCATCTATTTGATTTCGAATACTTTCTGTCACATAAACAAGAGCATCTTGTGTTGAAATATTTTTGCGAAATCCGAATTGAAATGATGTCATTATTTGAAATTTGTCAAGATATTCTGTTATTTGGGCATGTAAAATTTTTTCAAAAATTTTAGAAAAAGCACAAGTTATTGATATTGGCCGATAATTTTTTGCATCCATTGGGTCATCTTTTTTAAACAAAGGAGTTACGTGTGCTTTTTTCAGTTCGATCGGGAAAATGTTCTCATCTAAGCAACTATTTATGACAAAAGTTAAATGTGGAACTATAACTGATTGACCAAGCAGGTAGGGTACAAGGTTCGAGAGGTTTTCTAACATTGATTTTTCGAACCATATCAAAGCATTGCTTCACTGTAATGTGTTGAAAATGGAAAGGTGCAGATTCAGAGGCAGATTTGTTGTAATTCGGAGGCTTTTTAGCGCCGAAAAATTCGCCTAAGTTCGAAAAAATATAATTTAAATGATTGGCAATTTTTTTGTCTTGGGTTATCATTTCACTGAAGGAATTTCGTAGAACTGTAATTCGATTGTTGCCAGAACATGTACCTCTAACTTGGTTAATATATTTCCATTTTTGTTGGATAGTGCTGAGAAGTGAAAAACTATTTTTTGAGTGATCGAGTTGTTTACTTCTAATCAATTGGCTCATTTGATTACGTAAAAACTGGTACTTTGACCAATTATCGCTTGTGCTTTGACTGCGATATGATTTGAGTGAATTCTGTTTCTTATTCAACAATTGCTGACATTCTGAATCGAACCATTCCGTTTTCAATACATTTTTTGGTTTAAATTACGAACAATTTTTTTTCGATAGGAGCATGTTGCTGAAGGGCACTCGAAATTAAATAAATCGTCGTCGAGAACATGTTTTGTGCGTCTGTACATTGATATAAGAGATACCAAGGAAGAGCGGAGAGTGTATTGCAAAATTCATTTTTCTGATAATTTTCTTATTGAAAGTCGAAATTAACCTCGGTAAACTTTTGCCGCATTTTATGTCCGTCAAAATAAATGAAGCAAAATGGTCGGTTTTATAAGGTGTATCAAAACAAAATTCAATGCCGTTTGTTTCATAGTCACTGATAACGTAGTCGATATGAGTTTTAGTTGAGGAACTAATTCTGGTCTCATCGTTTGGACAAAAAACCTTCAATCCATATGGAATAATTATAGAATCTAAATTTTGTTTTTCTTTGCTATCCAGATAATTTATGTTATAATCACCCAGAAGCGTAATTTTATTAGAAACTGAAAATGCATTATCTATGTTAAGGTTTAATTGTTCCAAAAAATCAATAAAGTTTGATCTGCTTGGATTATAACACAAATTAACTAACATTTTTTCTTTACTGGAAATGTTAAATGTAGATTTGCACTCAACCCATACTGACTCAAATTTTTCTTTATCAAATAAATTTAAATCAGGCCTCAATTTCGGAGCCAATTTGACTGGTATATTTAACAAAATGCCACCGCCTTTCTTTTTTACCGCTGATTGCCTATCATATCTGAACATCGCATGCGTTCTAGGGTGGAGATTCCATAAATTGTCACCATCTTCTTTTTTAAGCCACGTTTCGGAAATTCCTATAATTGTATTTTCGCCCATATCATCAAGAAATTTTTTCAATTGCATCCGGTTTCTAATAATACTTTGAAAATTCAATT
Source organism: Symsagittifera roscoffensis (assembly GCF_963678635.1). Classification (NCBI taxonomy): domain Eukaryota; kingdom Metazoa; phylum Xenacoelomorpha; order Acoela; family Convolutidae; genus Symsagittifera; species Symsagittifera roscoffensis. The sequence continues at coordinate 17,958,852 of NC_087065.1, read as the reverse complement.
GAACAAATTTAAGATTTGCACAATTTTTTGAGCAGATGCCGTAGACTGTTTCAATGGTTTCAATAGGAACAGGGTTTTTTTCAACATCCCCACTTTGGGTTAGTAACAACGCAAAAGGAAAAGATGAGTCAGTGTGGTAGCTCTCCGCTCATTTATCCCACATTTCGATGATAATATCTTTTGATGGCAGCTTAGATAGCCCCAGTAAACAATGGTTTTTTCTATATTTTCCATCTGAGCCTTGGAAATTAGAAAAATTGCACAAAACAACCAAAATTTAATATTCAGCATAATAAATTAAATAAATTAAATAATCGCCAAAATTTGCACCAAGAAAAATGCGAAACTAGTATTTCCTAAAGAATTTTGCACCGTTTTGGAAAAATTGTATCATTTCTGCCGTTTTTGGATCTAAATTTGATGATTGTTGGGTTTGCTTCATTCTGGGGCGGGTTGTAATCTCACATGTGTTTGCATTAATATCAGAACCTCTAAAAGAATCTCTAAAACTTTGCACCAAAATTTCAACACCCCCATCAGAAGGATGCAAACCATCCGAGCTAAGCGCATCGGTATTTTGACTAAAATTTTTGTTTATGTCTGAAATATCCAATTTTACTTCGCCCAAGTCCTTTACATTCCGTACTAAATTAAGAATTTGCTTGTTTAGCTTCTGTACATTTGGATTAAAATCTTTTCTAAAAGCGCCTAGGGGAGTTACAGTACATAGTGAAATTGTTTCTGGGGAGAATTTATGATTTACGAGATAAATTAGTTTTTCTAAGCTACTCACGGCTTCCTTCGCGTCGAAATCATTTGAGAGGCAGTCATTTATTCCAATTAGCGTAGTTACATGTTTAAAATGTCGCGATTTACTGTTTCTCACGCGTTCCAGCAATGCAAAAATTTTGTGCCCACCAAATCCTCTCGCCAACACATTTTCCGATATTTGTTCACCATTGATTTTGTTAACAATTGAGTCTCCCAGTAATAGGCCAGAATATTCTCCTTCTCGTGGTAAATTTTTTCGTTGTTGGTCGAATTTTTCTTCTTGAATATTGGTTGCTTGTATTTTGATTTCTTGGTTATTCTTGCTTTCTTGGTTATTTTCGCTTCGTTTGCTCTGATTTCTGCTCCGAGTTTCAATCTTGCTCCATTCATTTTCAAATTTGTTTTCTGCAATTTTCGAATTGCCCGTGTTTTTAAAATTTTCTAGATCAATAAATTTGTTTCTTTTTTCTTCATCTTTCGTTGATACAGTTAAGTTTTCGATAATTCGTTTAAAATAAGTGACATTTTCGATCAAGTCTTTATACAGCTCGTATTTCATTTCGTCGTTCAAATTTCGGAAAGTTTCGAGGTCAAACATGTTGGCGATTAAAAGCGAAATTAAAAATAAGACATTAAAAAGAACCGACTGATCGCTAGAAATTTAAATAGGTTGTGAAAACTGAAAAAATCTGAAAAAATCATTATTACAAAACTTTTGTCAGCAACCATCTAATCAACATAACAACTTGCTACAAAATACCTATCTAAATGTAACTATTATAAAAATATTTAAAATTTAATTAGAAGATCAAAAGTATCATAGTAACCGAGGTTACAGTCAGGAGTCCCTTCATCACGTATTCCAGTCAAAATCCTTGGATTTTTCTGGATATGGAAGTGATAATGATAAAAGAAGATGACAAGTGTTGATGCCCTTACAATTAGACTCGGTACGGGTTACGTTTCTTCAACAAGAACACGCAACTCGACACAAGAAAATATAATGTACAAATATAATTGTGTTACAAATAAAAAATTTCGTCGCATTTATTGTTCCGAGTACGCAAGCGGCGTTCGCAATCTGTATTGCCATGGAGATTCTCTGTTTTAAAAAGCTGCCTGCTCTGGGTTCCTCAGTGCATATGCTTAGGTTCTTACAAAGCATGCTCAAAAAAATTTCTGGGCTGGGGCCGGCCGCGCCCTTAATCTCAAAAGCTAGTGGATGAAAAAGATACCTATCATCTACTAAGTCTTTATACTTGTCATTTTTTCGCTCTTCTGCTTCAGCGGCAGCCGTACCAGGGTTACAAATAGACATGGCACTAATCCTATTAGGAGCTAAGTAATCCATTACCGTTACATCCCACAAGAGCTGCTTACCAACAGCCCATGGAACGAGCGTCAAACCGTCTGTTCGCTTCTGATCGGTCCTGTAGAGGTGTCGTGGTTCTAGAACAAACTGCACGAAATCACGTGGAGAATGAATCAAGAAAAATGCAAGCCTGATGTCATCGCTCTAGTGGAAGGCAAATCGAAAAATTCTCGCGCAGAATGGAATCCAGTATGACATAAAATCCAAAACTATAACATAGAATCAATAAATATGAACCCATCTGATCAGGGACGCGGAATTTTAGTTTATTTTAATGAAAACATTAATTTCTCCTTGAACACAAAAAATTCTTTTTTCTGTGAAAACTTGTTTTTAAAAATTAAAGTTGGCAGGAATATCATCAACTTTGGTGTATTGTGTAGAAGTCCAAACTCGACTACAGAATATAACCACCAACTAAAAAATTTGATCGCCTTTTTGAACGAAACACAGTCAAATGACTCAACACTAATAGTAGGAGACACAAAACTACCACAGATAGATTGGGAGGCCATGAGTTCATTCAAAGATGAAAATAGCACTGAGCTCACCTTTATAGAGGCAATAAAAGACGCACTACTAACACATCATATCAAAGAGCCTACAAGGCTTACTGGCAGAGACAAGGCATCACTGCTTGATGTTGTGATGTCAGATATAGTCTTAAAAGATCTAGACATCACGTTAGAGGCGCCAATCGGAAAAAGTGACCACGTCCTTGTCAAGATAGATGTGCCAGTAAAGAGGGTTGAATCGAAATGTAAAAACCGCAGAAACTATGAAAAGGGAGACTACCACGGGATAAGAAACCAGCTAGTTGATCCAAAGGCTCAGTTAAATACATGGGAAAAAGTGAAAAACTGCATGAAAGAATTAGTCAAAAAATTCGTGCCTTTAATTAAGATACGCATCAGTGGCAACCAAATGCCGCTAGCAAGGGCGGTGCACATGAAGATAAAAGAAAAAAAGAAAGCCTGGAAAACATTCAAAAATTATCAGACAGCCGAAAATTTAACCAAATATAGAACAAAACGAAATGAAGTTAGATCTGCCACGCGATCGGAGGCACTCACACGTGAAAAAGAAATATCATCAGAAGTTAAAACTAATCCGAAAAAGTTCTGGAGTTACGTGCGCCAAAAAACTACCATAAGAGAAGCATTCCCCGTCTTAATAAAAGCAAATGGTATGCTAACTGAGACAGACAACAAAGAGGCAGAAGTGCTCTCAAACTTCTTTGCATCGGTTTTCACCGACGAACCCCCGGGTAACTGGGAGATCAGCCCTCCACCAACCGCCAGCATTGATGACAACCTGGAGCTAACAATGAATGACCTCCGAGAAGAACTCAATCGGTTAGACACTTCAAAGTCGCCTGGACCAGATGGAATTCATCCTAGGGTCCTACTTGAATTACAAGAATTCATCTTGAAACCATTTTTGATTATTTTCTAAACCTCTTGGGAGACAAGCAAATCACCCGAAGACTGGAAGATGGCTAACGTTTGTGCAATATTCAAAAAAGGTAAAAAATCGATGGCATATAACTATAGACCAATCAGTTTAACATTAATATGTTGTAACTTGTTCGAAAAGTTTGTTCGAAAGCACTTAATGGATCTTTTCAATGAAAAAGGGCTAATAACAAATGCACAATACGGTTTTCGATCTGGACGTTCACTGAACTTACAACTCCTGAAAGTAAATGATGACTTCACCAGGGCAGTGGACAAACATGAAAATGTCGACGTGATATACTTGGACTTCAAGAAAGCCTTCGATTCGGTACCACACAAAAGACTAATCGGAGTTCTTAGACAGTATGGAGTAACTGGAAGAAACTTGAACTGGATAACAGACTTTCTTTTGGGACGACAACAGAGAGTGGTAGTTAACGACTCAAGATCCTCATGGCAGCCAGTAAAAAGTGGGATACCCTAGGGTTCAGTACTCGGCCCAGTACTGTTTTTGATATACATCAACAAAATGCCGGACAAATTAGCGTCAAAAATATATCTGTTTGCTGACGATGCGAAATTATACCGTCAAATTTAAAACAAATTGGATGTAATACGCATACATGAAGATTTACAATCACTAGAAACTTGGTCAAGCCAAAGTCTTTTGTCATTTATATCGACAAATGTGTTCACATGACAAAAGGAACCAAGAAATTGGATATGGAGAAGATTTATAAAATCAATGGCGAAAACATTAAAGAAGTGCAACTCGAAAAGACCTGGGTATCTGGCTTGACAACAAACTGACATTCGAAACACACATCACTAAAAAAGCCAATAAGGCAAACGGCATGATAGCAGTAATTAAGAAAAACTTCACTAAAGTCACGAAACAAGTATTTTTAAACATCTACAAATGCTTGATACGGCCACACCTTGAATTTGCGAACTTAATCTGGCACCCAAGGCTGATGAAACGTCAAGAGATCTTGGAAAACGTACAAAGAAGAGCGACGCGTCTAGTTAGTGGTATGAAAAATCTATCCTATTACGAACGCCTTAAAGAACTGAATCTATCATCGCTGGAATACAGTAGGTAAAGAGGGACAATAACAGAAGTGTATGAAACCTGCTATGGTTTTTATGATAGGAATGCCACTGCGGGACTATTCGAGCGGATTGATAGGGATTCTAGAGGTAACGCATGTAAAGTAGTAGTACGTAAAGCAAATCTGGAAATGCGAAAAAATTTCTTCACGATAAGAGCACCTCTCGATTGGAACAATTTCCCACAGGAAACAGTGCAAAGCAAGACCATCGACGAATTCAAGTGGAAACTGGACAAACATTGGAAAGCGATTGGAATTGACATGTACGAATTCGAACGGAGATAGGAAAAAAAATATTTGAAATGACGACAAGAGGCACTGCCTAATGGTCATAAAAACTTGACTTGACTTGACTTGACTTGACTTGACTAGAACAGATGGAATGTGAGTTGAAGATAAACTCTGCTTAATAAGGGCATATTGGTTTGACAGTTTTAACCTCAAATTTTTGCACGGGATGACGTTCAATCATTGGGAGCCAAAACTATCTTGGAGCGCGTTGAATTGTTTTACATCCGTTGGTTCGAGTCGTAAAATCAAGTCTGCGATTTCGCTGTCAAAAATTGGCTCTGAATGAAATTTTATCTACTGAACAAAAACAAAATCAAGATAATAAATAAGTAGTATGTTGAAATACTCGCCTGTGATTGGTCAATTTTCAGACATGGTTTTTTAGAATCAAAAGACTCTACACGAAAATGTAACCGCAATAATCGAGAAATTAAGGCAGCAATACTGACTGCAAGCAGTTAAACAATACCAAAAATAATGAAGTTAAGCAAAGGTTGTTGATTTTGACTTAAACCAATTTCATAGAAAATAAATGATAAGAAAATCTTACTATTTTAAAACGCCGAGACATTTTATTATAAGAGTTTATGGGCAATTGAAGCTTCCATTTCCAAAAATTTTGATGGATTCCGAACAAAATAAACTGCTCATTTTCAATGGAAATCCCGAAAGTTTTCCAGAATGGTGTGAACGATTCCTAGCTTATATTGAAGATAAAAACCTAAATGTAGAATCTGAAAAAGTTAGCGAAGCCAACAGAGATGCTATTCAGAGGAAGTTGGATCAAAAAATTATTATGCACCTCAATGATGCTACTTTGCAGATGATCATTACTCAGAATAACAGGAATAGGTTCGAAATATGGAAATACTTTCGAAAACATTTGGGCAGATTCGAACAAGCCAAATCATTGTGCTTTGGCAAGAGTTTCTAGCACCCAAGAAAAACGGTGAATCGATGATAGAATCAAACTACAATCTGCCGATGAAAAGATCAGCGGCAACCTGAAAATAGCCATAGTTCTTAAAACATTGCCACAAGATTTCGACTCATTCATAGCTGCAATACAGTTCCAGCAGATATCGTATCTACGATCACTTGGGGGGAGCTCAATTAAACAATATACGAGTTCTACGTCCATTGCTTCATAGAACTGGCCGAGGACGATAAAATGGAGAAACTGGACAAGCAAACAAGAAAAGCTTGTACTGTACAAAGTGTGGACGTAACAATCACACTGCTGACAGGTGGTATGCAAAGCAGCATGTAAACCAGCACAATTCGAGGAACCGTCAAGGCGTGGATGCACGAGGGACCGTGGATGCACGAACCATCTCCTTCCAGACAAATTAATGTTCAAGACGCTTTCTATACTGGATGGGGACAGAAGTGCGATGTTTATTACTAATGAGGATGAGACGCAACAGCGAGTACATGGTGTTGGAGAAATTTGCCTCCCAATCTACGATCGTAATAAAACTAAGTACACGTTTAATCTCCAGCGCGCATTGTATGTGCCGAGCTTCAAATTTCATTTAAATCAATTTCACTTCTAGTTAAGCAAGGAAAAACAGTGATTTTTAACCAAAATCCGTACATAGGTGTGGGACAACAAATCTTATTTTTTGAAACAGATGGTCTTTTTTTGTTTAAACATAGTGCACAAGAGCCGACTATCGATTGCTAAGTGGCATCTATTGCTACATTGTCGATTGCTAATTGGCATGCAAGGTTTTCACATGCAAATTGTGAAACATTGAAGAAAACTGCAAATCAATCAGTAAAAGGCTTGGTTATTTCCGGTTCATTGGCAACCGATAAGTGTACTACGTGTTCAGAATGTAAGATATCTACGTCTGACATATCTAAAAACCCTCAAGTTCGGGCAACACGAAAAATTTAACTAGTCCACAGTGGCGTTTGTTGACATTTTCTGGAATCAAATATGCAATATCTTTTATTGACTATTTTTCATGATATGCAACAGCATATTTTATGGCCTCTCAATGCGATTCGTTAGCAAAACTACAACTTGTTTTAATACGGTGGTCCAACCATGTATTGGGTCAAATAATTTTAAACAAATTGGACCAACTGGATTAATATTAGGTCAAATAATGGTGGGAAATATATTTAGCGCAAATTTCAAAATTTTTGCAAGAATAACAGCATTGCACAGCAATTTACAAGTCCTTATTCTTCTCATCAAAATGGTATAGCCTAGCGCTATTGGCGAACGGTTTTTGACAATGTACGGGTTCTCTTACTATCCTCAAAATTACCCAGAATCTGTACTAACTATTAATGATGATAAAACACCTTACGAAAATTTTTGGAGAGTAACCCAATGTTCGTTCATCATTTAAAGTTTTTGGTTGCTTATGTATATCAAAAATTGAAACCCACCAGCGCAAGTTATTACGCAAAGGCAAAAAAGCAGTTTTTACTGGTTATGACGGTTCAAGTCCTGCATCAACTTTTAATGATTTTGTGAAAAAGAAATTTTATCGCTCTCGGAATGTGACTTTTCATGAAGAACAATTCCCAGGTCTCGATAACGGATCAAGGCCTGCTATTGTTTTGCCTTTTTCGGGCAATGATCCAGTGGGGGCTGTCACAGATTCAGTGGGGGTCAATAATGCACAAACAAGTGCAACTGATGCAAATGAAGTATTGCCGACTCTTGAACAGCCGTTATCACCGACAGGGGGAGCTACTTCTACAACTGATGATAATTCTCAAAGAGTGTCTTGAGCATCTAGTCCTCATAATGTGCAAATGGAGATTCAAGATACTCCAATCTACTTAAATACACGACAAAATTAAACAACTCACGATGAATTTGATATATCTGGTGCCAATGAGTCTTCTCCTCACACTCCAACTGCAGACAACCTGCAACGTATTACTTCCCCCCTTTCGCGACAGTTCACCAAAACGTTCTACAGCATCCAAATCAAGAGAACAATCTGTGAGTGATGAAGAACTTTCTACTGCTTTGGGACTTGACATTCCTACAACTAATAGGACTGGTCGGATGATTCGAAGACCTGCATGGCACTACGATTATGATTTTCTACTGAAGAAAACTGTAATTTTGCAATAGTTGCTAGCGTCAATGGCAATGTTCCATTTGATTATGAGGAAACAATTTGGTCAGCTGATGCTGAAAAATGGCAAGCTGCAATGCAAAATGAATTCAAAAGTCTTGCAGAAAATATAACGTGGGATCTCGTGGCTTTACCTTCTGGAAAACATTTACAAAAGGCAAATGGGTTTTTGATATAAGGCGTAAAAGCGATGGTTCAATTGAACGATAAAAGGCACGTTTGTGGCAAAGGGTTTTTTTAAAATTTATGGACAAAAGTATACTGATACTTTTTCACCTTCTATTAGTATGACAGTTTTTTGCTTCTTATTTGCTATTGCAGCACAGCATGGTTTAAAAATGCGACAATTTGATGTCAAAACACCTTTTTTGATTTCTACTTCAGAGGATAAAATTTTCATTGAGCAACCTCGTGGTTTTTAGCCTAGTCAACGTGAGGTATGCAAGCTCAATAAATGTATTTAATGTTTAAAACAAGCGAGTCGAGCTTGGAATCAGTTTCTAACAAAAACTTTACTGAAATCTGATTACTTAAGAAGCTCTGTAGACATCTGTTTATTTTATCATCCTAAGAAATTGAGTTTCATTGCTGTGTTAAATGATGCAAGCTACTCTTTGGAAGTGCCTTTTGAGTGGGAGTGTTGAAATACTCGTCTGTGATTGGTCATTTTTCAGACATGGTTGTTTGGAACCAAAAAACTCTAAACGAAACTGTAACTGCTATATTCGAGAAAAGAGTTACACAATATTGATTTATGACATTTACTTTTTAAATGACATCAAAACTAATGCGAAATTAAACGAAGGTTGTTGATTTTGACTTAAACCACTTTCATGAAAAATAATTGTTAAAAATTTTTTTTATATTTTTAAAAATCGAGACGTACTATTATAAGATAGAAGCCACGTTTTTAGGAGTAACCTCGTGGTCTGGGGTTACTGAGACCCAGCCTTGAGCTCACTATTTTGCATGTAACTAAGTTGATCTGCGTGTTCTGGCCGATAGCCTAAAAACAGTAACGATTTCGTCGACCCGATATTAAAGGACCACACATAGAAATGGCTTTGGTAGAAATGGTTAAAAGTATATGAAGCTGTGCTTAGACACTAGCCAGTTGTTTCATAACCTAGCTTTATTTTCCGTCGTTATGTAGTTCCAGGCGAAGGTTACACTGCTATTTGGCTAGACAAGTTTTAAAAATTAATATAAATTTGAAAATTTTGTTAGACCGCCTAAATTGTTTAAAAATTCGGGTATCTAAACATAGACGGAAGTTTTTAAAGAAGTGTCTGAAAAACGATCTAATACCGGACGCTTTGAGGTTTTTGGTTCCCCAGAGCAGTTTTTTCCGACCAAGCTATCCATAATTTTCAAATAAAACTACTAAGAACAGAAACGTCTAGAGCTAATGAAGACAGGAAACGGTATCAGGAGACGATAGTATAATCCCGATTAATGGTGCAGAAAACAAGTTGAAAAACAGTGGTGGGCATCCATTTTTTCGTTCTGTGAGGCATATGCAAAAAATACGGCGATTTCCAAGAGACAAAGCCCTCGAAAAAACAAAGAAATTTCTCAGGGAGTTTGAGTTGCTGGTTTGTGGCTGTGCCTTTGGATGAAGGGGTTGGTTTTAGAATAAGAGGAAGCAAACGTATGAATTCAAACTGGAATCTTAGTTGCAATCTGCTCTGTTTTTGGAAAAAGAGGGAACCACTGATGAGGTGATACTGAAAAATGAGAAGGAACTTAACAAAGAATAACTTGCCACGAACAAAAAAGATGAGTTAGTGATCAATTATATTCAAAGATGAGGTCAACAGGGGACAATCCGCCCGTTTTACATCTCAGCTAAAAAAAACCAATGCTGAGACAGCCACACGAGCAGTACTATCATATCCGGGTAGCTCGTATGAGATTCTTAACAAAACGCTAGCAATGCTTTCTCACAACATCGATGGAGCCAAAATAGAAACCAATACTAAAGATGCCAGAGAAACAATTGAACACATTGCTTTAAACCTGGATGAAACCATAATATCCCTTGATGTACAAAGTTCACTAATGTTCATCTGAAGGAAGCAATTGAAATTGCCTTACAGAAGCTGTACAGCCAAGAGTCTCCTGCTGAATTTTAAAGTGCAATCATGAAAAAGTTTTTCATTATAGCGGTCAGCAATGCATATTTTGGAATGTGCAAGTTGATGGTCCAGCAATGGGCGCCTCCCTTGCTGTAATATTTACAATTATATGGCTGAAAGAGTACGAAATTGCTCTAAAACAAGAAATACCCTCGGGAACGGAGATACAGCCAATGAATTGCAAAAAATATTTTATGCCTATGTTGCAGCAGGGAAGTAACATATAGATCAAAAGTGGTTGAATGCGAATTTTGGCAAAATTGCGATTATCTAAAATGCGGAAAAGTATCCGATGATGCATACACATCTGGAACCGAGATAGTCTGTTTTTTGAAAGCTGCCGCCGCGCTGAAAACATTGAGAAGTGTACTACACAAGTAAAATTGTTCCTCAGGAATGAAAATCCACTGATAGAGCAGTTAAAGGTGAGTCAATATTGTTTTCGATGCCGCCAATTGTCTTCATCCAAAACTGCAGTTCACTCTAGAGGAAACTTATTCAGAGGATAACTTGCCGTTCCTGGATTTGAACATAAATGAATCGCAGGATGGGGATAAAACCTGCAATTGGTATCAAACACTATCAGATACTGAGACTATATTGAATTATCGAAGCTGCGCCCCTACTCAGTGTAAGATTAGTGTTATCCAAGACACTTTGCATAGAGTTTTTAGGAATGTATCTAACTTGGAGCAATTTGATAAGGTTATAGAAATTAATAGGGCGCATTGGGTGACAAATCAGTACCCTGTATTTTGGTCCGCAAATGTGGCGGTAGATGCCCTGCGCAAGATCATCGAGGATAAAGGCAAGTCCCTGGAAAGTGAGATGAGTTCTTCAAGTCAATCACCAAATGATGTGAAGCCCCCAATGCTGATGGTTCAACATAGAGATAAACAAAGCCAAGGTTTTTGCAGCAGGTTACGAAATATAATCAATGTTCAGATGGTGTTCACCTGAAGAAAAGTAGAATCTTGTTTGCCATCGCTGAAGTCGGCACTTTCTAACGACCTCAAGTCAAGAGTGATTTATAAACTGTCATGCAGTGGATGCTCTTCCACCTATGTCGGACAAACTGTTTGACATTTTACCACTAGAATTGAGGAACATAAGAACGTAGAGTCATCGGTAGGCCTCCAACCCCAGCAATGCAGACTTGATGGAAGTAGCGCAGACTTTTGTTGGGAAATTATAGATAGGTCGAGCAACCACAAAAAACTGTTATTATTAGAGGCAATACATATCAGAGAAGAGAAACCGGGCTTGAACACGCGCGATGAGCTAAGGAGCAAGGATTTGACACTGAAAGTTTAGCCCCCATTATATTTTTTGGTTTTTAATTAAACTTGCCAATAACAAAATTATGACTCAGAAACTTCCAGACAGATGAATAAACTTTTTTTAAAATTGATCTTCGGGGTAAAATATATTTCAATCTAAATACTGGTTTTAAAGGTCAACTAACTTGGCTAATTTTTTAACATGTTGGATTGGAACCAAAATTTCTAAGAAATTTTGTAAATGACTTTTTTTAATTGAAGTTTTATCGCCATTTAGGTTAATTTATTGTCAAAATCCTGGCGTTGCACATAAATGCAAAAATATTTGATACCTACTTTTTATCAAAAAAAAATCACTTTGAGTCAATCGAGTGTGGGTTGGAATAACAGCCTAACGAACATTATCAGCAGTTTTTATAAAACCAATTTGATAACCAAGAAAAAAATTTAAGAAACGCGTCCTGTAAAGAAACCTTTAGAAAAAGCAATTGCAAAGAAGATGAAGTTTGCTGGCTCATTACTGGATCTATCAAAAACATACAATTCTATTGGCCGTAGATTTCTACAGAAAAACTAAAAATACGTTTTTCAGAAAGCGCAATAACAATTTAAAACTCATTCATAAGCAACCGACAGCAAAAAAACTTTTGTAATTAACCTTGAATCAAATTGGTTTTCACTACTTCAGGGGGTTCCACAAGGTAATGTACTATGACCTCTTTTTTCATCTGTAAATAAACGATCTTAATAGAAATTGTCCAATATGTGTAAAATTGTGCAATACGTCGACGACATGCTTATGTTTTTCGAACAGCTTTAAGAAAAAAATTGCAAAGTGTATCAGAATATTTCAAATCCCACTTTTTAAAATTCAGTGCAAAAAAAACTGAACTCATTGTATTCAGTCAAAACTATTCATTAAAAAATGAAGAAAAGTTTTCAACTACGTTAGATGACAACAAGAGGAAAAACTAATGTTAGTATCTTGAACGTTAAGTATTTAAAACATTCCCAGAGGACATCAAAATGCTTTTGAGAAAAATGGCGTGCGGAGTAAAAAAAGACCTGATTCATTTAAAACATCATTCCAAATTAAAACAAAATCTTGCATATGAATGCGCTAGTCATATGTCAATACACTTCCAGCCTTTCTCTCATGCAAAACTTCTACAATTCTGAACATCCACTCAAGAAATAAGTAATTTGGGCTATCAAAACTTGTTGCAATTGCACAAAACTTGACTCAATCTCCGATTTGAAACTGAATTATAATGAAATGACAGTTTAAATTTTTCTTGATTGGAAATGGTTTTGCAATCACTGGACAATCCAAAACAAACGACTGCCAGCTTCTGAAAAAAATTATATATGAAAGTTGTCAAATCATAGAAAACCCAAGAACATTGAAACTATGCCTAGGGGAACGACATAAAAGTAAAAGTACGGAAGTTTTTCATTCAAAGATCAGTAGAACAAGATGCAAGAAGAATTATACTCAGATGAGTACAAACTTACAGAAAAGAAGTTAGGTTTAAGAATTTTCATTTATCTCTATTTAAGGAAAAACACACTGTGACAAGCTATGGTAAGCTGTCATAGGAAGATTTCAAATAAATTTATGCTTCTCTCTAATTTTTTTTCCTGAAAAATTGATATTACTTTGGTTTTTCAATTATAGGAAATAATGTGAAATTATATAAAAGTAAAATCTGAATTTGACTTACATATGCTTCTTGGACTTTAAAAAAGAATACTTCAATAGAATTTTGAAATATAAACTAAGAAGCAGGTGTAGTCTTTTTCAAATTTTAATTTAACCTAATTTCACATTTCACATAAATAATTAATCATAGCAATATCTAATTATTTGGGAAGAAATCAGAGAAAATTTCAAAAAAAATTGAAGACTTTCCATGGCAGCCAACCATTGGTTGTCACAGTGTATAGGTGCATAGTTCGTCTTTACAAGTTTTGTCACAATGTAAAGGGGTATAAATTGTGGAGTAAATTTAATTTTAAAGCCGACTAAAGATTATTCAAAAGCCCGTGGTTAAACGTATTCTACCGTGAGACTCAACTTACAACTTTTTTTCGAATTTCAACTTCTGCTTTCACCCATATACATTCAGATGAAGAACATATTATTGCTTTCAAATAAAAATAATAATATAAAATTTAACTCTGCAGGTTTTAATATCTCCAATTTTATCGATACAGAGTTAACGGAAACTGGTGTTTCAGCTGAGGAGGCCCAAGAGATGGAAAACAGAACAAAACTTTTCCTATCAGAATTTTCGACTTGTCAATGTTCTCCAACTGGATGTAAGAAGTAATAATGTCCTATAAATTGAGATCTAAGGAGGTTCTGCAAACATCTGGAGCTTTAAAATGAACTGAGCAAGTGCACATGGAAAATTGAGTGCAATTGTGCATTGAATAATTGCAGTAGCAAACTTCAAAATTGATCTTGTACATTGACGGGGCTTTAATCTGGGACAACCACAGAATTCATCCTACTACTTCTACTTTAGGTCTTCTTCCTTGAAGAGTTATAAATATCAATTCTTGAACCTTACTTTTTTTTTCTATAAGTCAGAACGTCATCTGAGGATATATTTCGATGAAAGTTAAACCAGATTGCTAATAATCTTTTGAAAAAAAATTAATTTCCTTTGTAATTACCATTACATCTCTCCACTTGTTATAGTTCCTATAGTTTAGCGTTCATATAGTTTAGCGTGAAGTTAGCATCAAAACGAAAATTAAACTAAAAAACTTGAAAACTAAATAACCTGAGACTAAATTTAAAAAAAAAAGGTTATTTAACATTTGTTACACAATTTAGGTAAAGTAAATAATTGCGATTTTTTAATTGGTCAATTTAAAACATGTTGAATGAATGACGCTTAGGAAATTTGTTGAGCTCTGTGATTATTTTGTATGCCTAAGTTCTGGATTTCAAAACCTGATGCAGCACAAAAATGGGCTCAAACGTTTGTTGAAAAAAAGAATATAATTCTTTTTTTCCGAAAGAGGGTTGCATTGATTGTAAATACATCTCACAATCCCTTCAAGAAAACTCTCAAAAAATTTATAGCCTATCAAATATGTAAAAGTTTTATCAATATACAAACTAGGCAATCCAGAAGAACTGGAAAAGTACAGGGCAATTTTTATCAAGAGTTCCATCGATAGCTGGACAAAATAGCGTCAAAAATATATCTGTTTGCTGGCGATGCGAAACTATACCGTCAAATTGAAAGCAAATCTGATGTAACACGCATACATGAAGATTTACAATCACTAGAAACTTGGTCAAGCCAAAGTCTGTTGTCATTTATATCGACAAATGTGTTCACATGACAATAGGAACCAAGAAATTGGATATGGGGAGGATTTATAAAATCAATGGCGAAAACATTACAGAAGTGCAACTCGAAAAAAACCTGGGTATCTGGCTTGACAACAAACTGACATTCGAAACACACATCACTAAAAAAGCCAATAAGGCAAACGGCATGATAGCAGTAATTAAGAAAAGCTTCACTAAAGTCACAAAACAAGTATATTTAAACATCTACAAATGCTTGATACGGCCACACCTTGAATTTGCGAACCTAATCTGGCACCCAAGGCTGATCAAGCATCAAAAGATCTTGGAAAACGTACAAAGAAGAGTGACGCGTCGAGTTAGTGGTATGAAAAATCTATCCTTTTACGAACGCCTTAAAGAACTGAATCTATCATCGCTGGAATCTATCATCATCGAGGTAACGCATGTAAAGTAGTAGTACGTAAAGCAAATCTGGAAATGCGAAAAAATTTCTTCACGATAAGAGCACCTCTCGATTGGAACAATCTCCCACAGGAAACAGTGCAAAGCAAGACCATCGACGAATTCAAGTGGAAACTGGACAAACATTGGAAAGCGATTGGAATTGACATGTACGAATTCGAACGGAGATAGGAAAAAAAATATTTGAAATGACCACAAGAGGCACTGCCTAATGGTCATAAAAAACTTGACTTGACTTGACTTGACTAGAACAGAATGTGAGTAAAAGATAAACTCTGCTTATAAAGGGCATTTAGGTTTGAATGCCTAGAGAATCTCCCTGCACTTTTGAGACAAGAAAGACCATGCCAATCATCTTCGGTAATGTCTTTTCCGCACACGCATTTGTGCCGTTCGCAAGTTTTTGAGCCTAATCAGAGTCCTATCGCAATTCTGAGTTATTGGTTCGACAGTTTTAACCTCAGACTCCACACGAAAATGAAACCGCAATAATCGAGAAATTAAGGAAACAATACTGACCTAAAGCAGTTAAACATTACCAAAAACAATGAAGTTAAGCAAAAATTGATGATTTTGACTTAAACCACTTTCATAGAAAAAAATTGATAAGAAAATCTTACTATTTTAAAACGCCGAGACATTTTATTAGTAGAGGTTATGGGCGATTGGAAGAGGTTATGGGTGATTGAAGGTTCCAAGCACCAAAAATTTTGATGGATTCCGAACAAAATAAACTGCTCATTTTCAATGGAAAACCCGAAAAGAGGTTTTGGGCGATTGAAGCTTCCAAGCACCAAAAATTTTGATGGATTCCGAACAAAATAAACTGCTCATTTTCAATGGAAATCCCGAAATTTTTCCAGAATGGTGTGAACGATTCCTATCTTATATTGAAGATAAAAACCTAAATGTAGAATCTGAAAAAATTAGCGAAGCCAACAGAGATGGTATTTAGAGGAAGTTGGATCAAGAAATTATTATGCACCTCAATGATGCTACTTTGCAGATGATCATTGCTCAGATTAACAGGAATGGGTTCGAAATATGGAAAAACTTTCGAAAAAATTTGGGCAGATTCGAACAAACCAAATCATTGTGCTTTGGCAAGAGTTTCTGGCACTCAAGAAAAACGGTGAATCGATGATAGAATTTCTAAACAAAATGGCCAACATTGTGTTCAAACTACAATCTGCCGATGAAAAGATCAGCGACAACCTGAAAATAGCCATAGTTCTTAAAACATTGCCACAAGATTACGACTCATTCATAGCTGCAATACAGTTCCAGCAGATATCGTATCTACGATCACTTGGGTAGAGCTCAATTAAACAAGATACGAGTTCTACGTCCATTGCTTCATAGAATTGGCCGAGGACGATACAATGGAGGAACTGGACAAGCAAACCAGAAAAGCGTGTACTGTACAAAGTGTGGACGTAACAATCACACTGCTGACAGGTGTTATGCAAAGCAGCATGTAAACAAGCAAAATTCAAGCAACCGTCAAGGCGGTTTCTCTGGGTTTGCACTAACTCCAATTTCGAATGCGTCGATGGATATTGTGATAGACTGTGGATGCACGAACTATATCCTTCCAGACAAATTAATGTTCAAGACGCTTTCTATACTGGAAGGGGACAGAAGTGCGATGGTTATTACTAATGAGGATGGGACGCAACAGCGAGTACATGGTGTTGGAGAAATTTGCCTCTCAACCTACGATCGTAATAAAGCTAAGTACACGTTTAATCTCCAGCGCGCATTGCATGTGCCGAGCTTCAAATTTCTTTTTATATCAATTTCATTTCTAATTAAGCAAGGAAAAACAGTGAATTTTAACCAAAATCCGCATATAGGTGTGGGACAACAAAAAGCTTATTTTATTGAAAGAGATGGTCTTTTTTGGTTTAAACATAGTGCACAAGAGCCGACTATCGATTGCTAAGTGGCATCTATTGCTACATTGTCGATTGCTAATTGGCATGCAAGGTTTTCACATGCAAATTGTAAAACATTGAAGAAAACTGCAACTCAATCAGTAAAAGTCTTGGTTATTTCCGGTTCATTGGCAACCGATAAGTGCACTACGTGTTCAGAATGTAAGATATCTACGTCTGACATATCTAAAAACCCTCAAGTTAGTGCAATACGAAAAACTGAACTAGTCCACAGTGGCGTTTGTTGACATTTTCCGGAAACATTGCATGGAAGCAAATATGCAATATCTTTTATTGACTATTTTTCATGATATGCAACAGAATATTTTATGGCCTCTAAAGGCGATTCGTTAGCAAAACTACAACATTTTTTAATACGGTGGTCCAATCATGTATTGGGTCAAATAATTTTAGACAAATTGGACCAACTGGATTAATATTAGGTCAAATAATGTTGGGAAATATATTTGGCGCAAATTTCAAAATTTGTGCAAGAATAACAGCATTGCACATCAATTTACAAGTCCTTATTCTCCTCGTCAAAATGGTATAGCCTAGCGCTATTGGCGAACGGTTTTTGACAATGTACGGGCTCTCTTACTATCCTCAAAATTACCAGAATCTGTACTAACTATAATTGATGATAAAACACCTTAGGATAATTTTTGGAAAGTAACCCAGTGTTCATCATTTAAAGTTTTTGGTTGCTTATGTATATCAAAAATTGAAACCCAACAGCGCAAGTTATTACGCAAAGGCAAAAAAGCAGTTTTTACTGGTTATGACGGTTCAAGTCCTGCATCCATTTTATATGATTTTGTGAAAAAGAAATTTTATCGCTCTCGGAATGTGACCTTTCATGAAGAACAATTCCCAGGTCTCGATAACGGATCAAGGCCTGCTATTGTTTTGCCTTTTTCGGGCAATGATCCAGTGGGGGCTGTCACAGATTCAGTGGGGGTCAATAATGCACAAACAAGTGCAACTGATGCAAATGAAGTATTGCCTACTCTTGAACAGCCGTTATCACCGACAGGGGAGCTACTTCTACAACTGATGATACTTCTCAAAGAGTGTCTTGAGCATCTAGTCCTCATAATATGCAAATGGAGATTCAAGATACTCCAATCTACTTAAATTCACGACAAAGTTAAACAACTCACGATGAATTTGATATATCTGGTGCCAATGAGTCTTCTCCTCACACTCCAACTGCAGACAACCTGCAAAGTATTACTTCCCCCCTTTCGCGACAGTTCACCAAAACGTTCTACATCATCCAAATCAAGAGAACAATCTGTGAGTGATGAAGAACTTTCTACTGCTTTGGGACTTGACATTCCTACAACTAATAGGACTGGTCGGATGATTCAAAGACCTGCATGGCACTACGATTATGATTTTCTACTGAAGAAAACTGTAATTTTGCAATGGCTGCTAGCGTCAATGGCAATGTTCCATTTAATTATGAGGAAACCATTTTGTCAGCTGATGCTGAAAAAAGGCAAGCTGCAATGCAAAATGAATTCAAAAGTCTTGCAGAAAATAAAACGTGGGATCTCGTGGCTTTACCTTCTGGAAAACATTGACGAAAGGCAAATGGGTTTTTGATATAAAGCCTAAAAGCGATGGTTCACTTGAACGATATAAGGCACGTTATATGGCAAAGGGGTTTGTTTAAATTTATGGACAAAATATACTGATACTTTTTCACCTACTATTAGTATGACAGTTTTTCGCTTCTTAATTGCCATTGCCGCACAGCATGGTTTAAAAATGCGACAATTTGATGTCAAAAAACGTTTTTTGAATTCTACTTCAGAGGACGAAATTTTCATTGAGCAACCTCGTGTGTTTTTTAGTCTGTTCAACGTGATGTATGCAAGCTCAATAAATGTATTTAATGTTTAAAACAAGCGAGTCGAGCTTGGAATCAGTTTCTAACAAAAACTTTACTGAAACCTGGTTACTTAAGAAGCTCTGTAGACACCTGTTTATTTTATCATCCTAAAAAATTGAGTTTCATTGCTGTGTATAATGATGCAAGCTACTCTTTGGAAGTGCCTTTTGAGTGGTAGTGTTGAAATACTTGTCTGTGATTGGTCATTTTTCAGACATGGTTGTTTGGAACCAAAAGACTCTAAACAAAACTGTAACTGTTATATTCGAGAAAAGAGTAACAAAATATTGATTTATGACGTTTAACTTTTTAAGTGACATCAAAACTTATGCGAAATTAAACGACTTTTATAAAAAATAATTGTTAAAAAGTTCTTTTTATTTTTAAACACCGAGACGTACTATTATAAGATAGAAACCACGTTTTTAGCAGTAACCTCGTGGTCTGGGGATACTGAGACCCAGCCTTGAGCTCACTATTTTTCATGTAACTAAGTTGATCTGCGTGTTCTGGCCGATAGCCCAAAAACAGTAAAGATTTCGTCGACCCGATGTTAAAGGACCACACATAGAAATGGCTTTGGTAGAGATGGTTAAAAGCATATGAAGCTGTATTTAGACACTAGCCAGTTGTTTCATAACCTAGCTTTATTTTCCGTCGTTATGTAGTTCCAGGCGAAGGTTACACTGCTATTTGGCTAGACAAGTTTTAAAAATAAATATAAATTTAAAAATTTTGTTAGACCGCTTAAAGTTGTTTAAAAATTCGAGTATCTAAACATAAACAAAATTTTTTGAAGAAGTGTCTGAAAAACGATCTAATACCGGACGCTTTGAAGTTTTTGGTCCCCGAGAGCAGTTTTTTTCGACCAAGCTATCCATAATTTTCAAATAAAACTACTAAGAACAGAAACGTCTAGGGCTAATGAAGACAGGAAAAGGTATGAGGAGACGATTGTAAGCCCGATTGCTGGTGCAGAAAACAAATCGACAAACAGTGGTGGGCATCCATTTTTTCGTTCTGTGAGGCATATGCAAAAAAAAATACGGCGATTCCCAAGAGACAAAGCCCTCGAAAAAACGAGGAAATTTCTCAAGGAATTTGAGTTGCTGGTTTGTGGCTGTGCCTTTGGATGAAGGGGCTGGTTTTAGAATAAGAGAAAGCAAACGTATGAATTCAAACTGGAATCTTTGTTGCAATCTGCTCTGTTTTTGGAAAAAGAGGGAACCACTGATGAGGTGATACTGAAAAATGAGAAGGAACTTAACAAAGAATAACTTGCCACGAACAAAAAAGATGAGTTAGTGATCAATTATATTCAAAGATGAGGTCAACAGGGGACAATCCGCCCGTTTTACATCTCAGCTAAAAAAAAAACCAATGCTGAGACAGCCACACGAGCAGTACTATCATATCCGGGTAGCTCGTATGAGATTCTTAACAAAACGCTAGCAATGCTTTCTCACAACATCGATGCAGTCAAAATAGAAACCAAAACTAAAGATGCCAGAGAAACAATTAAAAGCATGGCTTTAAATCTGGATGAAATCATAATATCTCTTGAAGTAAAAAGTTCACTAATGTTCACCTGAAGGAAGCAATTGAAATTGCCTTACAAAAGCTGTACAGCCAAGAGTCTCCTGCTGAAATTTAAAGTGCAATCATGAAAAAGTTTTTCCTTATAGCGGTCAGCAATGCATATTTTGGAATGTGCAAGTTGATGGTCTAGCAATGGGCGCCTCCCTTGCTATAATTTTTTCAATTATATGGCTGAAAGAGTACGAAGTTGCTCTAAAACAAGAAATACCCTCGGGAACGGAGATACAGCCAATGAATTGCAAAAAATAGTTTATGCCTATGTTGCAGCAGGAAAGTAACATATAGATCAAAAGTGGTTGAATGCGAGATTTGGCAAAATTGCTATTATCTAAAATGCGGAAAAGTATCCGATGATGCATACGTATCATGAACCAAGATAGTCTGTTTTGTGAAAGCAAGCTGCTGCCGCGGTGAAAACAAGGAAAAGTGTACTGCAGAAGTAAAATTGTTCCTCAGGAATGAAAATCCACTGATAGAACAGTTAAAGGTAAGCCAATTTTTGTTCTCGATGCCGCCAATTCTCTTCATCCAAAACTGCAGTTCACTCTAGAGGAAACTAATTCAGAGGATAATCTGCCGTTCCTGGATTTGAATATAAATGAATCGCAGGATGGGGATGAAACCTGCAATTGGTATCAAACACTATCAGAACCTGAGACTATATTGAATTATCGAAGCTGCGCCCCTACTCAGTATAAATTAGTGTTTTTAAAGAGACACTTTGCATAGAGTTTTTAGGAATGTATCTAACTTGGAGCAATTTGATAAGGTTATGGAAATTAATAGGGCGCATTGGGTGACAAATCAGTACCCTGTATTTTGGTCCGCAAATGTGGCGGTAGATGCCCTGCGCAAGATCATCGAGGATAAAGGCAAGTCCCTGGATAGTGAGATGAGTTCTCCAAGTCAATCACCAAATGATGTGAAGCCCCCAATGCTGATGGTTCAACATAGGGATAAACAAAGCCAAAGTTTTTGCAGCAGGTTACGAAATTTAATCAATGTTCAGATGTTGTTCACCTGTAGAAAACTAGAATCTTGTTTGCCATCGCTGAATTCGGCACTTTCTAACGACCTCAAGTCAAGAGTGATTTATAAACTGTCATGCAGTGGATGCACTTCCACTATGTCGGACAAACTGTTCGACATTTTACCACTAGAATTGAGGAACATAAGAACGTAGAGTCATCGGTAGGCCTCCAACCCCGGCAATGCAGACTTGATGGAAATAGCGCAGATGTTCGTTGGGAAATTATAGATAGGTCGAGCAACCACAAAAAACTGTTATTATTAGAGGCAATACAAATCAGGAAAAAGAAACCGGGCTTGAACACGCGCGATGAGCTAAGGAGCAAGGCTTTGACACTGAAAGTTTAGCCCCAATATATTTTTTGCTTTTTTATTTAAATTTGCCAATACCAAAACTATGACTCAGAAACTTCCAGACAGATGAATAAACTTTTTTTTAAAATTGATCTTCGGGGTAAAATATATTTCAATCTAATTACTGGTTTTAAAGGTCAACTAGCTTGGCTAGTTTTTTAACACGATGGATTAGAACCAAAATTCATAAATAATATTGTAAATGATTTTTGTTAATTGAAGTTTTATCGCCATTTAGGTTAATTTCTTGTCAAAATCCTGGCGATGCACATAAATGCAAAAGTGTTTGATATCTACTTTGTATCAAAAAAATCTCTTTGAGTCCATCGAGTGTGGGTTGGAGTAACAGCCTAACGAACACTATCAGCAGTTCTTTATAATACCAATTTGATAACCAAGAAAAAAATTTAAGAAACGCGTCCTATATAGAATCCTTACTGGATCTATCAAAAGCATACAATTCTATTGGCCGTAGATTTCTACAAAAAAACTAAAAATAAGTTTTTCAGAAAGCGCAATAACAATTTTAAACTCATTCATACGCAACCGACAACAAAAACACTTTTGTAATTAACCTTGAATCAAATTGGCGTTCACTACTTCAGGGTATTCCACAAAGTAATGTACTATGACCTCTTTTTTTATCTGTAAATAAACGATCTTAATAAAAATTGTCCAATTTGTGTAAAATTGTGCTATACGCCGACGACATGCTAATGTTTTTTGAACAGCTTTAAGAAAAAAACTGCAAAGTGTATCAGAATTTTTCAAATCCCACTTGTTTAAATTCAATGCAAAAAAAACTGAACTCATTGTATTCAGTCAAAATTATTCATTAAAAGTGAAGAAAAATTTTCAACTACGTTAGATGACAACAAGAGGACAAACTAATGTTAGTATCTTGAACGTTAAGTTTTTAAAACATTCCCAGAGGACATCAAAATGCTTTTGGGAAAAATGGCGTGCGGAGTAAAAAAAACACTTCATTCATTTAAAACATCATTCCAAACTAAAACAAAATCTTGCATATGAATGCGCTAGTCATATGTCAATACAGTTCCAGCCTTTCTTTCATGCAAGACTTCTACAATTCTGAACATACCACTCAAGAAACAAGTAAGTTGGGCTATCAAAACTTGTTGCAATCGCACAAAACTTGACTCAATCCCCGATTTGAAACTGAATTATAATGAAATGACAGTTTAAATTTTTCTTAATTGGAAATGGTTTTGCAATCACTGGACAATCCAAAACAAACGACTGCCAGCTTATGAAAAAAAGTTATATATGAAAGTTGTCAAATCGTAGAAAACCCAAGACCATTGAAAATATGCCCTGTGGAACGATATAAAGGTAAAAGTACGGAAATTTTTCATTCAAAGATCAGTGGAACAAGATGCAATAAAAATTATATTCAGATGACGTAAAAACTTACAGAAAAGAATTTTCATTGATCACTATTTAAGGAAAAATACACTCTGACAAGCTATGGTAAGCTGTCATGTGAAGATTTCAAATTTATTTATGCTTCTCTTTAATTTTTTCCCTAAAAAACTGATATTAATTTGGTTTTTCAATTATAGAAAATAATGTGAAGTTATAAAAAAGTAAAATCTGAATTTGACTTACATATGCTTCTTGGACTTTAAAAAAGAACACTTCATTAGAATTTTGAAATATAAAATAAGAAGCAGGTGTAGTCATTTTCAAATTTTACTTTAACCTAATTTCTCATTTCACATAAATAATTAATCATAGCAATATCTACTTATTAAGGAAGAAATCAATGAAAATTTCAAAAAAAATTGAAGTCTTTCCATGGCAGCCAACCATTGGTTGTCACAGTGTATAGTTGTAT
This sequence comes from Symsagittifera roscoffensis, assembly GCF_963678635.1. NCBI lineage: Eukaryota > Metazoa > Xenacoelomorpha > Acoela > Convolutidae > Symsagittifera > Symsagittifera roscoffensis. Next base: position 17,934,848 of record NC_087065.1, on the reverse strand, counting down.
AGTCCGTCAAGTTTTGTCACAGTGTAAAGGGGTATGAATTGTGGAGTAAATATAATTTTAAAGCCGACGAAAGATTATTCAAAAGCCCGTGGTTAAACGGATTCTACCGTGAGACTCAACTTACAAATTGTTTTAGAGTTTCAACTTCTGCTTTCACCCATGTACATTCAGATGAAGAACATATTGTTGCTTTCAAATAAAAATAATAATATAAAATTTAACTCTGCAGGTTTTAATATCTCCAATTTTATCTATACAGAGTTCACGGAAACTGGTGTTTTAGCTGAGGAGGCCCAAGAGATGGAAAACAGAACAAAACTTTTTCTATCAGAATTTTCGACTTGTCAATGTTCTCCAACTGGATGTAAGAAGTAATAATGTCCTATAAATTGAGATCTAAGGAGGTTCTGCAAACATCTGGAGCTTTAAAATGAACTGAGCAAGTGCACATGGAAAATTGAGTGCAATTGTGCATTGAATAATTGCAGTAGCAAACTTCAAAATTGATCTTGTACATTGACGGGGCTTTAACCCTGGGACAACCACAGAATTCATCCTACTACTTCTACTTTAGGTCTTCTTCCTTGAAGAGTTATAAATATCAATTCTTGAACCTTACTTTTCTTTTTCTATAAGTCAGAACGTCATCTGAGGATATATTTCGATGAAAATTGTTCCAGATTGCTAATAATCTTTTGAAAAAAAAATAATTTCCTTTGTAATTACCATTGCATCTCTCCACTAGTTATAGTTCTTATAGTGTAGCGTTCATATAATTTAGCGTGAAGTTAGCATCAAAACGAAAATTAAACATTAAAGCTTGAAAACTAAATAACCTGAGACTAAATTCAAAAAAAAAAGGTTATTTCACATTTGTTACACAATTTAGGTAAAGTAAATAATTGCGATTTTTTAATTGGTCAATTTAAAACATGTTGAATGAATGACGTTTAGGAAATTTGTTGAGCTCTGTGATTATTTTGTATGCCAAAGTTCTGGAATTCAAAACCTGATGCAGCACAAAAATGGGGTCAAACGTTTGTTGAAAAAAAGAATATAATTCTTTTTCCGAAAGAGGGTTGCATTGAATTGTAAATGCATCTGACATTCTCTTCAAGAAAACTCCCAAAAAATTTATAGCCTATCAAATATGTAAAAGTTTTATCAATATACAAACAAGGCAATCCAGAAGAACTGGAAAAGTACTGGGCAATTTTTATCACGAGTTTCATCGATAGCTGTCAAAAAAATACAACAAAAATAATGACCTTTATTGTCCAACAAGCTCTTTAGCAGCACTCAGTTCGGGTTATGCATTTCCTATTGAAAATTCAACGCAATCTTATATTGCACTGAAAAATTCATGAAAGCTTTCATTGTCATTTAATACGTTGCATGTTCTGTCTTAGATCTGTCCAAACGTTTCGATTCTTTCAAGCACAGGTTTTTTACACATACAAAAAGAAATTTACGGTTATTACAAAAAAGCGATTGAAGTGATAAGCTCATTCAGTAGCATTTGTCGACAGAGTAAAATGGTAAATGAGATTGAATCAAATTGGATTTTTTCACAACAGAGGAACAGAGGTTACAAAGGGGACTGTACTGGAACCACTCAGTTTTAATCTTATCATTAGGGATCTGAATGAGCAACTGACTGACTCCTGCGAAGTTTTGCATTAGGCTGACGACAGATCACTCTTTTGTGAACACCATGAAGCAAATAATTTGGCACAAAAATTTTGGCACCTAAGTGCTGCTTAGGAGGTTGTTGGACGAAAAATGATCATCTTTTTGTTTGTAATTTGTTTTTTTTGACAGCTATCGATAAAATTCGTGATAGAAATTGCTCTTTACTTTTGCAAAAATTGCAAAAACAAACACAAATTTCGAATCAGAAAATATAGCTTTTAGTTGAAAAATTTCAAAGCAGAAAATATAGCTTTTAGTTGAAAAATTTCAAAATAGAAGGTGATAAACAACCAATAATAGTACACAAAAATTTGATTCAAAAGCTGAGGTAACTATCGTGGAGTGGTTTTTAATCAGTTCCTAACTTTAGAAAGAGAAACTACTTTTGTTTTAAGGAAAATGCTTTCTGGAATAAGATTATTACAATCAATTCAAGAAAAAAACTGCAATCAAACAAAATGTTTGATAACTAATGCAGTTTTCATTATTCATCTACGTTAACCAATAACTCTTTCACGTGGAATTTCTTCCAACTAAAAAATTTTACCTCCAACATTCGTTCACAACATTTTACAATTTTGGCAAAAATTATGCTGTGATTGTGCAAATTTAAACAACTACATGACCGACATGAAGCTCATATATGTAAAAAACTAATAAAAACTGATGAAAAATTGTCAATCTTAAAAGAAAAAAAATTTAATTGAAAAGTCAGAGGTCAGGTTTCTTGAAATGATTCTTAATCAATTCCCAAAATTGCAATCAAAAAAAGTTGATATCAAAAATTTGGTTTGTAATTTAAACATATTTTTCTCAATGAAAGAACAATTCCAAAAAAAAACTTTTTTTTGTAAACGCATCTCTCCTTAATCATCTGCATTACCCGGCCAAGGCTCCAAGTAGATTTTTTTATGTTTGAGCAGTCCAATTGGAAGAATTTTTAGTTGATCAATTCAAAAATGCGAGCTGAAATTGTTCAAACTTGATTTCAATGTCCAACCTGAAGTTGAATCATAATCTAGGAAAACTTCAAGTGAAAAATCAGAACAAAAAAAGGAAAAACTCTCATTTTTATTCGACAAAAATTAATTGAAGAAAAACAATTTTATAAATTTTGAGTGATTTTCGATCAGTTACTAAACTTTCAAAGAGATAATTAAGCTGATTTCAAAAGAAATGTAGTACAGAAAAAACCTTACACTTAATTAGTGTTCGATCAATTAGAAGTTGGTTTACAGAGACAAAAAATTGCAAAATCAAACAGTTTTAACCATTGAAAACGTAGTTGCAATTTTTTCTGTTTTCCTTGAATTTTTTCGACTGAATACATTGAGCTCAGTTTTTTTTTGCATTGAGTTTAAGAGGGTGGGACTTGAAATATTCTGATATATATATTTTTTTTTCTCCCAGTTTTTGCAATTCAAAGTTACAACGTGGTGATAAAAAAAATTAGCGTTCTACGGCGTGGTTTTCACATAAATAATTAACCATAACAAATCATTTCTTAAAAAACTATAGACAAGCTCAAACAGTTTTGAAATTTTTCCATGACAGCTTACTATAGGTTGCTAGGTTGTATTCTTCCTTAAATAGAGAAAAGTGTTTATTCTTAAGCCTTTCTTTTTTCTGTAAGTCAGTACGTCGTCTGAGTACAATATTTGATGAATGATATATCAAAGTTCCACATCTAAAAGTCCTCATTTGATATGTTAAATGTCCTCATTTGAAAAAGTTAGGACTTTCATTTGTTTTTCCTCTTCCTTCAGAAAAATGAGGACTTTCAATTGATATTGTAAAAGTCCACATTTAAAAAAGTATTGTATCTGGCTCTCATTTTTAACTTTATCAAAGCAATAAAGAATGTGCTCCTCTCAAAACCCATTAAATGCAAAATTTTGATCCTAGAAGAACTCTTTCGGAAAAGTTCAAAATAACTTCAAAATGGTACACTTCTTAAACTTAAATTTTTCAAAAGTTTGTTGTTTTTTGATAAACCAAATTATCCAAGAGTTTTTAGAGAATTATTTGGTTTATTGATGATTAGATATGAATAAAAATTCAAAAACAAAGTTTCTTTCAGGTTCTATACAATCGTCGAATAATAAAAAAAACTGCAGATTTTAAATGCAAAAAAAAACGCCAGATCTGAAAGTATGGCATTCTGGCAGGGAAAGTACGACACGAATATAAATACATCTAATCAATCTTTACATTCCTCTTTTCGCATGATCTGAAAACGAAAGTGGTGTAAGGACTAGAATGGTTGTAAATGCATATCTATCTACGCTCCCCAAACATTGCGATATCTCACCACAAGTATTAAGGAACAGCGAAAAGGGGATACTTCCGTTCAAGACCATATAAGGCTGTGTGGTTGTGATAGTGGTAATTTTGAATTCAATTGGAAGATAATCGACTGGGTCGCATACAACATTAACTTAGTTACATTAGAGACGTTGCCTAATAAGGAAGATTGGTCGGCAATTGACACCCGTGACGAGTTTTAAAGAAAAGATATGATGACAAAATTACATTTCTAGAATCAAAAGTTTTGGCTAAAATTATATGAGTTTGACGATTGTTTCATATTTTAGATACGGTAAAAATTGTGATTTTTTGATTGCTTAATTTAAAAAAAGTTGAATGAATGACATTTTAGACTTTTTCTGAGCTCTCTGATTACTTTGTATGCAAAAGTTCAGAGATTCAAAACCTGATGGAGCACAAAAATGGGCTCTAATGTTTGTTGAATTTACTACTTCAATTCTTGGTCTGAAAGATGATTGCAATGAATTGTACATGCATTTGACGTTCCTTTTAAAAAATTTCCTGAAAACTTCTGAGCCTCTCAAAACTGTAAATCTGATACGAATATACAAACAAAGCAATACGGATGATCTGGAGATTTACGAGGCAGTTTTTAGATCTGCAGTGTTATCGGAAGTTGTCTAGAAGACGATATGAAAACAAACAATGACTTTTTAGTCCACGAATCTTTTGAGCAGTTCGGGTTATGCTGTTCTGTTCATGTTCAACATTCAACGCTATCTTATATTGCACCAATTTTTTCGCAAATATCTTTTAATTTAAATATTACATTGCGTGCTCTTTCTCAGACCTGTCCAAACGTTTCAATTCTTTCTTAAACAAAAATAGAAAGTTGCAATTGAATTGATAAACTCATTTAAAACCAATCGTTTTGGGTGAAAAATGGTATTAGGATGAATCTTTTCAGATTTAATACAACAAAGGTCGCAGAGGGAACTGTACCGGAAAAACTCATTTTCAATCTTAACATTTCAATCTGAATGAGCAGTTGACTGACTCCTGTAGTGTAGTGCATTAGGCTGACGACACATGACTCTTTTTTGAACATCATGAAGCAAATAATTTGGCACAAAAATTTTGGAACCTAAGTGCTGCTTAGGAGGTTGTTGGACGAAAAATGATCATTGTTTTTGTTTGTATTTTGTTTTTTGTTGGCAGCTATCGATAAAACTCGTGATAAAAATTGCCTTGTACTATTGTAAAAGTTGCAAAAACAAACACGAATTTCAAATCTTTTTTTCTGAAGCAGGAGTTATCATTTTTAGTTGAAAAATTTCAAAATAGAAGGTGATAAACAATCAATAATAGTACACAAAGATTTGATTCAAAAACTGAAGTAACTATCTTGGAGTGGTTTTTAATCAGTTCCTAACTTAAGCAAGAGAAATTATTTTTGTTTGAAGGAAAATGCTTTCTGGAATAAGATTATTACAATCAATTCAAGAAAAAATTTCCAATCAAACAAAATGTTTAATAACAAATGCAGTTTTCATTATTCATCTACGTTAACCATCCACTCTTTCACGTGGAATTTCTTCCAACTCAAAAGCTTTACCTCCAACATTCGTTCACAACATTTCACAAATTTGGCAAAAATCATGCTGTGATTGTGCAAATTGAAACAACTACTTGACCGACATGAAGCTCATATATGTAAAAAACTAATAAAAACTGATGAAAAATTGTCAATCTTGTTAGAAAAAAATTAATTGAAAAGTCGGAGGTCGGGTTTTTTGAAGTGATTCTTAATCAATTCTCAAAATTGAAATCAAAAAAAGTTGATATCAAAAAGTTGGTTTGTAAATTAAACATATTTCACTCAAGGAAAGAACAATTCCAAAAAAAAACATTTTTTTTGTGAACGCTTCTCTCCTTAATCATCTGCATTACCCGGCCAATGCTCCATGTAGAATTTTTTATGTTTGAGCAGTCCAATTGGAAGAAGTTTTAGTTGGTCAATTAAAAAATGCGAGCTGAAATTGTGCAAATTTGATTTTAATGTCCAATCTGAAGCCGAATCATAATCTAGGAAAACTTCCAGTGAAAAATCAGAACAAAAAAATGGAAAAACTCTCATTTTTATTCGACAAAAATTATTTGAAGAAAAAACAATTTTATAAATTTTGAGTGATTTTCGATCAGTTACTAAACTTTCAAAGAGATAATTAAGCTGATTTCGAAAGAAATGTAGTACAGAAAAAACCTTACACTTAATTAGTTTTCGATCAATTAGAAGTTGGTTTACAGCGACAAAAAATTGCAAAATCAAACAATTTTAACCATTAAAAACGTAGTTGAAAACTTTTCTGTTTTTTCCTTGAATTTTTTCGACTGAATACATTGAGCTCAGTTTTTTTGCATTGAGTTTAAGAGGGTGGGACTTGAAGAAATTTTCTGATATATATAATTTTTTTCTCCCAGTTGTTGCAATTCAAAGTTACAACGTGGTGATAAAAAAATTAGCGTTATACGGCGTGGCTTTCACATAAATAATTAACCATAACAAATCATTTCTTAAAAAATTATAGACAAGCTCAAACAATTTTGAAATTTTTTTCCATGACAGCTTACTATAGGTTGCTAGGTTGTTTTCTTCCTTAAATAGAGAAAAGTGTTTATTCTTAAGCCTTTCTTTTTTCTGAAAGTCAGTACGTCGTCTGAGTACAATATTTGATTAATGATATATCAAAGTTCCACATCTAAAAGTCCTCATTTGATATGTTAAATGTCCTCATTTGAAAAACTTAGGACTTTCATTTGTTTTTTCTCTTCGTTCAGAAAAATGAGGACTTTCAATTGATTTTGTAAAAGTCCACATTTAAAAAAGTATTGTATCTGGCTCTCAATTTTAACTTTTTCAAAGCAATAAAGAATGTGCTCCTCTCAAAACCCATTAAATGCAAAATTTTGATCCTAGAAGAACTCTTTCGGAAAAGGAACAACGAATAACTTCAAAATGGTACACTTCTTAAACTTAAATGCAAAAGTTCAGAGATTCAAAACCTGATGGAGCACAAAAATGGGCTCTAATGTTTGTTGAATTTAGTACTTGAATTCTTTGTCTGAAAGATGGTTGCAATGAATTGTACATGCATCTGACGTTCCTTCTTAAAAATTTCCTGAAAACTTCTGAGCCTCTCAAAACTGTAAATCTGATACAAATATACAAACAAAGCAATCCGGATCTGGAGAATTACAGGGCAGTTTTTAGATCTGCAGTGTTATCGGAAGTTGTCTAGAAGACGATGTAAAAACAAAACAATGACTTTTTAGTCCAATAATCTTTTGAGCTGTTCGGGTTATGCTCTTCCTGTTCAACATTCAACGCTATCTTATATTGCACCGATTTTTTCAAAAAATCTTTTAATTTGTTTATTACGTTGCGTGCTCTTTATTAGACCTGTCCAAACGTTTCAATTCTTTCTTAAACAAAAAATAGAAAATTACGGTTTCTCCTTAACTGAAATTGAATTGATAAAATGACACATGACTCTTTTGTGAACACCATGAAGCAATTTGGTTGGCTCAAAATTTTGAAATAAAAAAGGCAAAAAAAAACAAAAACAAAACATTTCCAATCTGATTTTTTCAAGCAGAAGTTATCATTTTTATTCAAAAACTTCAAGAAAAAAGGTGATAGACGCTCAATCATATTACATAAAAATTTGATTGAAAAAAAAAGGAAGTAAGTGTCTTGGAGTGGTTCTCAACCAGTTCCTAATATTGAGAAGTGAAATTAAACTATTATAATCAAAATGAAAAAATTTCCAAAATTTTTTTTTTAAACAATGAATAGTTTTATTAGTCATCTTCATAAACCAGCAGTTGTTTCAAGTGAAAATTCATCAATTTTAACAATTACACTCGCAACTATTGTTTGCAAAATTTCACAAAATCAGCAAAAAGCATGCTGAAAATGTACAAAAAAAAACAACTCATCATCTGACATGAAGCTCATATAAAAAACTTTCAACAACTTCAGAAAAAAAATTCAAGAAAATTTGGGGAAAAACTGTCAATGTTGTTAGAAGAAAAATTAACTGAAAAACAGCAGAGGTCTATTTCCTTAAAGTGACTCTCAAATATTTCTCAAATTTGCAATGAAAACAGGTTGATATCAGAAAAATGGCTCGTAGAATATATGAATCAATGAAAAAACACTTCCAAGCGAAACAATTTTCTTTTTTTTGAACACTTCTCTCCTTAGTCATCTGCATTATCCAGCCATTGCTCCATGTAGATTATTTTATGTTTGAACATTCCACTTGAAAAAAATTTTAGTTAGTCCACTTAAAAATGCTAAAAATGTGCAAAATTGACTTCAATGTTCAATCTTAAGCGCAATCATAACCAGAAAAAATCCAAGGCAAAAAGTATAATTTAAAAAAACATGCTAAAAAACCCTCAATTTTATCGTACAAAAATTAATTGAAGAAAAAAAATTTATAAACTTTTGAGTGATTTTCGATCAATTCCTAACCTTTCAAAGAGACAGTTAGGCTGATTTAAGAAAAAAAATTTTGTAGACAAAATCCTTACACTCTATGAAAAATGGTTTTCAATCAAAACAAGAATTTTCGAAACAAACGCAATTGTCAACATTCATCTACACTACTCTCCTAATCCCCTAGTCTGAATTTCAAAAACACTAATTAATTTAGTTGAAGAAACAGTTGATTTGGGCAAATAAAACCTGCTGTGATGATGCAAAACTCAATTGTCAAACCTGAAGCCTATCTATAGGCTATTTGGAAATTCAATCTGATATTTTTTAGAACAAACAAAATATTTTTATATTGAAATGGTTCTAAACCATTTTTTAATTTTTTGAACAGAATTTAAACACAAATGTGCGTAGAATAACAACATCCCAGACAATTTAAAAAGATTCTATCAAAAGTCAAACTTTAAAAACGAACACAAGTGTCACACAGTCATCCACAATACCCAGCTCTTCTACTTAAAAAACTCTTTAAGGTTAGCTATTTCACTTGAAAAAGTGTTTAAATTGTGCAATTTTAACATAATGCGATTCTGAAATTAAAACTTGCAAGGTTTTTTTGATATGAAGCCCAACTTTTATTTTTTTAACAATTTTATTCAAAAGAACTCAAAATGAGAAAAATTTCAATTTTTTACAAAATTTTATTTAAAAAAAACATGAATTATGTTTTTTCGAAGGATTTTGATTCAATTCATATCAGTCCAAAGAGAATTTAATTTGAATTACAGAGTTAAAATCTTAAAGAATAAAAAAAATTTATGCATTAGAAAAAAAAATTCTGAAACAAAACAAGAACTTCAAAAAATGAGCACAATGGTCATCAGTCATCTACACTAGCGATCATTTCTCCTAGGTAAAAATTTATGAGGTTTAATCATCGCATTCAAAAATAGATTAACTCGAAACTCTAAACATAATGCAATTGGGCAAAATTTCAATTTTTTGTCCAATTTGAAGCCCAAGTTTAATCTTTAAACAATCTCATTCAAAGAAATTTAATAAAAATATGGAACAACCCCAATTTTTTGGCAAAAAATTGAAAAGCAAAATATGTAAGTATAGGTAAAAAACTGAAAAGAAGATAAGTGTTTTGGAAATAGTTTTAATCGGTTCTTGTTATTGACGACAAGATAAATTAGGTTGAATTAGACGGAACCGGCTTGTGAATTAAGAATATTTCAATCAATAAAAACAACTTGCAATCAAAACAAGATTTCTAAAAACGAATGCAATTTTCAAGAGTCATCAGGCATCTACAAATGTCAGCAATTCTTCCAAGTGAAATTTTACAAGGTTGAACCAATTCACTTGGGAAACAGTTGCAGTTGGACAAAAATAACATGCTGCCATTAAATAAAGTTCAATTTTCTGGTTAATTTGAAGCTCAAAAACCAGTTTTTTAGATTAATTTCCGGTCAATAACCCCAAAAAAATGCTTTTTGTCTTAGGGATAAAAATTGAATTGAAGAAAAAAGTTAGGTATCTTTTTATTCATTTCTTGACAATTAAAAAAAATTAGGTTGATTTAAGAACAAACGCCTCCCGGAACAAAACAATATTTTTCCAATCAAATCAAAGGTTTAATAATGAACGCATTTGCCCTTAGTCATTCACCTTACACAGCGCTTCTTTTAAGTGGATTTTGAAAATTTTAATATCCTAGTTTTAAACCTTTGAATGAAAACAACTAGTATGGGATATTGAAACATGCTTTCAGTGTACGAAAATCGGTTCATTGACCAAGCTGAAAATTTTCACCAATTCCCATGATTCATGTTCAGAAAAAAGATTGACATTTTTAAAAAGTCTAATTTTTAAGACTGACAGCTCATAAAAAAAATTAAAATGCATATATTGAAATTGAGTTAAGCACAACAACCGAAAAACCTATTTTTTTGTGAAAAATAAAATGATAAACGTGAAGAAAAGATTTTTTTCGAAATATCAGTTACATTATGGAACAGTTTTTAACAAAGCATATCTTCAAACAATAGTTTGGCTTAGAGAAAAATTTGAGTTAGGACCGATGTGGTTAACTCATAGAGTAATTTCGGATAGGGTACACCGTCTGCTGGTCACGCTATCTTATTTTCGGCCGGATAGATTCGTGCAACTTCTTATTCTAATACCGATCCTAATCTTACTCTTATACTTCCTAGTCTCAGGGTGTTTAACTAGTCTCTGCTAGGCTCAATAGATCTAGGGTATACTGGTTTGTTGCGGCTGCTGAAGTTCTCTTGGAGAGACAACTAATTTAAAGTTAAATTCAAATCTCTCTGGTGCTGAAATTAAGACAACTAATTTAAAGTTAAATTCAAATCTCTCTGGTGCTGAAAATACAAGTAATTTCAGCACTTACAAATAAGTGGGTTGTTAGTTAGATGGATCATGATTGGTTAATATTAAATACTTTACAGTGGTAAAATATCTAATTTATCCAATCATAAAATGTAGTTTGGATCAGGTTCCACCCATCCGGGTTTTACAGAGTTTTTTAGAATTATCTTTCTGCAATTCAAAGGATGGATGATGAACGTTGGTATTGGGCGAATATCGTATTCTTGTCCGGTTCCTCTTGTTAGAGAAGTTCCAGGACGCTGGAGTTTGGGGCATTAATCGTTGTGTCTTCTTGTGACAACGACTGTGTTTCCCAACGAAATCAATCTGATTTCAAAATGGTTTGCTATGACGGGTTTTTCTGTATTATGTAGAGAACTTGTTTTGTGTTCAACCTCGTCTGGGAATGGCGTGGAGATTGTGCGTGGAGGGGATGCCTTGTAACTCGGATCTGTACGTATACTTGAACATCGAGGTGGTCATTGGTCTAGTTCAATGAAGTCCTTTTCTGCGAAGTCAAGTCGTACTCTAAATCCTTTGAGTTGTGATTGTGGACGGCATATCGGTTGTTGTTAGCCATTCTTGTTCGAGTGTAGTGGGGTCATTTTGTCTTTGGATGTTCGTCTTTGTTGTTGTGTGCTGATCTATATACTGCAAGGTATAATTTACATTGTATAAAATTTTTATTAGTTCATTTTTTTAATTATGAACTTAGTTAGTTGTTTTCACAAAAGCATTTTGTTTTAGTTCGGTTATTTTGAAGAGTTACTCACCCTTGACTACATCTTATTAAAAATAGAAGTGTAGTCACAAAGCGTGGATGTAGCACGGTGGGTTAGGCCGGCTATATAGCATGCTCAGGACGTCCTCTCTGGTGGGTTAGGCCAGGAGTGGGAGTATGATTTCGTGCGGTTTCTTTGAGAGGTCCTGTTATGTGATAACGTTTTATGTTGGTTTTATGTTGGTCTTTCTTATGTTCCTTTGGTTGTGTCCTTTTTTTCAAAAATCAAATTGTTTTTGTTATGGGTTTGTCTTTCGACTTTTTTGTGTTATATTATTTCTTTCTTAGACTTTATAATAGTCTTCAAAAGATAAATTATCCAGTTTTAAACTGGGTTAATCCGGTTTGGGTACCGTTGTTTTTTTTTTCTTAGTCATGCTGTTATTTTATGATTTGTGGTGTTTATTAAGCTGCGTTGGTTAGTTTGTTTTAGTATATAATTCCTTTCCAACCGGGTTAAAGGAAAGTTTGGAACTTGTTATCGTGTGTTAGAGTTGTTGAGTGTGAAAACTTGAAACTGAAATTCATTATTTAAACAATTCTTCGTGGGCGAGCTGTGCGAGTTTGGATAAAATTCTTGTGCGAGTGAATGAAAATATCAAAAAGTTAGTACTGCATTTTTATTTTATTAATTTATTACATAGAATTTCAATTTTACTGCTAGTTTTGGGGGAAATTTAAAGTTATAAATTTTCATCATAATTAAATTTACTGCTTTATGGGGAAATAGTTTATAAATTAATTTACTTCATTTGGTATAAATTTTATCAGATTATTTTGTGAAAATATTAATGAAGATTAGAATAATTTTAACAAGTTTTTATTTTTTATTTTTCTTTTCTGTTTTTTGCAGATGATCGTGGTATGAAGACTAAAAATCTAAAAGAAACATGAGTAAAGAATGGTTAGTATTGATTTAAATTTATTAGTAAAGAATATTTGAAATTATACTTACCTTTTAGTTGTCTGGGAAAAAGCCGTGGGGGAAGATGTCGTGTATCATGTCGGAATTTGTTAGTAACTTTGCTAGTATGCGAATGATGTTTTTAGTTTGAAGCAGTGGCCAAAGCAATTGAAGTGTTTTAATAACTTTTAGTTCTTCGGTGCCGACTGCAAACTCATAAGGTGTGTTTTGAATGAGATTATATATTTTGTGATTGTATTTAGTATTATGAATAAATTCCAATATAGGGATTTCTATAGGTTGGATAAATCCATGTGGGATAAGGAAGGGTCTGAATTCTTCAGCATTAAAGGTCTTCGTGATGGGACAAAATATATACAGTTGTGTTATTGGGTCATAATTGCGGAGGATGCCGTGGAGGTTAGTATCTTTGATGAAATAGGTGAAATTTAGAAGAAATGGTGAGGTGTACTTCGAGTTAAGAAACTGAAAACGATGGTGTGGTTTTCTTGATGGAGTATGTAGATCAAAATGATTTTGTATGAAGCGATAGTATGTATATGTGTGAGTTTGTTTAGTGCGTAACATGATGTCATGTGAACAGTTCAAATCGCGTTCATGTGGTGCAAGGAAGTGAAAGGTTAGTGAAAATAATTGAAATTTTTCTTTAAAACTTTCGTAAGCTTGCATATCAGTTAGTGCTTCAGAAATGATGTGATCATATTTTCTATCAAAAATATTGAGTGTGAATACATATGGTGTTTTGATGAAGAATTTTTCTGTTAGTTGTGGGTTAGCGAAGCGGTCGTCATCTAAAAATTGGTCTTGATTAGTTCGGATGATATTATGGTCGTAATATTCTAGTGTAAATTCGTTAGCTCGGGGTGCAGTGAAGGTTTTTAGTGATTTTTTATATGCTATATAAGTAAATTGTCTAGGTGTTAGTGTTGCGGTGAGTCTATATAGCATATCTTTATGCTTCTCTATATCGCTATGAGTATTAGATAGTGGGCGGCAAAGGGGATTAGTAAAATGATAATATGTTGTCCAATGAAGTGTAGGCATTAAAACATGTTCATCTACAAAACTACGTGTGTCGTTATTGTCATTAGGTGTGTTTAAAGTATATTGTAGAAAGGAAGGTAAGGTGATTGCTAGAAAATCATTCGTGTTGGTGTGGTGTGGATGATTAATATATTCACGGGCTGTTCCTGGTTTGGTCGGGAATGGATGGTTTGGGAATTTTCTTTTAAAAGTGCGATAAGCTCGGTTAGTGCTAGTTAATGATTCGGTGGATGTTGATGATTGTGCTAATGATGCAGTATAGGCTGAGGAGGGTGTAGGAGTAGGTTGGTTTGAGGATTCTATTGTAGATGAAATTTGATTGATTGTGAGGGTGTTAGGGTGTATTAGCTGTTGTTGTAGGGTGATAAAATTATCAAGTTCTTGGGAGATTTGGGGAGTATCGGGAGAATTAGATGATCGGTCGGAATGAAATGGAGAATAGATTGGGGTTACTTGTGAAGCATAAGAGGGAGTAGAAATGGGCGGGAGTGGATTATTTGGTGGGATTGGTTGAAAAGGGGGCTTTGAAAAAACTGAGGAGTTGGTTTGAAAATTATTGGATGGAGATGGTTCGGAGTCTGCAAATTCGTCAGGGGTTTCTATATTGGGGTTGTTGAGTTGTGAAATGGAGTATAAAACTGAAATATCTGAATTAGAATCCGAATTCATGCTTGATGTTATTTTACTAGTTGGAAAATCGGGTGGCGGGAAAGAAAAAAGTGGGATTATTGTGATTGGAGTGTTGTGGTTGGTTGGATGGGAATTTGAGCGGTGTAGGGATCCAAGTTGTCGGCTCATCATGGGCTAAAAAAATGATTATTTTGAGACTGAAAAGCGGTGGTATGGGTTTGTTCTATAATTTGTTCATATGTATTATCATCTTGTGAATGATGTGTCATTATGTGTTGTATGGGACTTTGCGATATGTTTGGTTTAAAATTTGGGTTATGTGTTATTGCTAGGTTTCGGAAATTATGTGGGACTAAGGATAATGGATGGCTATGTGGTAAGGGTGGTAATTGTGGTGCTGTAAGCGTTACTTCTATGTTATTATGTTCTTCGTTATATGTGTTCTGTGTTGTTGCTATTTTTGTATTATATTCTTTGATTTGTGCGTCTAGAAGAATTTTGTTAATTGATGATGAAAAAATTCCAAAAAATCCTGCAAATAGTATGCGTGCTACACTTGCTTGTCTATTTACTTGTGTGTGTATAGCACATGTGTTGTAGATTCCTTTTAAAACAGAAAAAAGAAATCCTATAAAGTTAAACATTGCGTATAAGATAGTTAATTTTTCTAAGATGTAATAGGGCCACCCTAGAAAATCGAGAATTTCCTTTTTTAGTGTAACAAAGCTAAAATTATTTATGGGTGAAATATCTTGTGGTCTGTATTTTTCACCGTTTAGATATATATAGTCTTTAATGTCCTTAAAATATCCGCTATAATCTTGTGTATAGATATCTGCAAATCCTGCTGTTTCGGCAAGTTTGCGTAAGTTTTGGTCAATTGATTGTCTTTGTATAGTGTCCATTTGTGTTAATAATTCCTGGAATTGTTGTGTTCTAATGTGGTGTTGGATATCAGATTTTGAATATATTCCAATTGATTGTAAATCAATATTTGGGTTACGAGCAATAGCTCTGATGCTTTCGGGTGAAAATTTTTTGAGTGATTGCATTAATGTGGGGTATGGGGTAAGAAGATAATATTTATCACCATCAGGGTTCAATTGTACTACATTGTGGCTATTCTCTGATCCACATGGAATGCGGTATCCAAAAAATATGTTCGTCTTGAAAGTGTGTCAACGAAACGTACTTTATCTTTATAAAAGATAGGTATTCTTTTATAGCATCTTTTATCTTCAAAAACATATAGTGGTGGTACTTTTTTGGTACAAGTATAAAACCATAAGATGTTTCCTTCGTTGTCTAGAAAATTTGATCTATTTCGTGATAATAAATATCCTGCGTAGGGTATTTTTAATACTGCTAGTGCAAGTGATTGTAGGATTTGTATCCTTTCTAATTCGCATAGTTGGTGAAGTGTTTCTAATTCGGAGAGTGACATTTCTTGAAAAATTCGACTAATCGTGTAGTCTAACTTCCTATCTAAGTGGATATCATAGTGGATATTACCAAAATAAGAATTATTCATTAGTGATAGTTCTTGTAAACGTGTGCTTCTAGTGTCATGTGGCTTTAGATGTCCACTAGGTTGACCATTACTTTTTTGAAAGTTAACTGGTATATATGATGTTCCTTCGTGTAGAGGATGACCTGTGGCATAGGGGTCAATTTTAGTTTTTCCAGTGGTCATGTCGAAACCTTTTTCGTATTCAACTAATATTTCAGAATATTGTGTTTTGTGAAGTGGGTTTCTGTATTTGCATGCAAATACTGTTTCTTGATATATTTGAAAACGTGTTAATTTATTTTCTATATTATGGATATTTCGAAAATCAGTACTTTGTTTTCGTGATGGATTGACTTGTTCATATGGAATTGATTGCATAAAATATTTTTCGTTAAATTTTATCATTCGAGCGTGTATTTTTGCTACTTGAAATGTTGTACATGTATCTTCGGGAAACCAAACAATTGTTGCTTGTGTCCGTGTTGTAGGATCACAATAACCTTGATCGTTTTTACAAGGTAGTCTAATTCCTTGATAGATCATTGTGTTGTCAGATAAATCTCGTGTGAGTTGTATTTTTTCGAGTTGTATTTTCCAATCGAAAAACATTATTTCTTGATATCCTTTATTTTTTGTGTCTGCTTTGCAGTTTGATGGATTATTTATACCAATGTGTGGTATCCAGTGCTTATCGTGTATGTCATAAGTTAATCTTCCGTGTGCGCCGTTGTATGGGTATTTTTCATCTAGTTTAATGTGTCCTTGATATCTTTCAAGTTCTGCTTGATGTACAGAATCGGCAAAGACTTGAAAATATACTATTTTTCTGTCGGTCTTTTTATTTCTTGTGATGTTTAGTCTGAGTAACTCGTTTTTACAATCATCAGGATTTAGATGTAGAAGTCGTTCTATATTACTTTGGTAGAATGATTCATGGTCAAGTCGGTTTTTATTTCCGTTTGAAACTTGTGAACAATGTACTTTCTTTTCGGAAAATGTTGCTGTAAATTTATATCCTATGACTGTTGTTGCTCGGGCTTTTGAATATAGTGTCGCTATTACATTTGTAGTTTCTATAGCTTGTGGTTCCGTTTCGCATTGTGATACTTGATTTATTGCATATTTGTGTAGTGTTTTTTGTTCATTTTCTTCACAATCGTAATGTGTTACTAATAAATCTTGGGGTCCTGTGCGGGGAGAAGGATTTATGTTCTGATCGGAGATTATTAGAAAAATGAGTTGGAGAAACTTCAATATTTTTAGAATATACATGTATATGATAATCCTGAGTACGGGTTATAAAATGTTATATAACCAATTGTCTTTTTGGTATATCTGTCGTATTTATATATTACTTCAGTTGTTATGAATGGTGGTGGTAGTGATTGAGCTGTTATATTTGGTGGGTTTAATGTGTAGGGATGTTGAGCAATGTTGTTTAGTTTAACCGTGATTTCAAATTTTAATTGTAGACTTTTTTGTTGGAGTATTTGGATGTTATGGTGACGAATGTCTTCGTGGATGTCTTGTCTATATTGTAATCTATGAAGTGCCCAGTTGTGGAGTCGGTTACTTTCTGGGTGCTGTCCAAATAATGGTGGGGGTGCTGTGAATGTGTTCCAGTCTAATCTTAAAGGGATATTTGTTGATGATTGTTCTCGATATCTAGCGTCGAGGTTATTTGGGAAATTTAAAGGGAAAGGCGTCGGTGAAATCTGGCTTATTGATGGTGTTGACGGTAGTGATAATGTTTCTGGTAGTGATGATGATGTTGTTGTATCCGTAGAAATATCTATTGGATTATTTATTAAATTTGGTTCACCTTGTGTGAATGATTGTGTTGTCCAATATGGTAGTCGTGATGTTTGGTTTTGGGGGTTAAAGGGATTTTCACGTATTTGTTCAGATGTTGGTGTTGAACCTAAGTAATCTGAGGGTAAACTTGAGGTGCTACGTTGTGAAAGAAGTGTAGTGGTTTCCGGTAATATGCTAATTGGGTTTTCCGGAGTAGTTGGTGATGGGGATTGGGGTATATCAAAATGAACTCGAGGGGTTTGAAAATTTCTATTTCGTCATGGATGTATAATTTGTCTATTTATTTCAACTGTATTTTGGTTTTGACTAATATTTCTTATTCTACTTAATTCTTGTGGTAGTGTTGGGTAGAAGTTATATGTTGGTTCACTTAGAGGTGCCTGTCGCTGAACTGGTTCTAATGGTTCAGATAGGCGAGCGTGTCGTTCTTCAGAAGTGTATGGGTTATCTTGGAAAGAAATTCGTGTAGATGTTTGGGGGTTTTGGGTAGTTGTAGGTATTGTCGGGTTTTCTTGGGATGATGTCGGTGAAGACTGACTGTGTGATTGTTGGTTAGCAATTTTTGAGGGTTTTTTGATTGATTTCTTTTAGTGAAAAAATTTATGTTTATTGTAGTATTCTTCAAGAAAAAGAATTAAAAGGATTGTTGCTAAGGCGAATGTTATGATTGCCTTCTCTATACATTGCATATTGTCAATATTAAGGATGATAAAAATGTTATAAAAATTACAAATAGTAAAAAAATATCTGTTCTACTAAAATTGGTTCGTATCATTTAAATAAATTTTGGGTTTTCGTACCTGTGAATATGATCAATGACTTGGGAAAGTTGGAGATATATTTCAAATAGGGAGTAGAAAATTAAAAAAATATTGCAAAAAATGATTAAAATTATTATGAAAGCTTCAAAAGTATCAAAGAGAAATATGAATAAAAGTTTAAGTATTGCTAAAAAGTTTATGAAAATGTTGAAAATTATGTTGACTGATCGAGAGAAGAGCATTTAAGAAATGGCTTCTTGGTCGAATATTTTTTGTTATTTGGGGCGGTTTTCAAGTGTGGTCGAATTATTTATTGATTTTTTGACAAGTGGGTTGAGTTTTGTTAAAAATTGTTGGGGGCGAATTTTATGGTGTTCGGGAGGTCTTCTTTGCTTTATTTTTATTTGTCAGGTGATCTGGGGTTTTTTTTTGAGATTTTTGCACTTTAGGCTAAATTAATATGGTCGTACTTTTACTTTAGGCTAATTTAACATTTTTGTTTGGGGGGTTTTTGAGGTCTGAATTGGGAAAATATTGTTGATCTTTGCGTTATTAGATAAGGGAGGGTTATGATATTATGGTGGTATTTATTTTAGTTGTCAAGTTTTAGCAGGTTGCTAATTTTTGACCTGGAGGTTGTAAAGTTATAGTTATAGATATGCCTGGAGTTTAATATCTTTCGTCTAATTGGTTTGTGTTAGAGTTATATAGGGTGACGGATTGAATGAATCCTATTGGCTAATTTTGAACTAGAATCATTGCGTGTTTGCAGCATGTTATTTTGAAAAATGAAAGTTCAAAATGTTTCAGAGGTGCAAATAGTATTAATTTTAAAATTAAAGCTGTTTTTGAAATTCAACTTTCTTTAATATTTTAGATTGTGGGATGAATGTTTTGTAGTTTTTACGTGGTTGATTTCTAAGTCGTGATGACTCTCTATGTTCTGATTTCTCGATTTGTTCTTGGGGTATAATTTTTTCTATCATTTTTCTATTTTTCCTTTCTTTTTGATGTGTTTTTTGATCTAGCTTTTTTGTATTGTTTTTTGTTGTAGTTGGTTTTTTATTTTGTTTTTCAAGGTGAATGTCGTTTTGTTTATTTATTTCGTTTTCCATATGTGGGTGATTTTGAATAACTTTAAACCTGTGAAAGAATATAATTGAGTTAGTTCGCGTAGTGCGTATTCTTTTGGGTAGTAAGGCAATAGATTGTTTCTATGTTGAACAATTTCTTTTTTGTCTGAATCGGTGATTTTATATGTTACGTCTGTGGGTTTGGCAATTATTTGGTATGGTCCTTTACGAAGGGGTTGTAATTTTTTAGAAATTCCTTTTTGGGTATTAAAATTAGGTATTAAGACAAATGTTTCAATTTTTAAATCTGAGGCTGGTGTAAAGCGTGAATTTATTTGTTCGTTAATGTTCTGCCTTTGTAACAATTTTTTTGTTATTTTTTGGTAAATTTCATTGTGTTTTTATCTCTATTTAAAATCCAATTGGTGTGTGTACCGGAGGCTAATTTAAGAATTTGTGGGTGATGAAAATGATCTTCATCATGTGTGTGTAAAGGTAGGTTATAACAAACTGAGTCTTTATTTGGTTGGCAATGACCTTGTGTATTTTTATGAGAATTTGCTGTAAACATGATTGGTTTACGTGGCTTTTGATTAAAAAGCATTTCGTATGGTGACATTCCTAGAGTTGTCGTAATTTGTGAATTATATGCTAAGGGGAATAATTTTACATCTGCTGACCATTCTGTGTATCTTGTATCATTTCCATTTATGATACATCTAAGATATTCTTGTAGTGATCGGTTCATATCTTCGACTAAACCGTTTGTCCAAGGTGCATGAGATGTACGCGGTTTGTGCTTAATGTTGTATAAATGACATAATGTGATGATTTCATTATTTATGAACTCTGTACCGTTGTCTGTAACTAAAATTTCGGGTAATCCGAATTTGGCTATCCAGTGTTCAAAAAGTGTTGTGTAAGCATAATAAGCGTTACAAGGTGGTACTGGGTTGAGTGCTACATAATGTGTAAATGCGTCAGCAATTACCATAATGTAGGAGTTTCCTTCAGAGGATGGTGAAATTGGTCCTTTTGTATCGAATGATATACGGTGGTTAAAATATAAACTTTGTCCTTTAAAATCTTGTTTTTGTGCTATTTGTTTTTGATTTGGATAAGGTTTATTTAGCTGACATACTATACAATCATTGCATAGTACTTGTATCCAAATTGGTGCATTTGGGAAATAAAAATTTTGTGTAAAATTTGAATATGTTTTCTCTGATCCAGAGTGTCCTTTAATGTTTTGTGTATGTGAAATGTTAAAAGCTATTAGAATCATACTTAAAGGGAGACAGGGAACTGTAGAATCGTTTAAATGATATTCTAGAAGGTCTGTGTTTTCGTTAATTGTTGTATTATTAAATTTTCGAAAATATCGGAGGAGTATTTTATTTCCTAAAATTGTGGTATCTGCCTTTACGGGCTTAGTTTTGTATTTGTGCCATGATTTTAGTTGTCTAATTACTGGGTCAAGATTTTGATATTGTTTCAAGCTATTAATTGTAATTTTGTCTGTTGGGAGGAGAAAAATTTTGTCAATTTTTAGTTTTGATAAGAGAATTGTGTCAAGTGGGTCATGAAGGTCGAAAACTTGGTTGATTGTGTATTTTAAATCCTTTGTTTGTGGTCCTGATAAATTTATTTTATCGGTTAAATTTTCTTTTTCGATTAATGGAAAAGTGTCTTTTTTATGCGAGTATTGTTTTATTCTTTTTTGTTGAGTGTTATTTTTTATCCATTGTGAGTATGGAATTGGTTTAAAAGTTGATGTGCCTAGTAAGTCAACTTCGTAGTGATTATTCTGGCAATCTAAGTAGAGTGGGAAATGTTGAAGGTTATTTATCTGTGATTGTTCAATGTCAGTTTTTACTGCATATTTGCATTCTAGTCGGGGTGATGTTTCGTCTTTTGCAAGGTAAAATTTTATATTTTTAAGTATTTCAACTGTAGTTTTTCGTGTAAGTAATTCAGGTGGTGTATTTCGACTTAATGTATCTGGTAATGCAAGATTCTTTCCTGCTGTCCAAACTGTATGTAAGTTTGGAAATTTCATTAGTATTAATTGAAATCTATAAACTCGATGATTTGGATTTGACTTTTGTGTAAAGAGAAAAATGATAGGTTTATGATCTGTGAATAGAACTGTTGGATGTTTTGATCCAAGTATTAGAAATTCATATTCTGTAAGTGTATAAATTATAGCTGTACATTCTCTCATTAGAGTTGAGAGTCGTAGCTCTGCTTGAGTGAATAATCGGGAATTTGCTGATATAAGGTTCATTTTATTTGTACCACTGTGTGATTGTAGTAATGCTGCGCCGATGCCAAAATTTGAAGCATCGCACATTGCGTAGAATGGTTGATTTGGATCTGGGATTGTGTTTGAAATTTGTTCAGTTAAAAGTTTTTGAATTTCTTCAAATCGTGTTTGATGTTCAGTGGTCCATTCAAAAATATTTTGTTGTCTGAGGATATTATAGAACGGTCTTAAATATAATTGCATTTTATAAACGTACTTGCTTAAGAAATTTAACATTCCAAGGAATTCTTGGATTTTCTTTTTGTTTATTGGTGGTTGAAGTTTTTGAATAGCATCAATGCGTGATTTTAATGGAGTGATTGTGTTTCTTTTTATGTTATGTCCTAAAAATTTAACTCGTGTTAAAAAGAAGTGTGATTTATCGGGGGCGGCCTTCAGATTTTCAATCTGAAGTATTTTATGATAGTGTTCTAAAACTGTAAACATTTCTTCTTTTGTCTGTGATTGCATAAAAACATCGTCTAAATAGGTGATTGCTTTTTTCTTAAGTATTAGTGGTCTAAAAATTTTGCTCATAAAAGCTGAGAATGCTGCTGGTCCTATGGATATTCCATAGAAGAGGCGATTGAATTCATATTGTTGATTTCCAATAACAAATTGTGTTAAACGTCGTGATTGTTCATCTAGTGGCATTTGATTGTATGCAATATTCATGTCTGCGGTTGTAAAGTGTTTTCCGTTTATTTTTGTTAAAATAACTTGTTTTGGTTCAATAGGCCAATTGCATTTTGATTCGTCTATTAATGAATTGAGATATCTAGCGTCTAAAACTATTTTTAATAATTCTCCTTTGGCTAGGATGATAACAGGGTTAATAAATGTGTTACCTTTTGGTTGTTCTTGTTTGTTTACTGGTGAGATAATTTTGTATTGTTCTAAAATATCCAGTAATCTATTTACCTTATCGTGTAAATGAATTGGTACTTTACTTGCTCTTTGTTTTTTGAAAACTGCGTCAGGTTTTAACGGGAGATGGAGTGATGAACTGATTTTCCCAACATCAAGTTTTGATATTGCATAGACTGTTGAATTTTTTAACAGTTGTTTTGCTAGTTTGTCAAATTCGATTTGTGTAATTTGCGAGTGTTCAAAGTTAAACATCGTTAAAAATTGTTGTTGTTCTTTTGTGTAATTTGTTAAATTGAATGTTGGTTTAAAATATGGTGTTTTTGTGAAATAATCTGTTTTCCTCGTTTCATTGCTTATTATACTATTTATGGATAGTTCTTCGTTAAGAATTGTGGATTGACAAATATCTAATAATTGGAGTATATTATTTACGCGGTATGCTTTTTCATGTACGGGTGATATTGTAGCGTTTGTTTCGCAATATCCTAAAAGTCCTAAGGGTAATGTTACTTGGTACGGTGTGTTGTTATACACATGTAGCGAAATGATGTCTGAATTTGTATTTTTCAAATATTTTATAGATGAAATCGTGATTTTGAAAAACTTATGAATAGGTTTAAACTCAAAGTCTGACATAAAGAGTTGTTGTTTATTTTGACTTTTGTCATATTGGTGAACTTGTTTTATTGAAAAGATATATATGTTTCCTTATAGTGGTTTCAGGTGTTTCCGTTGTTGGTTATAAATTGGATAAAATTTTGAAAAGAATGGTGGTTGTTTATTTAATCTTTGAAAAAATGTTAGAGCTGTATTTTTTGTTTTTGTGTAGTTATCTTTGATTAGTAGATTACTATTCAAGATGTTGATTGTTGGTATATATTTAGATATAAATGGTATACCAATGATATTGTGTTTAATATCAGTGATATGAAATATTTGTTTAAATGGTTTGTTTAGAATTTTATTTTGCTCCATTGTTCTTGTGGGGAGGAGGAATAATTCAACTTTTCCATAATTTATTAATGTTGATCTTTGTGCTGTTGCTAGTTTACTAGAGGTTGCACAAGGCGTTAACTTTGGGTGTAATGTTTTGATTTCATTCCATGTGGAAATGTTAATTATGTTTGATTCTGCTCCTGAATCAATTAAAAAATCAATTTCAAGATCTGGTGGTTGAAATTCTTTGTTTCTTGGACTTTCTAAATGAAATGGTATTGTCCAAATTTTTTCACTGGGTTGTTTTTTTTGTAAATTTTGATAGATATGATTTGTATTTAAACATTTTGTTTTGTCATTTTCGTTGGGTTTACTTGCCGTGTTAATTTCGTTTATTTCTTGTGCAGTTTGTGTAGTATTGATGGGTTCAATGTAATAATTGTGAAGGAGTTCCAATTGATTTCCATATATATGTGATGTAGAAAGTTGTTCATATATAATAGGTTCGTAGTCGTTTTCGACTTCTATCATATTTATGGAGATGGTATTTTCTGTATCACTTTCTGTGTCTGATGATTCACAGTTTATTTGATTTAGTTGTAGTTCGTTATTTCCTGTGTCATCAATACCTGGGGGGTCTGATGTTGTTTCTTCATTTGACTGTACTTGATTAATATGACTTTGATGTTTTGGTGTACTACTTCTGTATCGATGTTTAGAATTATTATAATAGTTATTATTCCTATGTGGTGATTGGGAATAATTTCTATATTGATTATTATAAATTGGATTTCGATTTTGTGAATTATTCAGTGATCTGTTTTGATAATTATTATTTGATCTGTGATAGTTTGATCTGTTATATGAATTATTTCTTGATCGATTGTTCGAGTAATTCTGATTTCGATTGTTTGAATAACTTCTATTTCGATTATGTGAATAGTTTCTATTTCTGTTATATGATGAATTTCGTGATTGATTATTGGAATAGTGTTTATTTCTTGGGTTTGATTGTGAATTGGATCTAGAAACAAATTGTGTTGCATTTGAATTTGATCTCGAATAGTTATTTCGACTATTTGATCGATTATAATGATTTTGTGAAGAATTCTGTGTATTTCTTCGTTCTGGTGATCTTCCTCTATAACTTGAGTTATATGGTGATTGATTCCTTGTGTAACTGGTGTTGTTCGGAAGTGGTTTTCCTGAACTGTTGTTACTGTATACATTTTTGTTTGGTAGATTTTGATCTTTCTTCATGTATTGATAGAATGATTTATTTGTTTCTTTATATTTTTGAGGTTTGTTTTGGTTATCTTGTTGCTTTTGTCAACATTCGGATATACTATGTCCGTATCGTCGGCAATAATTACACCATTTTTTGAAAGATGGTTTGCCTTTAAAATTTGGGTGTTTTTCATAAATATTTAGTATTTCAGTGATTTTTTCAACTAAGTCTGTATCTGATTCCTGTATGTTATTGATATTTGTAGTGTTTGTTTCAATTCGATTAACATATTGTAGTTTTAGATTTTCTGTTTCTTCAAGTTTCATTGTAATTTCCGCTTGCTCTAGTTTGTCTACTAGTTTTCGAAAATCTAAATCTGGCTCTCGAATTGAGGAAGGATGAGATGCTCTCTTTTTTATTGCTATTTTCCTTAATTGAGGTGTTAAGGTCATCATTAAAATTTCTGTCATTTTTGTGTTTTTATAGTCATGTGTATTTAGTGAATATGCTTTTCGAACTAGTGTTTCGATACGTACTGCTAATTGTTTAATGGTTTCATTTGGTAATCTGCGAATTTCATTACATAAAACTCTTTAGTGTTGTTTATTTCTTTCGGAGTCAAACATTTTTGAAAATTCTTGTTTAAATCTTTTCCAGTCTGATTTTATTTTTATAGGTAATACTGAAAACCATTTTTGAGCTGCGCCATCTAAGGTTGTTTGCATCAACGCTGTGCGTCGATGTATCCAATTTTGGTGTAGTGGCGTATTAATTGGTTCAGGTCCTATATTTAAAATTAAATTTGCTGTTACTGCATATAAACAATCTTCTACAGAATATTCAGGGTCTGTTCCTGTGAATACCATTAGTGGTTTATTTGATGTTATTGATGATCCACCCATAAGGTATGGATTCATTGTCATCTGTAGTGACTCTGCGGCATTTGGCATTTGCGAAAAATTTGAAAGTTGATTTTTTGTTATTTCGTGTTGCTGAAGGTAATATGGGAGTGGTATTTCATTTTGCATTTGAGTTGGTTGATACGAGTGCATAGTCATTAGGTTTTGTGGTTGAATTGGTTGAAAAGATTGTGTATTTATTGGATTTGACATATGGATTGGTTGTTGATTTCGTTTATCTGTTGGATTTGGAGAAAAAATTCTATTATATGTATGAGGTCGTCGCGATCCTTGTTTGCGATATTCTTGGGTATAAGGTGCAAAAATGTCTGGTTGTAAATAATCATCATCAGATGATAAGTATTCCGTATGATGAGGTGCTTGCTTTTTATTTTTATTTTGTTGAAAGAATGGGTAATTTTCACTATGATCCTGTGGAGGATGTGAATTAGTCCGAAAATTTACTGAATTGGTTGTTGTCATTGGGTTATCCCAATAGTGAGAACATACGTGATCATTATTAGTTTTTCGTGGGGGATAATTTGTTTTTGACGAATGTGCATAATTATAATTGTGTTCTGCAAAAGTGTTTCTTGTGAACGTTCTTCGTGGTTTTGATGGTACTGTCATAGGTCTATATGTTTGATAATCCATATGTGAATATTTTGGAGCAACCGAAGGTTTAACGGTTGATTGTAAGGTTACTTGTGCCAGTGAAGTGTTTGTATTTTTTGGTGTTGTTAAATTTGGATGTATTGGTTAAATACTTTGTTGTGTAGTTGTTGTTGTTTGGACAATTTCTTCATTTATGAAGTGTGATGGGCTTTGGATATCTTGTTGTGTAAGATTCCTAGTTCCATTAAGGTTTTCATTGTGTATGACGGTCGAATTTAAACTGTTATTTCGAGTATCAGGTAAAAATGTATTGTAGCTTAATGGTGTTGCATCAATGGTTAGTGGTACTAATTTTACATAATCTCTTTGGTAAGATATTGTACTTATTGCTTGACTTGAGATTGATTGTGGGATATTTATAAATGCAGGATGAGACCATTCAGGGTCCCAAACGTAGTCTGACTGTTCTGTAATGGCAGTATCATCATTTGGATTTTGAGGTCTGAAATTTTTTCTTGCTTGTGAAACTAAGTCTATATTATGTGTGAAATAATCTATTATAAACAATGCCAAAATTTTTTGTAAGTCATGTTTTGTGTGTTGTGAAACATCGTCTATAGTGAAATTTTTTTTGATTATATGTAGGAAAGTTGAAAATAATGTGATTTCCTGTCGTATTTTTGTATGTTTGGATGTTTCAGTTGGTGAGATACTTTGAAATTCTGTTTTTTCTAATATAGAAATATAGGTATATATTATTGCAAAAACTTCGTTAGTGAATATGGAGTTTGCTCTTTGTGAATTATGATATTGTATGCTTTTAATATATTCTAAGAATACTTTTGAAAATTCTAATTCAAGATCGTCTGTTTGAATTACATATTTTCGATGATTCGGATTTGGTATGCTGAATTCTATGGTGTTAATTCCATATTGTTGTGTTAAATTACATATATCTTTCAGATAATGTTCAATAGTTTGTCTTTTGATTTTTACATCTGGGAATTCCGCTTTGCATGGGCTGATTCCGGGTTCAAACAAATTTAAGAATAAATTCTTGCAAAAATCATGTTGCCCTCTATTATCGGGTGCATCTATGAGGAAGGGGTGCACCCTTCCTCACTTTGAGTGTGGCTGTGGCTCATTTTTTCGTTTAAAGACTGGTAATATATAACTATCGATGTGTCTAATTGGTTGATTCCAATTATAAAAGTGTACTGGTTTGTGTTTGTATTGCTTTTTTTTCTTCTTTTTCCTCTTTTTGATGAATTTGAAGTTGTTTCTGAATCGGAAAAATATAATTGATCGTGAATGGGACAATTTTTATCAATTGATTCCTTTAATTTGTAGAGTTCATCTAAATTTCTGGCTTCTGATTCTGAAAATGCGTTTCTATTTTTTGAAATCTTTTTCGTGTGATTTGTCTCTGTTTGTTTATTATTTTTCTTTTTATTTTTGGTCGTTTTGTTCTAATGTATCCAGTGTAATTACAAGGTCGTATTTTTGGTTATCTATCTCGCAGTTGTGTAAAACGATTGTTTGTTTATTTCCTAGATTTTGGAATGACATAAGGTTTAGGATGAGGAATGCAAAAAGTTGTTAGGTGATTTCTATTTTCTTAGACTGTTAGTCTTTACGATTTTTTGGTTAGCTTAACCTGGGTCTTTTTGTTCAGGGTTGGAGAGAAAGGTATATCGATTCCGAAGAATGATTTTTTACTTTCTCGTGGCTAGTCTAAGCTAAGGTGTTAACTTACTTAATCTTACTTAGGGGTAGTGATTGTGTTCAAGGGTTGGAGAATAGTAAATCGATCCTCAAGGTTCAGGTATAATTAGAACGCAAGTAGTTCGTTAGATACTATTTTAAACTTACTAAGTCTAATATTTATCCTGGGTCTGGTAAGAGGAGGGTTCAAGTGAAGGATGAATAACCGAAGTTCTTCACTGTTTATCCTAATTTGAATGGTTAGTTTTATTTAAAAGTTTCTATTAGTCTTGGGTCGTTTGGATGGGTTGGATAGTGAATCGACGTTTGAGGGCGTTAGACACTTGCTAAGTGAGTGGGGGAGAACAAAATTGTTCTTTTTGATCCAAGGATAGGCCTTGATGATCAGGTTTTAAATTGAGTGAAATAGAAAATTAATTAAGATCCAAGAATAAGCCTTGATGATCTGTTTTTTTTTTTTTTAAATTAAGTGAATTTAAGTTTAAAATTGTTTAAATTTATCGAAGAAAAAGATTTAGTTTTTTAATGATATTAGTGAGCTTATGATTGTTGTTATGTTTAGGTGATGACGCTGGGACAACAGATGATTTTATGATTACTAACAATTTATTGTCAAGCTACTAATTTTTATTTTTATTTTCAATAAATGTTTTTCAAACATGTTTTATATAAGACTGCAGAAATTAAGAAAACGATCTGAGATCTTTTTATCAATCGTTATTGTATATTAAAAATTTTGTTTAGCGCCTGAAATGATCATGAAGATTGACTTCAAAATTTTATGTTTGCAAATGAAAATCTAAATTCTTTGCTAATAAGATTCTAATTATAAAAGTTTGTGTTGGCTTTTGCCGTACGATCATAAAACTATTTGGTAAGTTTCTACTTTGTCGTATGTCGTCTCGTGTTCGAAGTCTTCTTCCAATTCCGGGTAGTTCTGTTATCGTTCGGAATATCGGCTCTGATCTATTGAGTCGTAGAGACATTTCGATTAAATTATTATCGTATAACATTTTAAAAATGTTTTGTCTAAATTCTAATCTAATTTTTGGTTAATTCTAAACTATTAAGGTCTTATTCGAGATTTATGGTCGCACCAGATGAGTTAGGACCGATGTGGTTAACTCATAGAGTAATTTCGGATAAGGTACACCGTCTGCCCGTCACGCTATCTTATTTTCGGCCGGATAGATTCGTGCAACTTCTTAGTCTAATACCGATCCTAATCTTACTCTTATACTTCCTAGTCTCAGGATGTTTAACTAGTCTCTGCTAGGCTCAATAGATCTAGGGTATACTGGTTTGTTGCGGCTGCTGAAGTTCTCTTGGATAGACAACTAATTTCTAAGTTAAATTCAAATCTCTCTGGTGCTGAAATTACAAGTAATTTCAGCACTTACAAATAAGTGGGTTGTTAGTTAGATGGATCATGATTGGTTAATATTAAATACTTTACAGTGGTAAAATATCTAATTTATCCAATCATAAAATGTAGTTTGGATCAGGTTCCAAATTGGATATAGAAAGCTCGAATTTTTTCAATGATTATTTAAAGACGATTACACTGTTACAAAATTTGGTAATTATTCATAGAAAAGATTCTAAATCGGTTGAAATCTTAGCTGTTTTTCCTGATTTTTACTTGCAACTAAAAATTTCTTATCGCTAAGATTGTTCTATAACGTTAAAATTGAAGTGAAAAAACATGTGACACACAATTGCTGATCTGCAATTTTTTCCAAAAGCAATTAATTTGCTGTTTTATTTCTAGCTGCAGCGATTTCTGATTGAAATGTTAAGGTTGACTATGATTGATTGAACAACTTAGTAAAGTGAGAAAGAGAGAGAGAGAGAGAGAGAGAGAGAGAGAGAGTTGGAGAATTTTCGTTCAAGCTGTTGAGAATGATAGATCGTCTTTTCAAGTCTATCACTGCAATTCCTCCAGGGAAAACTGGAAATAACAAAAGGAAACTGTTGATGGAACGAACAAGCAACAACAGTCACTTGAAAAGATAGAATGAAAACCTACCGATATCGGGAAGTGGTGACAAAAACATTTATTGATATAATTGAATAGAACCGATTCCTCTAGTTAGCAGAAAATGGGTTGATAACAACGTTATTCTCCAGGGAGCGTTGAAGTCAAAGCCCGGTGCCCTGAAACAGTTAGACCGTTAGTAGGGCGATGAAGGGGCTACCTCATCTCTAATGGATGAGGTATTTTTAATTTTCACCAAAAATAACTTTTTTATATAAGACTCAATTCTAAATATTACCGCGTTGGCTTGGTATTTATGACGCAGCTAGTTTCTTCTTATATGGAGGTAGTTGATGTTTAAGTATACTAAGTGCGGCTGATAGTCTAAAATTGTAACACGTGTTTGTTGACCCTTAAACAGACCAAAAAGCAACAGGATAGATAAAAACGGCAGTAAAAATTAGAACTAAGGTATTTGACATCAGCCATCAATCTTTAGGGATTTTTTATACTTTCCGTCGCTGTGAAAATTTGGGGTCAAATTTTATCATTTATGAAAAGTTGAGAAAGTACAGGAGTACAGGGATCGAAGTTGCCAGATTGTACATCTTGTTTCCCGATACTAGTGATGATAATCTGCCAAGCAGCTTAGATTGATCTCTAGGAAGTTGTGTACTTCTAATCTGCGAAAATGTTCAATTCCACAAGTATAATCATGCTCAGAGATTCTCTCTGGAATTTGGGCAAGAGGATGTTGAATTTCAGTCTTGAAATTATATTGTTGGTGGGTCTGATAATATATACTCTGTGGTCATTAGGGTTAGGTTTGGCTATATCATCTTGATAGCATCCAAGAGGGAACTACTTTGATAGCACTTTGATGTGTATTCGAACCAGAATGATTTTAGTTTGGGTCTATAAGATCAATGATGTTAATCACTTTTAAGACCATATTGTTGTTCTTAGTGACCTTTTTTTTGAAGCGCTACCATATTGAAGAAAATTTTTGTGTAGTTCAAGTTGGGAGCTGCAGTTTTCAAGACACTCCTCCCTTGGAGCGTCACAAAGTCTACTAGTGCGTTCTCTGAGAACAATTTTTCTTGTTTGGATTTTGTCTCAGGTCTTTTTAAAATTCCTTTGAAAGTAAAGTTAGTTTTCGATAGTGATCCGAGTGTTTTCGGTTTCAAGTAGTAGGTAGTTCAATGCCATCGACCATTACAGTTGATTAAAATCCAGAAAAATTTATTAATCGAGGTCGAATAGATAGACGCCGTTTATTTGTCTTTTGAAAAAGAAAGAAATCTCATTCTAAGCCAGTTGTTAAGGCTGACTAAATTTTGATTAATAACTTACGGTAACTTATTTGTTTGAGACCAGGTAATGTGAGGATTATATCGTCTGCGTAAGAGGAAACTTTTTTTAGTGGATCGAGGGCCTATGGATAGAACCATCCTTGTTTTACCATACTGCGTTTGAATTTGATATCTCTGAATTAACATATGTGCATTTTGCGCGAAGGTAAGCAAAAACCTAAACTTTGGTGCTATTAGATAGGTTTGAGCGGGCGAAATTGTTGACTAGTTTATGTGATCAGTAGTATTGAAGGCTGAAGTCAATCAAAAAATGGGCTATAAAATTGAATGGTGATTTCGCAACGTTCAATTTCTTGACCAGCTCAAAGACATCCTTTTAAAAATTTCCGTCAAAATACTCAAAGAAAAAAAAGAAAAACATTCTATTCGAGTTAGCTGAAAAACTAATTGGAGAAAAAATGGAATGAGTTTTCGAAGTGATTCTCACTCAGTACCTAAATTCCAAAGATGAGTTGAGTTAATTTTACGAAAAATGGCTGGTGGGATAAAAAACTTACAATCAATTAGAAAATAAACGTCTAAGTATAACAGAAGTTACAATTACGACGGCACATGTCATTGGTCATACTCAGCAAATTTCCTAGGTAGAAGTTTTTTCACCTTTATTTTTTTCATTTGAAAAACAGTTTTGAAGCATAGTTTTTGGAGCGTAGTTTGACCAGTAAAAAATGTAGAAATTTTAACTGATCAACTAGGAAATTTTTTTACGGTTATTCAAAATGGTTTTCTGTGACAATCTGTTTTGATTTTTCAAAATTACTTAAGCTTCTTGGCGTTTTTTCTAACAAGTATTTGCACTTACAATCACTGCTATCGCTAAGAAGTTAGATGTTAAACAAAATATGACATACAATTGCTGTTTTGGCTGATATTCGAAACAAAACAAATTTTTTTAGATCATCATTTTCTAATTTGAACTTTTTTTGATTGAATCGGAGAGATTGTTTTTGACTGAGAGATAGATAGAGAGAAAAAATTAGAGAACTTTTGTTCTTATTGGTTGAGATATTGGGTCGTCTTGTCAATTCGATCAATGCTTTTCTCCCAGCGACTCTTGTGGCAGAAACCCCATAGAAAGGAAACCACCTGTTGCAGTGATAGCTTCTTCCTGCGGGTGTCCACACCTCCTCTCTGTTTAGCACAGTATAGCAAAAAAGAGAAAATTTTTGATAAGTTAAAAAAAACCGTTTTGGGGCAAACGTTTTGGCGTGCAGAGAGCTAGGTTAAACACCAAACCTGTCTTAATCAGGCATCTTTTAGTTAGTGGGTTGAGCCGAGAAAAGCTAGCGTCAGTTGAGGTTTTGTGATAAGTTACAGATGTTCGGCAACTTCTTCGGGATTTTTCGAACAAGCTCTAGATTGTAAGTAAAGTAGGGTGTACCAGATAATGAAACACATTTTCGGTGGTCTGTGGTCCTAGGCAACAACTGGGGCACATGTCGGGTACATTCCTGTTCATTAACTGATGGTAACTACGTGCCATTCCAGTAAAAGAACTCAGTCAATCCTTTTGAGCAAGAAGCTTTTCAAACCTAATCTTTTAGTGCCAAGAAAAACGATTGAACAGAGCGGGGAAATTGTTAGAAAATGAAAGCTAATATTTTTGAATTATAAACCAGAACTTTAGAAAAACAGTAAAAATTGTACCCTCAAACTCTGCCACAACAGTCAACTCTTCTAAATTACTATACTGCCCCAAACTTTTGAATTTACCTCCGGACTAAATAATTGTTTCAGAATAAGAGTTCGAATAACACGTGCAATTAGAGTACCTGACGTCAGCCAGTTTTCATCAGGGACTTTTACTTTTGGTATTTTCCAATTTTATATTGGGGTAAAGCATTGTGTATTGAAGTCCAGAGATGTAGAGTTCAAGGCACTCGTCCCAATTGCCTTTTACAAAACGTTGACGTTTGCTGAGAAGGTTGCTTGTTTTTGGGTTTTATCGCCGATCTTTTTAAAATGCTCGTGAATTTTGAGTGAGTTGTCAAACGTAAGTTGAGAGTTTTCGGGATTCAAATAGGTAATTTTATGCCATTGATTATTATGGTTGTTTCAAGTGAAAACTGAACAATCTATGTTGAAAATATAGATCATGTTGAATTATCTTTTAATACCAAAAAACTTCTGATTTTAAACTAGTTGTTCAGATTGTTTAATTTTGGATGAAATATCTTCCAGTAAATATTTTATTTCGAGACCAGGTAATGTGAGGTTTTAATTGCCTACAATTTAAAAAAAATTGATGTTATTACCATCGGGTTGGCGCCTACGGACGTAAATAAGTTAGTTGAGGATAGCACAAAACCTTGGTGGACACCTTGTTTTAAATTCTTGTGTTTTAACTTGATATCTCGCAATTTTACATATATCTATTTTGCGCAAAAGAGGGTAATAATTTTAAGTTTTTGCGATGTTGAATAGGTTAGAGCTAGCAAAAAAATTGATAAGCTGATAATGATTTTCAGTATCAAAGGCTGCAGTCAAATCTAGGGTCACCGTTAGCGTTCTTTGACATGACTTATCCTTGTTCAAACCAGCTTTTTTGTAAAATGAGATGCAATTTAGAGTGGTTTTTTTTCTGAGGCCGTCTTGGCATTCTGGAGTTCTTATGTTGATAAAAAAATTGTGGAAAGAAAAAGCTACGAGTTTTGCTGCTGGTGAGAGAAAAGCAATTTTTTGACAGCTCTTAGCCTGCTCGGTATCCTTTTTTGTGGGGTAGCTAGTGATATAATTCTTCCCACCTTCAAAATTTCAAGTTTATTTGCAACACTAGGATTGCAGCTTGTTGGGGTATTTGATGGCTTTTTTCAAATAAAGTGAAATGGATTGCGGCATTGTTTTCAGGTTCAAGTGTTTTGTTTTTCTCACGGGACTTATTTATAAAACTTTATAGAAATTTGGTTTCTTCCCATTCGAGTTGTTTGATCCTACGTATAAATTCCCTCTGTTCTTTTTTCGCAGTTGTTTAGATGTGGAGAAAAAACTATCGGTCAAATTTTTTGCAAGTCATTTGTTGTGTTATCTATGGGTACACTGTCAACGATAGTGGGATGTTTCTCTTGGTTTTAGAAGTATTGTTAGATCATTTTTCTACTGATGACCGAAGTTAATTCGCTGACCATCGATGATCGATTTTTTTTTGAAGTCTGTTGAAATTGATTTTTTGTTGCGTTCAACTAGTTTGCATGTTTCCACTTTAGGGACTCCGGGATGTTGTTGTTGGAGTCTGTCCTCTTCTTTTGAGGTTTTGCGAGCTTCATTCAAGAGTTTCGGCCTAACCACTCAAATGCAACCTAATTTTCTATGCTAGCTTGTAAATCTGAGTTTGTATTTAGTTTCTGGATAAAATGAAAGGTCAAAAAAGTTCAAACTGTTTTTTGCTAACCAATTTACGCCACTCGTCTCTCGTAATAAAATATCAAAATTAATAAACTTCATAAATTAATAAACGCATCATAATCTAAAAAGTCTAGTTATTAAAAACCCATTAAACATAATTACTTTGTACACCATTTGCGTATAGTGCGAGTTCAATAAATTGATTTCGTTCAACATTTTTTCCAGATTCTTAGTTTTTTGTAACCGATTCAGTTCTTTTTCTACCTTCTCTTTTCGATTAATTGGAAAAAGTCTACCAATTAAGTGTGTGTCTTAAAATTTTTGATAAAGTTTTGACCAATTTGGGGAATTGCTTGCAGCTCTTACTCATGTGAATGGGCCGTAAAACTTACTAACGAGTCTCATTTTCTCTTCGCAGTCTTCTAATGATATTTCCACAATTTTACCCTTTCCTTACAGGAAACGGTAAATTGTGTCTTTGCTGCCAAAAGATTACAGTTTCAGCGGGATTCAAAACTTTTTCAATTCATTTCGTCCCAGTATTGTCTTGAAACCATTATCTGTAACTTAGATAGAGGCGTCCACGATCCGCCAACCAGCTAACTGTAGATCCGTCACTACTGTCCCATAACTTTGAATTGCTCCGTGCTTCTTTAGGTTTTTACCTCACGCGGGTTTTGTTATGGTTCCCAAAAGGACTTGTTACAAGTTTCCACCACCTTTTTGGCCATCCATTTCGGAACTAGTGGGGCTACACTGCCGTTGTCAGCGATGAACATGAGTTCCACTTCCCCCATACTGATACAGTTTTTGTTACCTTCAATAATTTCATCGGTTGTTGCACCAGAATGGTTGTTGTCGGACGCATTCTGGTGAGTTCTGGATATCCTAAGATGATGAGTCAACACACAAGTGTAAATCTGCCGCTGTGTCTGGGAATTCAATGTTGATGGATAAGTCGTCTGCCTCCGAATCTACCTTTTTGTTGTCAATGCAACAAACTCTCCTTTCTGGAAGGACCTTTTCTTGTCTGAAGTCATCTTAAGTTGACGTACCCGTGCGAAATGATTATTTCCCCGCAATTCTGCATGCTTTTCCCACCTTCGAACAGGACGCTTTTTCATTAGTTGACCATTGTAGGGATTCGTCAGATCCGCGCGTTGTCTTCTGGAAGAAAATTCATTGTCCACTTGTTTTGGAGTCCACTTTTGTTTACTCTCAATGAATAAGAATTCTCAGGATTCTTGCAGGTTTTGCGGAACTGCGTCCCTTGTTTTTTTTTTTATTTCGAGCTGAGTTTCCTGCTTTTGCTGGCTGCGCGATAAGGTTAGATATTTGAGGAGCTGATCCTAAACACCGGAATTACAGGATATAGGTTGTGTTTTTTTAGTAGTATCTCATTAGTCCGAAAATTTAATTTAGAACAAAATCAATAATCGACCTTTAATCCAAAAGAGAGGTTTCGGTTTGAGAACATACAATTATCTCAACGCATTTACAATTTTGGTCGAGCGACAAAAGAACCATTTCGCAGTGTGCGAGCACTTTGATCAATACCAGTTAATTTGGCTTTGACTCATTAGATTGAATAGCACAAGTGATTGATTTTAGATTACAGCAGACAAGGACAAGTCATGATCGTTTAGATGGTTGACTGCTATGATAACATGTTGCCTGATGTGC
Organism: Symsagittifera roscoffensis; assembly: GCF_963678635.1. Lineage (NCBI taxonomy): Eukaryota > Metazoa > Xenacoelomorpha > Acoela > Convolutidae > Symsagittifera > Symsagittifera roscoffensis. The sequence goes on along the minus strand of NC_087065.1, from coordinate 17,898,494 downwards.
TCCAGTGTACAAATAACTTTTTGTGAATAAATAAATCTCGAACATTTTTGCTCATTGAGACTAACATGCCTAAACTGCAAAAACCACTGTGAATCAAAGTGTTTTTTGGGAATGCCGGAACTCGGGAGCGGCATATCCCCTCTGTTTTATAATTTGATTATGATACGGCTAAAGCGCAAACCGTGAGCTGCGAACAAAACTAATTTATTGAGACCATTATATCGGGTTTTGCTTAGACTAGGAGAGGGGCTGAATGCTGGCCGAGAGTCTCTAATATCGGGAGATTCTTTGATGTCGGCAATTCGTTAGCGGCATCTAGTTCAACCATTTTCCCGTTCAATTTCGAGGGTCAAGGCATCCATTTCACACCAGCAATATGCTCTTTGAGCTCAAAAAGCATGGGGGATAACTGATCTGATCATATGCTGCGATTCCATTCCTTCTAACTTCTGCTTATCAGTCATTTCATCATTGTCAATTTAGGGCTTACCATGTAACTTTCCTTCGAAGTCCTTGGTTATGAAAAAAAAATTATTTGGAAGTTCATGAAATGCTATCTTGTCCTTTAAGGTGCAGGAAGGCCTTCGAGAAGCCCTTTTCATTGGTAAAGCTAAACTTTCAGTGCCATTTCCGTGAAACTTTAAATATTAAAACTTTGTTCAACCCTAATTTCATTATTTTAAACTATGAATTCACCGTTGTTTTTTGTTTCTTTTAATTAAAACTTAGCGAGAATACAATAAAACAATGCTTTTCTTGGCGCGCGCTCCCTTTCAAAATTGGTATATATTGGCTTCCATCGGCCTAAAATGGAATTCATAAAACAATACAATGGTTGTTGAGGGAATCAAATCCCGGAGGGAATCAGGAGTCCGCATACCACTCCTCCCCTAAATCTGCATCTGGTCTAAATACCTAGAAAAGGGCTTTTTTGCTTTTCCCACCTTACTTAAGCATCGAATTAATGGTGTAACGACGGGGCTTACAAGGTTAAGTATGGGCATAAAGGTGTTTTTCATGGCCTAATTAGTCCGCATGCCAATTTTTGTTTTAATTGGTTATTGTGAAGTAAAAAATACTCAAAAAACTCACAGTTGTCGACGGGGGGGGGGGGGGGTAAGAAAAACAGCTGGAAAATGGGCTGTTTTCCAGTTTCCCCCTTTAAAATTCAATTTTGAAAAGTTTTTTTAACGTTGTCATAGTGCAACTATAATTGGCAGGGTGAACAAAACGACAGCTGTGAATATATTTGATTTTCATACTTTACATCGTAACATCACGCATTTAGCCGTAATAACACGTACAACAAACATAAAAATCGATATTTTGAAAGGCGGGGGAGTATAAAAGAGCCGCAAAAACTTCCAAAATTTATCACCACGTGCAACAAATTTCAACAGCATTGAATTCAATCAAATTTGGAAAACTCTTCACTGGAAAGTCCGGGGCTCTTTTCCAGTCCTACTGCAATTTTAACTGAATTATAATTTCATAACTTTTTTTTTCTAAAATTTTGAGGTATAGCCCCCCGCCAGCCAATAACAGAAAAATTATAGCTCCCTCCTGTGATTTTGCTATCATGCGAGGGGCATTAACTTGCTGGGGATGCTTCTACGAAAAGACCCGAAAATATCTGTAAAGATGTTTGGTAATATTTGTCTGTATGATTAAGTTAAACGATATCGACATTTTATCAAAATGGTCAAGTTTCAAGAATTAAGTAGATCCCGTATATCATGACTTTACCAAATGCATTTGGTAAAAAGGCTCTCTTCCAGTCGCCCCCCCCCCCCTTTGATATTTTCTGAAATTTAATATATGAAAGTCTATTTAAACTGAATTTTATGTTATAAACTGCGTTAAAACGTGTGAGCGTGAACAGGTGAACAAATTTTTGCAGCATTTTTAACATGCAAAATGCCGTGTGAACAGTTTTTGAACAGTTTTGTTTTGTATTTTTTCGAGGGGGGTGGGAAACTGGAAAAGAGCCGGTAAAAAAGCCTGCGTACAAGGGGAAAAGCGAGGTTTTTGTTTTAAAGTCAACTGTCGGCTCTCTTCAATTAAGAATACAAGCTGCAAATCTACTCACCTCTTTGGGAGGTAAATTCGTTCGTCTTTTTTTCACCTCCGGTGATTTTCATAAATCCACATGCCCGATTCCCGATTCTTTTAAAAATTGGAAGTTTTAGCTTTGTTTTTTTCTCAGTTTCAAACACACCATTTGGTCACCTACAACAAGGAAAATCAAGTCTTTCCCGTTAAAGCCCCCTACCCTTCACAGTAAAACCACAGCAAGGGGCTACAACTTTTTGATACTGACTTGAGCTATAATTGGAGCAGTAGCGGATTAAGGAAGGGGTGGTGTGGAATCGGGCAACGTGTGCAACCCCTTAGGGTTTTGATCCCCTAAGTTTGTTAATTTCGTCTCTAATATGCTGCGCAAAGTAATTTCTGGTCAAATTGCTCAGTTGCGTGGCCTTATCGATTTAATCCTTCCTATTGAGAGCTTATCAAATTAATCCGGTCATTAACTAGTGTGGCAACAGCCCGGACAGTTTTGGGACAATTTTATCTGGGAACCAAATGTCTTGGACACTTTTTGCATTTTGGACTGTTTTTGCCGGGACATAAATGTCTGGGACACAAATGTCCTGGCACGTTTGCATGTTATAAATGCTGTACAAGTGTGTTCACCTGTTCACGCTGAGAGCTTTTGGGGCAGCTTATAACATAAAAAGTCAATATCAAGGGGGAACTGGAAAAGAGCGCCAAAGGGCCCCAACTTTGGTGCTAATTTAGGGCAATCAATTTTTGCTGACAAGCCCTACTATTTTTCTTCAAGGAAACACCCCCCCCCCCTTTGAGAAAATCCTGGATACCTGGGTTATAGTGCAACTCTACTTTTTCTAAATTTTAAGAAAAGTTTTAGGCTCTTTTCCACTCCCCTCATTTCAAAGCTTAGATCTTCTCGGTTGTCTTACGTGTTATTATGTCTGAATGCGCGATGTTAAGATGGTTCGAAGAAACAAATGTGCTCATAACAATTAAGTTGTTCACCATTCAAAGTTTCATTACACTATGACTACGTAAAAGCAGTTTTCAAAGCTGAAGTTCAAATGATGAGGGGGGGGGGTTTGTGGTGAAAAAGAGCCAAGTTTTCAATTTTGGAGGTAGACGGTACTGACGGTTTTTTGTCATAATGGCACAAGGTGTTGTATGGCTATATAAGATATTTCATAAATCATTTTACGTCGGTTCCTTTCCAATTTAAAAATAAAACTAAATAATGTCATAGTTAAATAATCAGCTTTCCTGAGAACATTTGTTGCTCATACTATACCGCGATAAATCATGAATTGGCTCTTTTTCTCGACCCCCCGCCCCCCATCTGCGAGTTTTTGCAATTAACTTTTTATTCAAATTTTTCGATAGTTACCAAGTGGCATGCATACTAACCATGCCACGACAAACCTATTTTGTCTTTACACTTGACGTTGTAAAATCCATCGCTACACCACAAAATTGATGCTTATGTTAGATGGCGAGGGTATTGGGGGAAGGCGAGTGGAAAAAAGCCTCTGAATGTCTTGTCATCGCTTTTTTGGTTGTTCATTTTGTTTTACAACTAGAAAAGAGGGCTCTTTTCTAGTTCCCCCCTTTCAAAATACCGAGTTTAATGTTTGTTTTACGTGTTATTAAGGCTAAATGCGTGATGTTACGCTGTAAAGTATGAAGAACAAATCTGTTCACAGTTGTCGATTTGTTCACCACGCCAAATGTCATTGCATTATGACAAGGTTAAATAAGCTTTTCAAAATTGAATTTGAAAGGGGGGGGGACTGGAAAAGAGCCGAAAAGAGCCATAAAATTGACTTCAGCTCACGTTAAGAACCATTGCTATCTACATGGTCACTTTTGTCATCTTCCTGCTTTCAATAGCAGAAGCGACGTCCACTCAACAGCCAACCAGAGAAACTACATCACAGGCAACAAATGCGACGACATCAGGTGAGCCGTGTATAGTTACAGTTTTGGGATCACGTGGAGAGAAAAACGAGAAAAGATCCGGTTTTTAAACATGTTTTGGCTCTTTTTCCTTTCCCCCCCCCCCCCACCTGCAATTTTTTACAAGTAAAGTTACTGTTCACATTGTCCGATCATTATGAAAACTGACATGCAGACTAATTAGAATGTGCCAAACACGTTTGGTCTCCTTATTTAATCTTGCAAAACCACTCGTTACACCATAAAATTGATGGTCGTGGGAGGTGGGGGGGGGGGGGGGAAGGAAAAAGAGCCCATGTTTTTTTTGCGTTCGTAATAACAGTAGTGAAAAACTTCGCCCGGGTCGAGGTCAGCTACATGTTCAGATTTTTGCGACTAATTTTCGTCATGTCAGACTTTCGCGACTTTTTGACTTGCGAATAAAATGAGGCGGTACGATCAACTTTTCGCAAGTAATATTTGGTATTTTCAGACTATCGCGACCGGCTCTTTTTCCTTTCCCCCCACCTGCAAATTTTTAGAGTAATTTTTCAGTTCACATTGTCGGATTGTTATTAAATTTAGCATACGGACTGATTAGGCCATGAAAAACGTATTTGGTCTTCATACTCAACCTTGGGCTCTTTTCCAGTCCCCCCTCTTTCAAAATACCGAGTTGTTTTACGTGTAATTACGGCTAAATGCGTGATGTTACGCTGTAAAGTATGAAGAACAAATCTGTTCACAGTTGTTGATGCAAATTTTGTTGCATTGTGACAACGTTAAATAGGCTTTTCAAAATTGAATTTGAAAGGGGGACTGGAAAAGAGCCCAACCTTGTAAAACCACTAATTACACAATGAAATTGATGCTCACGTGAGGCGGAGGGAGGAAAAAGAGCCTCGCGACAGACGTCTCCCATTTCTAAGAAGACGGCGCGACGATGAAAACGGCAAGGCCGGCACGACTAGACATGCAGCGACGGGACTTTTTATTACCATTTCCAGACTTTCGCGACCGATCAGTTCCGTCGCGATTTTCGCCACCAACGTGGAGACGGCACGAGCCAAGAAACGGTGCGACCAACGCGACCCGAATCAAGCGACGGAACCGACTCTCCGTTCTCCTAAATGACTCTTTTAGGCTCTTTTTCCTTCCCCCCCCCCCACCTGCAAATTTTTACATGTAAATTTGTTGACCACATTGTCCGATTGCCATGAAAATTTGGCTCTTTTCCAGTTTCCCCCACCTTTCAAATTCAATTTTGAAAAGCTTATTTAACGTTGTCATAATGCAATGAAATTTGGCGTGGTGAACAAATCGACAATTCTGAACAGATTTGTTCTTCATACGTAACAGCGTAACATCACGCATTTAGCCGTAATAACACGTAAAACAAATATAAAACTCGTTATTTTGAAAGGGGGGAAGCTGGAAAAGAGCCGGAAAAAGAGTCCTTTTCCCTTAAGTGTTATCTTCAGTTCCCAAAAAAAGCACTTTTAACCTCGTCATTGAACAATAAAATTTAGCGTAGTTAACAAAATGAGAATTTGATCAGATTGGTTTTTGTACCCTAGATCGTAACATTGCGCGTTTAGCCATATGCGCAAGTTAAACAACTGAATACGTAGGAAAGTTGAAAACAAGGGTAGGGGGTAAGAATAGAAAAAAGGCAAAACTATACACTGGAACGAAAAAGAACTGCAATCAAACAGTTTGTAGGATTTTTTGAATTTCCCTGGAGAAAACCTTCAAACGTTAAATCATTTCATTATGTGTGTGAAAACAACAAGTTTGAACTTAATTGCAACTGTTTGATCGAATATTGTATAGGAAAGTCAAATTTTAAGCAATTGAAAACCTGATTCAGATAGCAGTTATGTGGATTTTTTGAACCATATTCAACCAATGAGTACGTAATTTTTTCATTTGGATTTTGGTAACTTGTTTTATCCAAGGCAAGTTTTTGTCAGTCGGTCAGTCAGTCATTCAGAGATTTTTCACCCTCTTTTGGATTCGGAGGTGTCCAAAAGTGCAATTATAATTCTTTTTGCTTCTTGTTGATAGGATACTTGTTACTTTCATGAGATTCTCGTTGCATCCTGAAGCGGCCTGCATATTGTTTGTAATCATCACTCGCTGCTTTCGTTTTCCTTTAATTTCTGTTTTTTTTATTCAGTGGCTACCTCCACCTCCCAAAAACGTTTCCATTTCTGCATAGCCAATCGATATCAGCCGACATTATTTGCTAAAAAAATTACGTCAAGTATTGGAACCTGATCTAAACTACATTTTATGATTGGATAAATTAGATATTTTACCAATGTAAAGTATTTAGTATTAACCAATCATGATCCATCTAACTAACAACCCACTTATTTGTAAGTGCTGAAGTTACTTGTAATTTCAGCACCAGAGAGATTTGAATTTAACTTAGAAATTAGTTGGACTCTCCCGAGCACTTCAGCAGCCGCAATAAACCAGTATACCCTAGATCTATTGAGCCTAGCAGAGACTAGTTAAACAACCTGAGACTAGATAGTATAAGAGTAAGATTAGGATCGGTATTAGACTAAGAAGTTGCACGAATCTATCCGGCCGAAAATAAGATAGCGTGACGAGCAGACGGTGTACCCTATCCGAAATTACTCTATGAGTTATACACTCCAGTCCTAACTCATCTGGTGCGACCATAAGTCTCGAACAAGACCTTAATAGCTTAGAATTAACCAAAATAGATTAGAAATTAGACAAAAACATTTACAAAATGTTATACGACAATAATTTAATCGAAATGTCTCTACGACTCAATAGATCAGAGCCAATATTCCGAACCATAACAGAACTACCCGGAATTGGAAGAAGACCTCGAACCAGAGACGACATACGACAAAGTAGAAACTTGCCATATAGCTATATGATAGTTAGGCAAAAACCAGAACAAACTTTTATATTTAGAATACTACTGGCAATGAATTTAGATTTTCATTTGCAAACATAAAACCTTGAAGTTAATCTTCAAAATCATTTCAGGCGCTAAACAAAATTATTAATATACAATAACGATTGATAAAAAGATCTAAGATCGTTTTCCTAAAACTCTGCAGTAATATACAAAACATGTTTGAAAAATATTTATTGAAAAATAAAAAATAAAAATTAGTAGCATGACAATAAATGGTTAGTAATCATAAATCATCCTGTTGTTCCAGCTCCATCACCTAAAACATAACAGCAATCATAAACCCACTAATATCATCAAAACACTAAATCTTTCCTTTACACACATTTAAAATTTTATTAAAACTTAAATTCACTTAATTTTAAAACCAGATCATCAAGGCTTATCCTTGGATCTTAAATCATTTTCTACTTAATTAAATTTCAAATTTGATCATCAAGCCTTATCCTCGGATCAAACAGAACAACTTTGTTCTCCCCCACCCACTTAATTAGTGTCTAACGACCTCAAACGTCGATTCACTACCCAACCCTTTCTAAAGACCTAAGACTAATAGAAATTTTTAAACAAAACTAATCATTCAAATTAGGATAAACAGTGAAGAACTTCGGTTATTCATCCTTCACTTGACCCCCCCTCTTACCAGACCCAGGATAAATCTTAGACTTAGTAAGTTTAAAATAGTATCTAACGAACTACTCGCGTTCTAATTATACCTGAACCTTGTGGATCGATTTACTATTCTCCAACCCTTGAACACAATCACTACCCCTAAGTAAGATTAAGTAAGTTAACACCTTAACTTATACTAGCCACGAGAAAGTAAAAAATCATTCTTCGGAATCGATATACTTTTCTCTCCAACCCTGAACAAATAGACCCAGGTTAAGCTAACCAAAAAATCGTAAGAACTAACAGTTTAGGAAAATAGAAATCATTTAACAACCTTTTGCATCCGTCATCCTAAACCTTATGTCATTTAAAAACCTAGGAAATAAACAAACAATCGTTTTACACAATTGTGAAATAGATAACAAAAAATACGACCTTGTAATCACACCTCATACACAAACAGTTGGATACATTCGAACAAAACGACAAACACTAAAAAGAAAAATAATAACGAAACAAAGACAAATAACACGAAAAAGATTTTCAAAAAATCGAAACGCATTTTCAGAATCAGAAACCAACAGTTTAGACGAACTTTACAAACTAAAAGAATCAATAGATAAAAATTGCCCACTTCACGATCAATTATATTTTTCTGACTCAGAAACAACTTCAAATTCATCAAAAAGAGGAAAAAGAAGAATAAAAAAGCAGTATAAACACAAACCAGTACATTTATACAATTGGAATCAACCAATTCGACACATTAATAATTACATATTAACAGTCATCGAACGAAAAAATGAGCTCAACGCACACCCCAGGTGACGAAAGCCCAGATGATGATGAAATCTTTCCTTTTATAATAGATGCAACCACTGATAGAGGACAGCATATATTTTGCAAAAATTTACTATTAAATTTATTTGAACCCGGAATCAGTCCATGTAAAACAGAGTTCCCAGATGTAAAAATCAAAAGACAAATCATAGACCACTACTTAAAAGATATATGCAACATAACACAACAGTATGGAATCTACTCCATAGAATTCACCTCACCAAACCATAATAATAGAAAATATACAATTCAAACAGACGATCTTGATTTAGAATTTTCAAAAGTTTTTTCAGAATATATAAAAAGCATCCAATATCATAACTCACAAAGAGCAAACTCCATATTCACCAATGAAGTTTTCGCAATAATATATAGTTATATTTCGATATTAGAAAACGAAATCCCAATAACAAATGTCTCACCGACAGAAACATCTAAACATTTAAGAGTACGACATGAAATCACACTACTCTCTAGTTATTTAAACATCATTAAAGAAAATTTCACGAAAGACGACGTTTCACAACATACAAAACACGATCTACAAAAAATTTTGGCATGGTTCATAATAGATTATTTCACACACAATATTGATTTAATTGCACAAGCAAGAAAAAATTTTAGACCCCAAAACTCGAACGATGATACCGCTATCACAGAACAATCAGATTATGTTTGGGACCCCGAATGGTCTCATCCCGCATTTATAAGCTTCCCACAATCAATCTCAAGTCAAGCAATAAGTACGATATCTTACATAAGAGATTATGTAAAAATAATACCATTCACCATTGATGCAACACCATTAAACTATAATACATTTTTGCCCGATACACAAAATAATAGTTTAAACTCTACAGTCATACACAACGAAAACCTCAATGGAACTAGGAATCTTACTCAACAAGATATCCAGACACCATCACACTTCATAAATGAAGAAATTGTACACACAACAACTACACAACAAAGTATTTCACCAATACGCCCAAATTTAACAACACCAAGAAATACAAATCCTTCACAAACACAGGTAACCTTACAATCAACCGTTAAACCTTCGGTTGCCCCTAAATATTCACATATGGATTACCAAACATACAGACCCATGACAATACCATCAAAAACACGCAAAACATTCACTAGAAACAACTTTACAGACCATAATTATAATTATACACATCCATCAAAAACATATAATCAACCACAAAGAAATTTTAACCAATATACAAGATCTCGAAATTGGGATAACCCAATGACCCAACCTAATTCAATAAATTTCCAAACAAATCCTCCACAGGATCACAGTGAAAATTACCCATTTTTTCAACAAAATAAAAATAAAAAACAGACATCTTATCAAATGGATTATTTATCCTCAGATGATGATTTCTTACAACCAGATATATTTGCACCAAATACTCAAGAATATCGTAGACAAGGAATACAGAGAACACGTACAAATCATAGAAATTTTTCTCCACAACCAATAGATGCACAACATCAACAACCAATTCAACAACAAAATCTAATTAATACACAATCTTTTCAACCAATTCAACAACAAAATCCAATGACTGCACACTCGTATCAACCATCACAAATGCAAAATGAAATACCACTCCCATATTATCTCCAACAACATGAAATAACAAGAAACCAACTTTCAAATTTTTCTCAAATGCCAAATGCAGCAGAATCATTACAAATGACAATGAATCCATACCTTATGGGTGGATCATCAATAACATCAAACAAACCTTTAATGGTTTTCACAGGAACAGACCCTGAATACTCTGTAGAAGATTATTTAAATGCAGTAACAGCAAACCTGATTTTAAATATTGGACCTGAACCAATTAATACGCCACTACATCAAAACTGGATACATCGACGCACAGCGTTAATACAAACAACCTTAGATGGCGCAGCCCAAAAATGGTTTTCAGTACTACCTCTAGAAATAAAATCAAACTGGAAAAGGTTTACACAGGAATTTTCAAAAATGTTTGACTCCGAAAGAAACAAACAACAACAAAGAGTTTTATGTAATGAAATTCGCAGATTACCAAACGAAACCATCAAGCAATTAGCAGTACGAATCGAAACACTAGTTCGAAAAGCATATTCACTAAATACACACGACTATAAAAACACAAAGATGACAGAAATCTTAATGATGACCTTAACACCACAATTAAGGAAAATAGCAATAAAAAAGAGAGCATCCCATCCTTCTTCAATTCGAGAACCCGATTTAGATTTTCGAAAACTAGTAGACAAATTAGAACAAGCAGAAATCACGATGAAACTAGAAGAAACGGAAAATCTGAAATTACAATACGTTAACAGAATTGAAACGACTCCCACTAATATTAATAATATACAGGAATCAGAGACAGACCTCGTTGAAAAAATCACTGAAATACTCAATATTTACGAAAAGAACCCAAACTTTAAAGGCAAACCATCTTTCAAAAAATGGTGTAATTATTGCCGACGATACGGACATAGTATTTCCGAATGTAGACAAAAACAGCAAGACAATCAAAATAAACCTCAAAAATATAAAGAACCAAATAAATCATTCCATCAATACATGAAAAAAGATCAAAACCTACCGAACAAAACAGTCTACAGCAACAACAGTTCAGGAAAACCACTCCCGAACAATACAAATTATACAAGAAATCAATCACCATATAACTCAAGTTATAGAGGAAGATCACCAGAACGAAGAAACACGCATAATTCATCACAAAATCACTAGAATAGACCAAATAGTCGAAATAACTACTCCAGATCACATTCAAATACACAACGATTTGTTTCTAGATCTAATTCCCAATCAAGAAATAACTACTATCCAAACAACCAATCACGAAATTCATCATACAATAGGAATAGAAACTACTCCAATAATCGAAATAGAAGTTATTCAAACAACCGAAACCAGAATTACCCGAACAATCAATCAAGGAATAACTCATATAATAGATCGAACTTTAACAGACCAAACAATAATTACCAAAACAGATCGCGAAATAATTCACAGAATCGACACTCAAGTTATAATAATCGTTATAGAAATTATTCCCAATCACCACACCGGAATAATAATAACTATAATAATTCTAATAATCGCCACAGAAGTAGTACACCTAAACATCAAAGACATATTAATCAAGTACAATCTAATCCAGAAACAACATCAGACCCTCCAGGTATTGATGACACAGTAACTGATACGTTACAACTCAATCAAATAAACTGTACATCATCAGATTCAGAAAGTGATACTGAAAACACTCTTTCTATCAATATGATAAAAGTCGAAAATGACTATGAATCTGTCATATATGAACAACCTTTTTCATCACACATATATGAAAATCAATCAGAATTTCTTCAAAATTATTACACTACACCCATAAATTCCACACCAACGACGCAAGAAACAAATGAGATTAACACTACAAATCAAACCAATAAAAATATCAAAACAAAATGCTTGAATACAAACCACATTTATCAAAATATACAAAAAGAACAACCCAAAGAAAAAATTTGGACAATACCATTTCTCTTAGAAAGCCCAAGAAATAAAGAATTTCAACCACCAGACCTTGAAATAGATTTTTTAATTGATTCAGGAGCAGAATCAAACATAATAAACATCCCCACATGGAATGAAATAAAAACTTTACACCCAAAGCTAACACCTCTTGAAACCTCCAGTAAGTTAGCAACAGCACAAGGATCAACATTGATAAACTACGGAAAAATCCAATTATTTCTCCTCCCCACCAGAACAATGGAGCAAAGCAAAATTTTAAATAAGCCATTTAAACAAATATTCCATATCACTGATATTAAATATAATATCATTGGAATACCATTTATTTCGAAGTATATACCAACAATTAACATACTAAATAGTAAAATATTAATCAAAGATAATTATACAAAAACAAAAGAAACATCCTTAACATTTTTTCAAAGATTAAATAAACAACCACCATTCTTTTCAAAATTCTACCCGATATTTAACCAACAAAGAAAACACCTAAAACCACTATCAGGAAATATCTATAATTTTTCAATCAAACAAGTTCACCAATATGATAAAGAACAAAACAAACAAAAATTTTATATGTCAGATTTTGAATTCAAACCTATTCACAAATTTTTCAAAATCACAATCTCATCCATAAAATATTTGAAAAATTCGAATTCAGATATCATTTCCTTACATGTCTATAACAACACACCTTACCAAGTAACATTACCTTTAGGACTTCTAGGATATTGTGAAACCAACGCTACAATATCACCAATACACGAAAAAGCTTATCGCGTAAATAATATACTCCAATTACTAGATATTTGCCAATCTACAATTCTTAATGAAGAATTATCTATAAATAATATAATAAGAAACGAAAACAGAAATACGGATTATTTCACAAAAACTCCATATTTCAAACCTACATTCAACATAAGTAACTACACAGAGGACCAACAGAAATTTTTAACAATGTTTAATTTCCAACATTCACAAATAACACAAGACGAATTCGAAAAGTTAGCCAAACAGCTAATTAAATATTCATCAGTCTATGCAACATCAAAATTCGATGTTGGAAAAATCAGTTCATCACTACATCTCCCGTTAAAACCAGACGCAGTTTTCAAAAAACAGAGAGCAAGTAAAGTACCAATTCCTTTACATGATAAAGTGAACAGATTACTCGATATTTTAGAACAATACAACATTATATCACCAGTTAATAAAGAAGAACAACCAAAAGGGAACACATTTATCAACCCCGTTATCATTCTAGCTAAAGGAGAATCATTAAAAATCGTTCTCGATGCTAGATACCTCAATTCACTTATAGATGAATCAAAATGTAATTGGCCCATTGAACCAATACAAGTTATTTTAACAAAAATAAACGGCAAATACTTTACAACCGCCGATATGAATAGTGCATACAATCAAATGCCACTAGATGAACAATCACGGCGTTTAACACAATTTGTTATCGGAAACCAACAATATGAATTCAACCGCTTATTCTATGGAATATCCATAGGACCAGCAGCATTTTCAGCTTTTATGAGCAAAATTTTTAGACCACTAATACTCAAGAAAAACGCAATCACCTATTTAGACGATGTTTTTATGCAATCACAAACAAAAGACGAGATGTTCAATGTTTTAGAAAAATATCACCAAATACTTCAGAACGAAAATCTGAAGGCCGCCCCCGATAAATCACACTTCTTTTTGACAAGAGTTAAATTCTTAGGACATAATATAGAAAGAAAAACAATCACTCCATTGAAATCACGCATTGACGCTATTCAAAAACTTCAACCACCAACAAATAAAAAGAAAATCCAAGAATTTCTTGGAATGTTAAACTTTTTAAGTAAATATGTTTATAAAATGCAATTATATCTACGACCATTTTATAACATCCTTAGACAACAAAATAATTTTGAATGGAACACAGAACATCAAACACGATTTGAAGAAATAAAGAAACTTTTAACTGAACAAATTTCAAACACAATTCCAGATTCAAATCAAACATTTTATGCAATGTGCGATGCTTCGAACTTTGGCATCGGTGCAGCACTATTACAATCACATAATGGTACAAATAAAATGAACCTCATATCAGCAAATTCTCGATTATTCACTCAAGCAGAGCTACGACTCTCAACTCTAATGAGAGAATGTACAGCCATAATATATACACTGACAGAATATGAATTTCTGATACTTGGATCAAAACACCCCACAGTTTTATTCACAGACCATAAACCAATCATCTTTCTCTTTACACAAAAATCTAACCCAAACCACCGAGTTTACAGATTTCAACTAATTCTAATGAAATTTCCAAACTTACATATAGTTTGGACTGCAGGAAAAAATCTTGCATTACCAGACACCTTAAGTCGAAATACACCACCTGAATTACTTACTCGAAAAACAACAGTTGAAATACCCAAAAACATAAAATTCTACCTTGCAGAAAACGAAACATCACCCCGATTGGAATGCAAATATGCAGTAAAAACTGATATTGAACAATCACAAATAAATAGTTTACAACATTTCCCACTTTATTTAGATTGTCAAAATAATCATTATGAAGTTGATCTACTTGGAACATCAACTTTCAAACCAATCCCATATTCTCAATGGATAAAAAATAACACCCAACAAAAACGAACAAAACAACACCCACCTAAGAAAGACCATTTTCCACTAATTGAAAAAGAAAATTTAACTGATAAAATAAATTTATCAGGACCACAAACAAATGATTCAAAATACACAATAAATCAAGTTTTTGACCTCCACGACCCACTTGATACAATACCCTTATCTAAATTCGAAATTGAAAACATTTTTCTCCCTCCAACAGAAACAATTACAATTTCAACACTGAAACAATATCAAAATCTTGACCCGATAATTAGACAACTAAAATCATGGCACAAATATAAAACTAAACCTGTCAAGGCAGATTCAACCATTCTAGGAAACAAAACACTCCTCCGATACTTTCGCAAATTTAACAACACAACAATTAACGAAAATACAGACCTTTTAGAGTATAACCTGAATGAATCTACAGTTCCCTGTCTCCCTTTAAGTATGATTCTTATAGCTTTTAATATTTCACATACACAAAATATTAAAGGACACTCTGGATCAGAAAAAACATATTCAAATTTTATACAAAATTTTTACTTCCCAAATGCACCAATTTGGATAAAAATACTATGCAATGATTGTATAGTATGTCAACTAAATAAACCTTACCCAAATCAAAAACAAATAGCACAAAAACAAGATTTTAAAGGACAAAGTTTGTACTTTAATCATCGTATCTCATTTGATACCAAATAACCAATTTCACCCTCATCCGAAGGAAACTCCTACATTATGGTAATTGTTGACGCATTTACACATTATGTAGCAATTAACCCAGTACCACATTGTAACGCTTATTACGCTTACACAACACTCTATGAACACTGGATAGCAAAATTCGGACTACCAGAAATTTTAGTTACAGACAACGGTACAGAATTCATAAATAATGAAATTATCACACTATGTCATTTATACAACATTAAACACAAACCACGTACATCTCATGCACCTTGGACAAACGGCTTAGTCGAAGGTATGAACCGTTCATTACAAGAATATCTCAGATGTATCATCAACGGAAATGATACAAAATATACCGAATGGTCAGCAGATGTAAAATTATTTCCCTTAGCATATAATTCACAAATTACGACAACTTTAGGAATGTCACCATACGAAATGGTTTTTAACCAAAAGCCACGCAAACCAATAATGTTTACAGCAAATTCTCATGAAAACGCACAAGGTTATTGTCAACCAAATAAAGACTCAATTTGTTATAACCTACCTTTACATACACACGATGAAGATCATTTTCATCACCCACAAATTCTTAAACTAGCCTCCGGTACACACACCGAATGGATTCTAAATAGAGATAAAAAACACAATGAAATTTATCAAAAAATAACAAAAAAGTTATTACAAAGACAAAACATTAATGAACAAATCAATTCACGTTTTACACCAGCCTCCGAATTAAAAATTGGAACATTTGTTTTAATACCTAATTTTAATACTCAAAAAGGAATTTCTAAAAAATTACAACCCCTTCGAAAAGGACCATACCAAATAATTGCAAAACCCACTGATGTCACATATAAAATTACCGACTCAAACAAAAAAGAAATCGTTCAACATCGAAACAACCTATTACCTTATTACCCAAAAGAATACGCACTCCGCGAATTAACTCAATTATATTCTTTCACAGGATTAAAAATCATTCAAAATGAACCACATCTGAAAAACACAGAACAAAATGATAACCCCACCGAAAATCAAAACACAAAACCAACCGCCACCAAAAACAATACACAAAACCATAAAGAATCCCCAAAACAAAGAAAAAATAAAAAAATGACCGAACAAATAATACCCCAAGAACAAATCGACAAATCAGAAAATAGAAAAACAACAAGACTCCGAAATCAACCACGTAAAAACTATAAAATATTCATCCCCCAATCTAAAATTTTAAAGAAAGTGGAATTTCAAAAGTAATTTTAACATTATACTTCACAATCTTGAAACCTCCGAAACATTTTCCATTTACATTTTTCAAAATAACATGCTGACAAGTACGCAATAATTCTAGTTCAAAATAGACCAATAGGATTCATCCAATCCGTCACTTTCTCTAACTCAAACTAAGACCAATTAGACGAATCATATAGAACTCCAGGCACATCTATAACTATAACTTTACGACCTCCAGGTCAAAAATAAGCAAACCACTCCAACTTGACAACTAAAATAAATATCACCATAATACCGTACCCCTCCCTTATCTAATAACCCAAAGATCAACAATATTTCCCCAACTCAGACCACGAATACCCCCAAAACAAATTTGTTAACTTAGCCTAAAGTAACAAAATGAACATTTCAATTAGCCTAAAGTATAAAAATCTCACCATACCCCGGATCATTTGACAAACAAAAATAAAGAAAAAGACGACCTCCCGATCACCATGAAAATTGCCCCCAACAATTTTTTACAAAACTCAACCCACTTGTCAAAAAACTAATAAATAATCCGACCACACTTGAAAATCGCCTCAAACAGCAAAAAATATTCGACCAAGAGATCATTTCTTAAATGCTCTTCTCTCAATCAGTTACTCAAATACTCATAAATCTTAAACATTTTTTTACAATACTTGAAACCTTTATAATATTTCTTTTTGATATACTTGAATCTTTTCTAATAATCCTAATCATTTTTTGTAACATTTTTTTAATTTTCTACACTATACTCGAACTATTCCTCCAACTTTCCAAAACCCTTGATTATATCCACAGGTACGATTTATACAACTTGTCTAAATGATACGAACAATTTTCAGTAGAACTGATATTTTTTTATTGTTTGTAATTTTCATAACATTTTTATCATCCCTCATTTTGACAATATGCAAATGTATAAAGAATGCAATCATCACATTTGCCCTAGCAACAATTTTTCTAATTATTTTTTTGGAAGAATATTATAATAAACATAAACCTTCCCACTAAAGTAACAATTCAAAAATCCATCAAAAATTGCTACCCAACAGTCACAGAATCAGTCTTCACCGACATCATCCCAAGATAACCCAACACCACCTTCAACTACTCAAAATCCTCAAACATCTACACGAATTTCTTTTCAAGACAATCCATACACTTTTGAAGAACGACATGCTCGTTTATCAGAACCACTAGAACCAGTTCAACGACAAGCACCTCTAAGCGAACCAACATATAACCTATACCCAACACTACCACAAGAACTAAGTAGAATAAGAAATCCTAGTCAAAACCAAAATACAGTCGAAATAAATAGACAAATTATACATCCTCGACGAAACAGAAATTTTCAAACTCCCCGAGTTCATTTTGATATACCTCAATCCCCATCACAAAACACTCCAGAAAACCCCATTGGTATATTACCAGAAACCCCTACGCTTCTTTCACAACGTAGCACCTCAAGCCTACCATCAGATTACTTAGGTTCAACACCAACATCTGAACAAATACGTGAAAATCCCTTTAACCCCCCAAACCAGGCATCACGACTACCATATTGGACAACACATTCATTTACACAATGTGAATTAAATTTAGTCAATAATCCAATAGATATTTCTACGGATACAACAACATCCTCATCACTACCAGAAACATTATCACTACCATCAACACCATCAATAAGCCAGATTTCACCACCACCTTTTAACTTAAATTTTCCAAATAATCTCGACGCCAGATATCGAGAACAATCATCAATAAATATTCCTTTAAGACTAGATTGGAATACATTTACAGCACCTCCACCATTATTTGGACAACATCAAGAAAGTAACCGCCTTCATAACTGGGCACTTAATAGATTACAATATCGCCAAGATATTCACAACGATATCCGTGATCACAATATTCAAATACTCCAACAAAACAGTTTACAATTAAAGTTTGAAATCACAGTTAAGTTAAACAATATTACCCAACATCCCTACCCATTAAACCCACCTAACATAACAGCTCAATCACTACCACCACCGTTTATAACTACTGAAGTAATATACAAATACGACAGATATACCAAAATCACAATTGGCTACATTACATTTTATAATCCATACTCAGGATTATCATACACATGTATATTCTAAAATTATTAATTTTTCTCCAACTCCTTTTTCTAGTAATCTCAAATCAAAACATAAACCCTTCCCCTCGTACAGGACCACAAGATTTATTAGTAACACATTACGATTGTGAAGAAAATGAACAAAAAACACTACACAAATATGCAATAAATCAAGTATCACAATGTGAAACAGAACCACAAGCTATAGAAACCACAAATGTAATAGCAACACTCTATTCAAAAGCCCGAGCAACAACAGTTACAGGTTATAAATTCACAGCAACATTTTCCGAAAAGAAAGTACATTGTTCACAAGTCTCGAACGGAAACAAAAACCGACTTGACCATGAATCATTCTATCAGAGTAATATAGAACGTCTTTTACATCTCAATCCCGACGATTGTAAAAATGAATTACTTAGACTAAACATCACACAAAATAAAAACTCCGAAAGAAAGTTAGTTAACTTTCAAGTTTTTTCAGACTCTGTACATCAATCACAACTTGAAAGACACCAAGGACATATAAAACTAGACGAAAAATACCCGTATAACGGCGCACACGGACGATTAACCTATGACCTACACGATAAACATTGGATACCACACATTGGTATAAATAACCCATCAAACTGCAAAGCAGACACAAAAAATAAAGGATACCAAGAAATAATGTTTTTCGATTGGAAAATACAACTCGAAAAAATACAACTAACACGAGATTTATCAGATAATACAATGATCTATCAAGGAATCCGATTACCTTGTAAAAATGATCAAGGTTATTGCGACCCTACAACGAGAACACAAGCAACAATTGTTTGGTTCCCCGAAGATACATGTACAACATTTCAAGTAGCAAGAATACACGCTCGTATGATAAAATTTCACGAAAAATACTTTATACAATCAATTCCATATGAACAAGTATATCCATCACGAAAACAAAGTACTAATTTTAGAAACATACACAATATAGAAAATAAATTGACACGTTTTCAAATATATCAAGAAACAGAACTTGCATGTAAATACAGGAATCCACTTCACAGAACACAATACTCCGAAATATTAGTTGAATACGAAAAAGGATTCGACATGACCACTGGAAAAATAAAACTTGACCCATATGCCACAGGTCATCCTCCAAACGAAGGAACATCCTATATACCAGTTAATTTTGAAAAAAGCAACGGACAACCTGGTGGACATCTAAAACCCCATGACACCAGAAGCACACGCTTACAAGAATTATCACTAATGAATACTACATATTTCGGTAATATCCACTATGATATTCATTTAGATATGAAACTAGATTATACAATTAGCCGAATTTTTCAAGAAATGTCACTCTCCGAATTAGAAACACTACACCAACTATGCGAATTAGAACGAACACAAATATTACAATCACTTACACTAGCAGTATTAAAAATACCCTATGCAGGATACTTATTATCTGGAAATAGATCAAATTTTTTAGACTATGAAGGAAACATCTTATGGTTTTATACTTGTACTAAAAAAGTATCACCACTATACGTTTTTGAAGATAAACGATGTTATAAAAGAATCCCTATCTTTTATAAGAATAAAGTACATTTCGTGGATACACTTTCACGAAGAACCTATTTCTGGGATACCGCAGTCCCATGTGGATCAGAAAACAGCCACAATGTAGTACAACTAAACCCTGATGAAAATAAGTATTATCTTCTCACTCCATATCCCACATTAATGCAATCACTCAAAAAATTTTCACCAGAAAGCATTCGCGCTATTGCTCGAAACCCAAATATAGACTTACAATCAATAGGAATCTATTCAAAATCAGATATTCAACATCACATTAGAACACAACAATTCCAAGAATTATTAACACAAATGGACACTATACAAAGACAATCAATAGACCAAAATTTACGCAAACTTGCGGAAACCGCAGGATTTGCCGATATCTACACGCAAGACTATAGCGGATATTTTAAAGACATTAAAGATTATATATATCTAAACGGTGAAAAATACCGTCCCCAAGATATATCACCAATTAACATTTTTAGCTTTGTTACACTCAAAAATGAGATCCTCGATTTTCTAGGATGGCCCTACTACATCTTAGAAAAATTGACTATTTTATACGCAATGTTTAACTTTATTGGATTTCTTTTCTCACTTTTAAAAGGAATCTACAACACATGTGCTATACACACACAAGTAAACAGACAAGCAAGCGTAGCACGCATACTCTTTGCAGGATTTTTTGGAATCTTTTCTACATCTATAAACAAAATTCTTTTAGACGCACAAATAAAAGAATATAACACAAAAATAGCAACACGACAAAATACATACGACGAAGAACATAACAATGTAGACATAACGCCAACGGCACCACAATTACCACCCCTACCAAATAACCATCCACTATCCCTAGTCCCACGAAATTTTCGAAATTTAGCCATCACACATAATCCAAATTTTCGACTCACCACATCACAAAGTCGCATCCAACATATAATGACACACCAGTCACAAGATCATAATACTTATGAACAAATTATTGAACAACCCCATACCACCGCTTTTCAGTCTCAAAATAATCATTTTTTTAGCCCACGATGAGCCGCCAACTTGGATCACTACACCGATCAAATTCCCACCCAACCAATCTTACCTCTCCAATCCCAATAATACCACTTTTTGCTTTTCCGCCACCCGATTTTCCATCTATTAATGTAACATCAGGCATGAATTCCGACACTAATTCACACATCTCAGTTTTATATTCCATCTCACAACTCAATAACCCGAATATTGAAACCCCCGATGAATTTGCCGACTCAGAACCATCCCCATCCAATAATTTTCATAACTCTTCTAATTTTTCTCAACCCCCTTTTCAACCCATATTATCCAATAACCCTGACCCAATCACTTCCACACCCTCTTATGCTTCCCAAGTTACCCCAACCTACTCCTCACTTCATTCTGACCAATCATCTCATTCTCCAGACACCCCCCGAATCTCCCCAGAGCTAGATAATTTTATTACCCTTCAACAACAACCCTACCACCTCCATACCCCAACAATAAACCAAATCTCCTCCACAATAAATTCATCCAACCCCCCTACCCCTACACCCTCTTCAAATTATACTGAATCATTAGCACCATCATCCACATCAACTGAATCTTCACTCAACACTAATAGAGCTTACCGCACTTTTAAAAGAAAGTTCCCCAACCATCCTTTCCCAGCAAAACCAGGAACAGCCCGTGAATACATCAACCACCCCAAGCATACTAACACAAAAGAATTTTTAGCCATCACCTTACCCTCATTCCCACAATACACCTTAAACACCCCCCACGACACTAACGAAACACGCAACTTTGTAGATGAATACGTTTTAATGCCCACTCTCTCTTGGACCTCATATTATCATTTTACTAACCCTCTTTGCTTACCTTTATCTAACACTCACATCGATATAGAGCGAAATACGGACATGCTATATCGACTCACTACACCACTAACCGCTAGACAATTTACTTACGTTGGATATAAAAAATCACTAAAAACACACACTGCACCTAGAGCTAACGAATATACACTCGAATACTATGATCACAACATCATCAGAGCTAACCAAGATCAATTCTTAGACGACGATCGCTTCGCTAATCCACAAATTACCGAGAAATTTTTCATCAAGACACCATATATATTTACACTAAACATCTTCGACCGAAAGTTTGATCACATTATTTCAGAAGCACTAACAGACACACAAGCATACGAAAGTTTTAAAGAACGCTTCCAAATATTTTCACTAACCTTTCATTTCCTTGCACCACACGAAAGAGATTTACACTGCTCACACGATATTATGTTTTGCGCACTAAACAAACCCACACATATAGTTATTATCGCTTCATCCAAAATCACTTTGACCTACACACACCCTCTAGACAACCACACCATCGTTTTCAATTCATTAATTCCAAATACACTTCACCATTTTTCCTAAATTTCACATATTGCATTAAAGATACTAACCTTCATGGTATTCTTCGCAATTATGATCCCATAACCCAAATGTACATCTTCTGTCCCATCACCAAGACCTTCAACGCCGAAGAATCCCGACCCTTCCTTATCCCGCACGAGTTTGTACAACCTATAGAAATCCCAATTTTAGAATTCATCCACAACACTAAATTCAATCACAAATTATATAATCTAATCCAAAACACACCTTATGAGTTTGCAGTTGGCACTGAAGAACTAACCACTATCAAGGCACTTCAATTGCTTTGGCCACTGCTTCAGACTAAAAATATCATCCGCATCTTAGCTAAACTACTAACAACTTCCGATCTCATCCACGACATCTTCCCCCACGGTTTTTTCCCCGACGACTAACAGGTAAGTATGAATTAAATAAATATTACTAACTAATTAAAATATTAAAAAACTCACCATACTTTATCCATGTTTTCTTTAGGTTTTTAGCCTTCATCCGACAATCACCTACAAAAACCACAAAAGACAAATAAAAATCGCAAATTTCATCAAACAGATTTCAAAAATTCTATTAATCTCTTACACTTATAAATTTATAAATTTAATACCAATGCAGTAAATTCATTTCTAAAATTTTCCCCACAAGCAGTAAATCTAATTATGATGAAAATTTGTAACTTAAAATTCCCCCATAACTAGCAGTAAATTTCCAAATTCTATGCAGTAAATTAATAAAATGCAAATGCAGTACTAACCTTTTGATATTTTCATTCATTCGCACAGAAATTCTATCCACACTCGCACAGCTCGCCCACGAAGAATTGTTTAAAATAATGAATTTCAGTTTCAAGTTTTCACACTCAACAACTCTAACATATAATAACATGTTTCAAACCTTCCTTTAACCCGGTTGGAAAGGAATCATATACTAAACAAAACTAACCAACGCAGCTTACTAAATACCACAAATCATAGAATAACAGCATGACTAAGAAAAGGAAACCAACGGTACCCAAACCGGATTAACCCAGTTTAAAACTGGATAATTTATTCTTTTGAAGACTATTATAAAGTCTAAGAAAGAAATAATAAAACACAAAAAAGTCGAAAGACAAACCCATACCACGAACAATTTGCTTTTTGGAAAAAGGACATAACCAACAAGACATAAGAAAAACCACAACAAACCCAACATAAAACGTTGTCACATAACAGGACCCCTCATAAAAACCGCATGAAATCATACTCCCACTCCTGGCCTAACCCACCAGGAAGGACGTCCTGAGCATGCTCTATAGCCGGCCTAACCCACCGCGCTACATCCACGCTTTGTGACCACACCTCTATTTTTAATAAGAGCTACTCAAGGGTGAGTAACTCTTCAAAATAACCGAACTAAAACAAAAAGCTTTTGTGAAAACAACTAACTAAAATCATAATTAAAAAATATTAAACTAATAAATGTTTTATAAAATGTAAATTACATTATGCAATACATAGATCAGAATATAACACCAAGGACGAACATCTAAAGACAAAACGACCCCACTACACTCGAGAGAGAATGACCAACCACAATCGATATGCCACTCACAATCACAACTCAAAGGATTTAGAGTACGACTTGACTTCGCAGAAAAGGACTTCATTGAACTAGACCAATGACCACCTCGATGTTCAAGTATACGTACAGATCCGAGTAACCAGGCATCCCCTCCACGCACAATCTCCACGCCATTCCCAAACTAGATCAGACACAAAAGAAGTTCTCCACGCAGAACAGAAAAACCTGACATAGCCAACCATTCTGAAATCAGATTTGAGTTTGTTGCAAAGACTTAGTCGTTGTCACTAGAAGACACAACGTCTTATGTCTCTAACTCCAGCTTCCTGGAACTTCTTTAACAAAGAGGAAACGGAAGAAAATGATGTTCGCCAAAAACCAACGTCCATCATCCATCCTTCGAATCGCAGAAGAACTATTCTAAAAAACTCTGTAAAACCCGGATGGGTGGAACCTGATCTAAACTACATTTTATGATTGGATAAATTAGATATTTTACCAATGTAAAGTATTTAATATTAACCAATCATGATCCATCTAACTAACAACCCACTTATTTGTAAGTGCTGAAGTTACTTGTAATTTCAGCACCAGAGAGATTTGAATTTAACTTAGAAATTAGTTGGACTCTCCCGAGCACTTCAGCAGCCGCAATAAACCAGTATACCCTAGATCTATTGAGCCTAGCAGAGACTAGTTAAACAACCTGAGACTAGATAGTATAAGAGTAAGATTAGGATCGGTATTAGACTAAGAAGTTGCACGAATCTATCCGGCCGAAAATAAGATAGCGTGACGAGCAGACGGTGTACCCTATCCGAAATTACTCTATGAGTTATACACTCCAGTCCTAACTCAGTATGTTCTTTCAAGAACAAATCCAAAATGGCCTTCCTTCAATGATATTACAAAACTTCTTCCCGTTACTTTTTTTTATTACTTTCATACGAAACTAAAGGATGTGGTTTTCTCGAACGGAACCTAAAGGGGGACCTAAAGGATGTGGTTTTCTCGAACGGGATTCCGTGTGCTTCTGCCAGACGCCTATAGCATTTGTCAACCGCTTTATGGTACCATATCGATACTTGCGTTCAATCAACATCCTTAGTGCCATTTTTGTGTGCAAATTTACAAAAACGAAAAGAGTCAAATATACAGCCGCAAATCGAGATTAAAAAAAGTTATTTTTTAGAAACAAAAATAGTGTTTTGGGTTTCAATTCAACTTTTTGTACCAGAACCCTTCTTTTATATGAGATAAGCAATTGCATCAACCAAAGATAGGTTAATAGCTACTACTTTTAAGAAACGTAAAAATGTATGTGAAAAGATATCTTATTTTTTCAGTTAACTAGTTGCATTACTTTTTTTCTTTAGTAGGACGCAAAAAAAAACTGAAAAAAACTGCTTGTATATAAAGACAAAGGGTTCTTTTTGAAAATCAATATACGAAATTCTATTTGATATACAAGTTATAGAAGATAATAATATTTTCAAGTTATATACTTCAATAAAACGCATCGGTGCGAACAGGTCAATACATTCTAATAATTCTTAATACAATAAAATAACTTTTCCATTCAAAATTTCGTTCGAACAATTTTTGAAAAGCCTTGTTTTGTAATTTTACGGTTTTGATTTTGAGTCCTATGGCAAGGTAATGCCCAATTGCATGGACTTGATTCGGTTCAAATTGTAACAGGGTAATTGTGAACAGTTTTTCACTGATTGAATTTTAGAAACATATCAAGGAAAGCAGGAAAAATTATTATTTTTAAGGATTAATGTACAAATATGCGTGGAAAAGGTCCAAACTGGACTTTGTGATTATTCATCAGCTCGTTGACAAAATGAGGAGTGCTCAAAAAACTTAAGACCTATTTAGTCAAAATACCAATTTTCATAAAAATCGAGCAAAAGTTTTAATACGGGAAGTGAGAAAAAAATTTTTTTTTTTGCTTACCGAGAACGAAAAACAGCATCTCGGGCTTTTTTGCTGTTTTTCACTTTCTCTCGTAAAATGAAATTTTCTTGATTTTTCATTTGCCGATTATTACTCGCATATTTAAGAACTTGTTCAAATCGTTTTGTTTGTTCGCACAGGTGATAAATGGTCTTGTTTTTGTGATTTTTATCAGCAAAACTCATTTGAATTAACATTTCAGACAAAAGCAATAGCAAAAACGAGGAGCTCAAAAAGAGGTTTCTAGTATATAATTTCCCGCCATCTATAAAAAAACATAAATATTACAAGGTTGTCGCAGAAACCCAAATCAGCTTGGAATAGGATAACTACCACGCATGTCATCAAATACTCGGGCGGTATTGGCGTAAATAATCGACGGTAAAAATCTCAGACCAAGGAAAAGATGGTCACTGAGCAAAAAGAGATCATGTCAGTTATCATGTTTTCTCTGATATTTAGTAACTCTCAGTGATGTTGATGCAGCAGTTGCTCTGTGTGGAACACAGATGTATGAAGCGGGAATGGACGAAGGTGAGGAAACATTTTAAGAAACTATAGTATGGAAGACCAACTCTTTTCGAGTTTAACTTTATCAAATGTACGTCCAGATAGTTTTTCAGTTATACTTCATCCAAATTCCACAAAAGCTTTTATAAATGATCTGTCTCAAGAAGTGAACATGTTGAACATTGTTCTTTTGGTCAATTCATTATTTAAATGAAATATTTGGTCAACTTATGTACGTTTTTAAATAGTAAATTTGATGTCGAAGTCGCATCTCGGTTATGCTTTCAGATTTTTGCCTCGAATTGTTTCCTTTTCGAATTGTTATGTTTTGTTTAACTTGTGTTAGTTAAGGGAAACGTTTTGTCTCGAGATGTCCCAAATTACTAAAAAACACCTTTTTTCATCATAACCCTATTTTGCAATATTTTTTGGACCCGCAATTAATTTGTCCGAAAACATTTCAAAAACTCATTTCAGATTTTGACAAGTAGAGTGCTTTTAGTTGCGCCTTTACACCCAGAATAGAATATAAATATGCAACGAAGGCGTCTTTATCAAAAAAAGTAAAATCTAGCTCTTAATCGCAGCTAGATTTGTAAATAGTGTCAAAGCGGGACCCTTCGTACAATAGGGAGTTAAAAAAATCCTCTAATGTCAAAGTCTTATTTTTCAGGTAGCGTTTACAAATACTGTGCATGTATTGTCAAGGCAAAAGAGATGCAAATTGACGCAGTCGACATGAACAGCTACATAACAACATGCACGAAAGGATACTCCGACCTCGTAAGCTCCGACTGTCTTTACTACAACGAAACAAGTCGAGTGAAAATAGAAGTGAAGTCGGAACCCAGCGACTGCATAAAAACTGCCGATGAGATGAATAAGCTGTTTGAAAGCTTCTTGTATGAACCGAAAAAGGAACCGACACTTAATCCGAATATTTCTGCAATCTTTGAAACGGAATCCGATGACAAACAGGCTTCGCTTCTTGTCTCCATTAAAATCACATGGCTCATTTTCCTGAAGTTGTCAATAAAATTCAATTAAGCGAAACTTAACTGCAAACTGAAAAAAAAAGTTTTTATGAAGGTTTCGAAGCTCCTTATAGCTTCTCTCCCAAAATCAGAATCTACCGTATGAATATTTAGCTATGATCAACTAACTTCTTCGAGTTTGATCAGTATGATTAAAGCATTGATTCAAAACAACCGAATGTTGTATATGATATCGAACTGTTTGTTAACTCAGGGAACTAATTTTTAGGTTAAGTCAATACGGTAAAAAGAGTCAGTTGATAAAACTGTAGTGTTAATTAATTTGGATATTTTTCTTGGCTTACTTATTACACTTATTTAAATTGAATTTTGTCACTTTGTTTCAAAGATCATTGCAATCTTCATCCAAAAAGGTATCAATAAAGTCTCAAACTTCTATTACATTTTGCACTCAAACAGATTTCGCCCCAAACGGCGTCTGCTTTTTTGGTCCAATTAAAATTAGAGTCGAGATAAAACTGCAACAAATTTATTCAAGATTTTATCGAGACTTCCAATTTGATTTAGATCTCGTGACAGAAATTATCGGTAGAGTAGATAGCCCAGATGATTATAGACCGTCTGCCAAAACTGATTACTGAAGTCGAAATGTTTCGTTTGCTTAACATCGATTCCTTGCCTAACGATTTTTAGTTTTTCGACTTAAAGACTCTTCATTTGGAAAACTTTGAGCCGATGGGCACTGGTAAAACATTGAGCTCTCTTCCAACCAAGAAAACTTGGGTTAAATCCCAAACTAATCAGAAAAACCATTTCATTTTTGACAATTTAGCCCACATGAAGCTGATCTTTTAAGTCGCAAAAGCAGCTGCCAAAATAAACCGTGTTAACATTTTGACTAAGCGTCTATCGCAAAAAAATAAAATTTGCAAAAATATATTAAAGTTCTTTGTATCAGGGCAAAGCTGCGATTGCTATAAATGCTAGTTATCTGCAGAAATATTCTTTTCTTTATAAAAACAAATTGAAATGATTTAACCCTGAATTCATTCACTGCTCAAGTAGTTTTGGTTTTTGATGATTAACAAACTTTGAGATCAACCGCAAAAATATTATGTCTTAAGCTTTGAGCCATATGTCCAATTAAGATGATCAGTTAAGTTGCTTCAACTCAAATGGAGAAAATTTATTGACTGCGCAATAACTTGCCACGCACAAAACATTTCCATCAAGGTTTCAGTTACACAAAGTCTAGGATCTGCGAAGAGCGCTTAAAAGAGTCCGCAAGATAATCAAACTAGCAATTTTCAAATCCCAGAACTTTAGCGAGAGAGGTTGCAGATGAAACATCATCTTAAATTTGAACGCATTGAGTCAATATTAACATAAGAAGACAAAACTTTCTGTAATTTTGAGTTTGATCGCATAAATTGGCCTGAATTTGAATCTCACTCAATCAATTGGTAATATATACAAAGAATTTTAAATAGAGAGATTCAATGTATGCAAATTTACTGCAGTTTAAATCGCGAATCGAAACTGAATTCAAATGAATTTTCTTACTAGTTTTTGGAATTTTACCAAAATTTTTAATTATAGTTTTGGTTCAGATAATTCAAATGATAGTGCGTTTTGTAGATTAATGATGGGAAGAATAACAGTACCTGATTCAAGTAAGTTGCAAGTCTGTGAGCTTGTTGGGTCTGTCATCCAGCCAGATTTGCTTAACATCAAGATGTATTCATTTATATATGTATACCCCTTGACTGCCGAACAGATGGCCTTGACGGCGAGCATAAACGCTCAGACAATCAGAATGCAGAATTGAGTTCAGTTATTTTTTCAACCTTTAATAGTTATAGAGTTATTGTGCCAGTTCGTTCGTATTCTAGAGTAGATCATACAGAGCGGAATGACATGGCGCAGCCAGCAGGATACAAGAACCCGCTGAACATCCCATCATTCTGGCAAAAAGCATCAGCAGAGCCACAACTGGAATGGCGCAAGTGGGTGGCCATGATGGAAATGGCTATGTTTGCCAGAGGCGGGATAGAGGTAAGAAATTTAATTAGAAGAAAAACACCAGTTGTCGAACCAACTGAAAAAAAAATTTCGAAGTCGAAACTAGCGGCGAAACAGAGGCCCAAGGAAGCCATAGAGATATCCACAAACAAGAGAAAAGAGTGAAATGGGAAAACAACGTTATCAAAACAAGAGACAGGCGCTCTGCCTAACAACATTGCGTAGGACAATGTGGACGTCAAAATAATGAGCTACCTGTTCCTATGCCTCGGAACAGATGGTCAACAACAAATTCAATATAAATGACCAGGACTCGAAATCCAATCAGCGACTGAGAAAAACTATGCGTATACTCGTTATGACTAATTAAGAAAATTTCGATATGAAAAGGATGAAAGCTTTCGAAAAGTATAATTTCATTTGCCGAAAGCAACGAAAAAACGAATCCTTTGAACAATTACACGCTGACCTCGAAGAACTCGCATCACGCGCTGGTTGCGTAGACAGAGAAGATGAGAGGGTATGAGCGAGAGATGTTCACGGCACGTATTTCAAACAAGAAGATAGCCAAAGAGCTTCTAGCAAAAACTAGATCCTCTCAAGACGCATATGAAGATGCGATTAGAAGAGAGAAAGGGACATAACATAGTAATTCAAAGAAAATTACATGTTCCCTTTGGGTTATCGTCAACTACAAAACCAAAAATCAAACAAAAACCGACAGTTCATATACAGCCACGCGGAAGAGGCAGACCAAACGGGCACCAAAGAAATGAAAGAGGCTGCGTTGTTTGGATAGGCCGAAACAATCTGCCCAGACAAAACTACAACACAAGGGGCAAAAAAATGAATGAAACAGTATGTGTTACAAATGCGGCAGATTTTTTGGCCCAAACGACTTATTTTCTTGCCCATCGAAAGACAAGGTTTGCGCAAAAAACGTGCCAACCGCGGTCATTTTACAATGGTATTCAGATCAACAAACATTAACAACATGCAGGAGGCGAATAGAAGCCAACGTGAATATGAAGAGGAAGAGGCGACGAAAAATATGGGTAACAACGACCCAGTGGCTTATGCCGAATTTACATCGGCAAACGACTGGGAAGGTATACCACAAGACAACATCACTGTTTTGGCTATTTGAGAAGCGTTTGAAATACGAAACTACTCAAGAAAACGACTTAAATGGCCATATAAAGAATCTAAATACG
This sequence comes from Symsagittifera roscoffensis, assembly GCF_963678635.1. Taxonomy (NCBI): domain Eukaryota; kingdom Metazoa; phylum Xenacoelomorpha; order Acoela; family Convolutidae; genus Symsagittifera; species Symsagittifera roscoffensis. The sequence goes on along the minus strand of NC_087065.1, from coordinate 17,867,477 downwards.
AAAACAGAAAAATAATTTGGGATAGCCGATTCAAAAAAACCAATGTCGTTTCCAAACAAAAAAGAAAAGCACAAAAATTGCGAACTAATGACTGATCAGCAATCTTCAAATATATCCCACCGGAGGCCGCAGCAAAAAATCTAGCAAATTACAACGGCAAGTTTTTTATTCAAAGAGGAGGCTGGATTATCGCAGTGGAATCTAGAGGTTGGACCACACAATCAGCTCTATTCACCACAAAGCGAATATTATCGGACGAAAAATCCCATCAAAAATCGCCATCAGATTATTACAGGATACATTGAAATATAACCAAATATTTAACATCTACGAAAAAAAGTCAGATAAAGTGACTCAAATGATTAAAAGATGGGTCTGAATTGGAAAGTCAAAAACCACGCAATGAGAACAAAATTCATGAAGAATGTCAACCCCATCCAACAGAAAGGAAGACGAGTACTAATCCATCTACAAGAACGAGTGGAGAAGGAACTGAACAAATTAATGGATCAGAAACCTTTCATAAAATTAGCGAAATGCTAAGACAAACAATTCATCAGCCGAATTGTGATAATGGTAAAAAAAATCAAACTTTTAAAATGGAATTATATTCATAGAAAATCAACAAATTCATCCTCACAATTAAAAATCAAAATATCAGATGCCCATATTCAAACTACTCCTCGACAATTTCGCACCAATCATAAAAATGAAGGAAAAGGAGCAAACCCTGTTCTCTTCACTAAATCTACTCTATGCATAATCGCGAGTCTCTCTGGATGTAGAAACAAGAAATCAATACAACGTCAGCCTAATTGGAGGTAACGCTACTGGAACAGACCATTTCCAAACCAAATTTTAGAAAGCGATTAACCTTGCACTCAACAGCTGATAAAATACATTAGCGTTAGATGATATCTTAGTTTTAGCAAACGGGCCAAAAGAAACATAAAAAAAACTATTGAACAAATTATTGAAAAAAATAAATAATGATATCTAGCAATATCATTCGACAAAACCAATTTTGCGTTTAAACTGGTAGATTGGCGTGGCTACATCATAGTAATGAGGGCAAAAAACCTTTTAATAGAAAAGCAGGCGCAATACAAAAACGAAACCATAAAAACCAACAACAATTTTAAACAACCAAAATGCTTCAAGGTTCAATACATCACGTCACAAGATATATACCAAAGCTGGTAGAGACAGCATCAGCACTAAAACCACCGCTAAAAACACAGATAAACACAGATTTTACGTTGGAAGCCGCAACACACAATCGCTTCCCACAGTACTCTAAAAGTCTCATCTGAAATAACTGAAAATAAATATTTCAATCAAAATTTAGAAATCTGCGTAATCTGTGGCGCGTCTACAATTGGAATTGGAAAATACAAAAGAACTGAGAAGAAGAAACGAAAACAAAGGCTTCAAGGGCGGATTTATTCCCGATAGCGCAAGAGACCGAAAGAGAAGCATTACCCAGACGCCATGATAGAGAAAAACGGAGCTGATCTGGAGAGGAGAATCGGACAGAGAGCAAAGCTTGTCAAACCCTAGATGGCACAGAAGAAAATCGATGGCAGCTGATGAACATATCAAGCCCCCACAAAGTATTATGTCCGCCTGAGAGATAAAAACAAATGCAAAACGGCAAGGATTCCCCGCAATTGTCTTCGCGAATAAAACATCAAGCTACAAGGATGAAAAAGACTATACGAACACAATGGTGGGAAACTGTAGACAGATATATCGCCTGTAGACAGAAATATCGAGAGCCCGAATCTCAGACATATCTACACAAAAACACAAACAAAGACACAAAAAGCAGAATCAGAGATTCAAACAACTGCAATTGAATCGAAGAAACAACAGGATGACGTTCAATCATAAACAGAACTGAAGGTGGAAGTAAGCGAGCAGTACGAGTACTACAGAAAGAGAGTGGACCCGTAACAACAATACACAGAGGAAGCATCACCAAACGGAGCACCGCCAACATTGACGGAACACAGACAGCAACTTAAAGCCAGCCGCGAACTAACTTAAGCAAGCGTGATAGCAACAATGGAACAAGCAACAAGCAACAGCAACAGAGCGGAGAAGGACACGCCATTGTACCAGAAAAACCTTCAACAAGTGATGAGGATCAATTTCATAGCCGCATCCTCACGCAAAGAATGGAATATAAAATCAGTAGTGAACTTTGTACAGAAACGAGACTGGGGGCACTAAAAATTCTTACGGAGATTAATGGTATAACATAAGAAACCGCCTCCATGTCAAAGACCATTGCATCCTGATAGTTAACCGCATCGTCATACCTAACAGCTATGCCAGACTATACTGGACAGCTTACAATTGACACACCCCGAAGCTGCGGCAATGCAAGACCTGTGCCAAAACGTTTGGTTTCCACACTTTCACCGAACCATCGTGCAAACGGACAAAAATTGTTGACACTTCAAAGAACAAAGTAAAAATTTAAAACCAGCGTTGGAAAAATCACATTCATTCCAGTTGTCGAACCAAATGAGGAAGTACAATTAGACTTCATCGGACCCTTACCGGATTAACTAAATAAGGACGCCTAAGACAAACACTGAAATGTAGATTAGTAGTCATGCAAAAAGACGAAAAGAAATCCCCATTAAAATGACATCGGATGTCGCCGAAATTATAAAAACACTCACAACAAGTTTAAAAAAATCTCTCCGTTTGAAGACCACAAAATTGACAAAGACCAAATGCACCACTACCAAATTAAGCTACAACTAATTCACCGAACAAATCAAACTGGGTAAAAGCAAAACATGCTTTTTTAGATCGGAAAAACCAGATGCATCCACCGCTCCCGCCATAGATAATGCACGATCTACAATGCTGGTCTGACAAAGAAGTCAAAATCAAAAAACTCCCGATGAAGAAAATTCCCGAGCCGTAAAACTCACTCCAATTGGTTTGGCAAATTACACGAACACAAAGTAGTACAGGTGTGAAAACAAGATATTCGCTAGCCAAGGAAAGTGAAGCTCAAAATTTAATATGTACAGGAACACAAAAACAGGTGGACATTAACACTAAAAAACGCAATCAACAAGTAGCTGTAAAAACGGTAAAGATCGCCACAAAGGTTCAAGAACCAAAAACATTTGAGCAAAAGTACCACACAATATACGGGAAAATATTAACTTAACCCCGCACATGGCTTGGTCAATCACGAGGTAAACAACCTCGTTTGCCTAGGAACTGCGGAATCACTTTTGTCTCAATCACACAAATCGATGGACCATCTAGACCATCACGAATAAGTGAGAATGTCGCATACAAGTCTGCAAGACAAGACAAACGGGTCCTTGCTTACGTTTTTTAGACATCGAATAGCCAAACGCATCGCAATATCCGATGTGCACAGAAGACGAAAAGACATGAGAGCATCAGATCCGAAGGGATCCAGAAACGGCAAAGAAAAAGAGAAAGGCGAGACGGGGAAGAGAACGGATGGAACACCAAAACTTATGCAGGCAAGGAGAATGTACTTCAAAGAGGCCGATAAAAGAGACTCAGGAGAATCAGGACCTTCATCAAGCGACGGCTTGTCTTCAACAGCAACGGATAATAAGGCAACCTCTCACAAACGCGTAGACGTGAAAAAGACACCCCAACGGACAACAGTTGCGGAACCGACAAGAAAATCAACAAGGAATCGACAAGCGACACTAACGAAGGCACTAGGCAATCCAATCCCGATCAATATTATGGAGCCTCCAAAAAACATCTCAACAGCGTCCAAAAACATCTCAAACATCTCAACACCGGAACAAGAAAAACAAAAAGCATGAAAAATCTAATTCACGAAAGGGGATTCAAGAAGGACTCACTAGAACTTGTTGCCTGCGTTAAATTTCTCGAAAATATCAGAACAAAGACAAACGACATTATCAACGTTATAGACATCAAAACTAGCAAACACATTGTATCACTATAAGAGATAAAATGCACTAAAAGGAAAAAGATACCAATGTTCAAACTGAAACAATGAAGACTGAGGAGAACAAGAAACTCAAGACGAGGACGTCACAACAGCAAAAAAAGAAACAATCAGACATGGAAACAACAACCGCAGTAGAAACAAAGAATATGTGAAACAGTCCTACAGGGATTTTGAAACTCATGTGTCATCGGGACACAAAAACTCAATGTTAGTCCTACGGGGACTTAAAAACTCATTTAATTAAAGAGAAAGGGGAATGTCATCCGGGCAGATGGGCCTAGCCTCACGATGTAATTATTTATAAATGTATACTGGCCGGATCTAACGGCCGAACATATGGCCTTGACCGATATGGATAAACCGTATCGGTGAGCATAAACGCTCAGACCATCAGAAAACAGTATTGAGTTCAGCTACCTTTTCAATCTTGAATAGTTATTGAGTTAGCTTGCCAATCCGTTCGGATTCATGCAGAGCGGCTCGACAGGGTTGTTATCGTAATTCAATAGTGTCTACCTATATCCTTCTTGAGTTGCCAGATCTCTGACGTGGGTTTTACTTTCAGCTTGTTTTTCGCACTGTTAAAGAAATACTTAGAGCAGTTTTCAGCTTTGTATTATTCGCTTGTTTTATCAAAACCCTCCAAGCTTAGGAGGGAACTGTGAAATTTCCTTAGTGTAACTCGGGATCTTCTCCTTTGGTAGCAAAAACAAACTTGTTGTGAGTGAAAATCGTTTGTGTTCGTGAGACTACAGTATCTTTTTTTTGTTTTTGAGCTCATGCCACACACGGTTTGGAACCTTTCAAGGGACAAATGAAAGTTCTTGGGTTGTCATCCTTGGTTTTAGCATTATAAATAGGAATTCAATGCTAGTGGTGCAGCATTCGCTCGAAAATAGCCTTTGAATTCGTCGAACTTTCGAACATTTGATATTTCATTGAAATTTTCCGTATTCGGGAGAAAAAAGTTGAAAATCAATTATAATTGAGTTTTTCTATTTTCATGCAGATTATGTTGCATTTTTATACGATCTCTAGTAATTGTTGCCCTTTTCTTGGCAACAACGTTTCCACCCCTGATGAGAACACGCAATGGTATGCCGAACTTTTTCCTCGCCAAATTAATGAGTCTTAGTGTAAGCAATTCAATAAAACGCAAATCAAATAGGATCGACTGATCGCGTGAGCCTTCCAAATCTTATCGTTGAACGAGCGTTCGAACGTCCCAACATTCTGTTGCACCACTATTCAATGCAGAGACTTTTAAGCCCAAATCATTAGCGTGCCGAGGGGCTGGAGGTGGGAGGATTATAGTCTGCGGTCTTCCACTTCCCCCACATCCCCCCTCAATTCTGGTTGCCTAATTATTCCGAGGGATTCCCCCTTTGGTATAAATATACGATATCTAATTTGGCTGACCAACCTCAAAAGTTTCTTAAGGCGCCTTTGGCACCAATAAAAATAAACTTCAGGGTGAGCGCGCGTCAGAAAAATACAGTTTTGTTGTCAACTTTTTTGTTAAAGTGTTGAAAACTTCCTTTTCAGACTTTTTTCATACATTTGCTTGTAGCGCAGAAAACTTCTAAAAAATTAGGTTCTTTACATTACAGTTTTTTCGGAGAGATCGGACAATTATTTTGGTCGACCTAAAAATGGTCGACAAAATTTGCAAAATTTTTCGATAAACGCCCAAACAGATATATCACTTTTGTGTAAATTAGAGCATTTTGAGAAGCCCATCCCAGAACTATAAAAAAGTTTGTATGAAAACAAACCAAGCACGCAAAAAGTTGTAAGGCTTATTGTAAAAAAGTTGTAAAATTGTAGCAGTTATATCTCTATAGAAAAAATACTTGATATACCCATATGCTATCGGAGTGAGATAAAAAAGCTAGTCATTGAAACTTCAAGCAATTTTTGTAACGAAAGTAACGGAAAATTTGTGCTCGCGGTGGTTTTTTCAGACAAATTTCGGTTTTCTAATTAGCCAATTTTGACAGAATTTTTTAATATCATTCAAAAGGTCTGGTTGCCCTGAGCTTAAAATTAATGAAATAATTTAGCTGCAATCTTTTTTCTTAAAGTTATTGTTCAGACTTTCGAAGAAAACGGAATGTTTATGCTCGGTTTGTTTTTTTTTTCAGTCAATTTTTGCCGATTGCAATAATAGTTTTTGATGAAATTTTTTATACCCCATTAAAGGTCGTATTTTGGGTCGTATTAAAGGTCTAGCTAATTGGTCGTAATAATTCGTACGACTAACAATTTGACACTTTGATATTGTCCAAAATTTATAGGTTTTCAATATTTTCTTTTCCAGAATGTAATCGATATGAACTAAGGGACAGTCGGAACATTCAGGACTTTGCCCTGATATAGGAGTAGTCTTGTTTGGATTTAGAGATGTTCATTTTGACCAAATTGGAACAATTAACTCGCTAATAATGCGTAAACAGAGGTTTAATCCGTCTTAGAAATCGTTCCAAATTGGTTGAAGGAAGCTTATTTGCCATAATTGATTTGTTATTAGGTGCAAAATTTATCACTTTGTTTTTTACGTGGAGTGTGAGGGGATGATTTTTACAAAAAAATCTTAAAATAAAACAAGACTGATCGTATCAGGGCGAAGCCCTGGATGTTCCGACTGCCTTTTAAGGTTTATGGAGCAGTAAAACCTTTAAAAAATTAAATGGAATAAAATAAAATGAAAAATTTTTTTTCTACAATTTGAATTTTTTAAAAGAAAATCATCACCCCACACGCCATATAAAGTACAAAGGGATAGATTTCGTTCCTTGTAACAAATCAATTATGGCAAATAAGCTTCGTTCAACCAATTTGGAGCGATTTCTAAGACGGATTAAATCTCCGCTTACGCGTTAATAGCTCGAATTATATCGCGCGTTAATTGTCCCAAATTGGTCAAAATGGCAACCTTTAAACCCTCCTAACTTTACGAAAAATGATCACAAGAGAAATATCTTTTCAAATTTAAACTCAGTACAACAATACCTTTTGAATGATATAAAAAAATTCCGTCAAAAATGGCTAGTTAAAAAGTCGAAATTTGTCTGAAGAGAAAAAAACCCACCCCGAGCACAAATATTCCGTTACTTTCGTATCGAAAGTCGGAACAAAAAAATTGTTTTTCAATTACATTTAATTTTTTCGTGTTATTACTGCTCCATAGACCTTAAAAGGCTGTCGGAACATTTACGGCTTTGCCTTGATACGAGCAGTCTTGTTATGTTTTGATTCACATTAGAATACAAAATGTCTAAACCATATATAGTTTTGTGAAAAACTAGTCCTATACTGTACTTGAAAATCTCCGTTTTCTTGCTATGCGTATTACTGCTGAATGATTGATGTTTATTTTTATTCACACCACGTCAAAAAAAGATTTTCCACGCTAATCGATTGAGTTAGCCACACCCGCAGGGGAGCTAAATGGATTGTAGTAGTTTATATTGAATCCTTTTCTATAGCAAAAATGATTATAAGTACCATTTTCAAAACTTAAATCCATTTTTACATATTAACAAGACTCTATTTTAATTAATTTTACCCTTTCAAATCACTTTTTTTCCAAAATTTGACTTGTTTTCTTAAATACAGCTCCATTGTAAATCGATTATGTTCGTCTTGAATTTGTTGTTTATTCAGCCATGTGCAGTCCTTTTACAAAATAGAGTCTGAGCGCCCCCAAATCACAGACACATGCACACAAATTCTACTCAACCCCCCCCCACTGGAAAAATCGGATCAACCAAACCATTCCCCCCAAATTGATTAATAGAGGACAAAACACCGGTTTTCCACTGACTTCGTGGGCAAAACAAACGGATCTAAAGTAGATAAGCAATTAAATGGATAGTATTAGTACAAAATATCAATCGATACCAAATTATGATTAATACTTTACGGTATTAACAGGATGAAAGAGTTATTAGGTATAAAAAAGTTTCTCCAGCAGTATAATGATCACATTTTGTTAAATTGAAATTTTTATGCGGAATCAAATTTCAAAATTATTACATGCATGAGGAGAACAATCTACGGTTGGTAACATAGGTGGGGGTATTGAACGGTTTATTCGGGAAAGCATTATCCCCTATATATAGAAAACTTATTCTACGAAAGCAGGAAAGTATAAGTCCTTTTCCCTGTCGCAGACACATGTTTATCCCCATAGAAAGATGCGTATAAATCAAGGGTAAATGCGTGTGCGGGGTGTGCGTACTGAAAAGAATTGGCTTGCAATCATTTTATACAGATTTAATTATTACTGACTGATATAACTGATTTAATTATCGAATTTAAAAGATTTGTTTTGTATACTCATTTCAAACAGATTATATTCAAGTTTTCTAGACGGCCAAACAAGAGAGAATTACTAGAAATTAACTTTTAACGTACGTTATTCAATTAGCTTTTGTTTTGATTTTTGGCCTGAAAATATACTATGCAGATTGCAAATATCTAAATTTCTACACAAAAAATGAGTTTTTCTAGCTCGAGTTTCTTGAATATATGATATTGTTTGCAAGAAATTGCTCCTAGAAGACTTTTATTGATATTGACATTTGAAAAAGATTTGCATAGGTTTACTGCTCATAACCGCGGAAACCCTCAAAATTGCAAAAGTTAAAAGGAAATCCTTTAAACGCACTGTTTTGCTGTAAAAACTCTCCTCGAGTGACCCTTGCCCTGTGAAGCTCTTATGAAGATTTTCTTGAGTACACAAGCTTGCTGAAGCTTCGGAACAAAGAAAATAGGTAATATAAACCATTTTCATTTCAATATTCTTTTCAATCAATTTGATTTCGTTCATTGCAATGAAAACAATTTTTGTCTACCGTAAATATTTATTTAGTTCATTCCTAATTGAATTGCGTGCCTAAATGGGCTCTCAAAATCGATTTTTATACCAAGTATTATCTAGACTTGGTTAGACAATTTTTTGACCAACCAGAGCAGCTTAGAGCTTTCAATACCAAGCTTTGGTGCTAATTTCGGTAAATTTTTTTTGGATTGGAAGCTCTGTATTCAAAACCATATGGGGGTGATTTTAGAGAATAATTCATTGATGTGTTTTTTCAAAAATCATTTTCTGTTGAGTCTTAGTCAAGGAACGAAAGTTTTTTTCGAAAAACAAAAACATTTAATAAAATGGCTAGTGGACAAACTCGAAAAAAAAAGTTTTTTTTTGTTTGTTTTCTGGGAACTTTTCAATTCGCTTATACAGAAAATTTGAGATATCAACTGTGATATACTCTCAAAACTTGATAGGAATATTTTTTTTTGTATTTAGGTCAAAAAAGCTTTTTTTTTGCATTTGTAAATACTTTTGTGTAATCAAACCAAACTTGTATTTAGAACGGTGCCGATTGTTACTGTAAATTGAAAGCAAATAGACTCTGTGCGGAGGTTTTTTTTACTTTTTTCACATACGCTGTAAGAAAAGTAAGCACTCAGGTTACTATAACAGCCAAAAATTCACGACAACCACATACGACAACCAAAAAGCAAATCAAAGCGCAATTTTTTCTCACAAGCAAAATGGCCGCAGACAAAACACACTGTCTTCTAAGTTACTCTGTTTTTTTTGGTCAAATCAACGTTTAGTCAGCTTTCTTTTAAGCACAAATTGTGCCTCCAAAGTTTTATATTAGTTTGAAAACTGGAAATACTCAACTCTCTGTTTTTTAAGCAAAAAAATCATCTCTTTTTGAAATAACTTTCCTAGCCAGCTCTAAGTTTGGTTCATTTTTCAGTCATTTGCAAATTACTCCTAGGCTCCAAATTAATTCTTGTTGAAAAACTTTCCTTTTTTCAAAACAAAAAACCAAAAACATAAAAATGGCTGGCAGCATCAAGGAAACATTGAACTGGAAGAAGAAGATTTAAGGGATTTTGCTCTTTCATCCAACACACTCGATTCTTTGCATCAACTAGGTAAATTTTTTCTCTCTTTCTCATTAAGTTACGTCCGTGTGAAAACAGTCTAGTCTATGCAACAATCGACACGAAAAAAAAAAGATTTTTGCAAAAGTTTATTCAATAGCTTTGCCTTTCTTACTGTTTCTGTTATCCACAAATTTTATAAAAATTTGATCCAAGGCTCAGTGTTTTTGCAAATATTTAAAAAAAAACTCATAAATTCTCGTTTTAATAGTCATCTTTTAAAATGATCCTACTAATTTAGGTTGCATCGTGAAAAAATCAGTTTGAAAAAATAGAAATCGCCCATGCGTTTGTCGTCCTTATTCACACCCATTATAGCAGTAAAGTGAATGCAACTATATGTCGCTTAGAAGACCAATCAACACGCAACCATTGCGACAGTTTCAAATCAAACAGCATCGATGCTTGCCAAAAAATGCAAAATCGGACGTCCATGTAACTGCTGATACTCGAAAATTTGCAACTAAAAGTGAAGAATTTAGTTTTTTGTATTATAGCACTGTCATTGCTCCTTTCCAAATCAAAGAAAAAAATGTTTTCAAGGCATATGTAGCAAAAATTGAGGGCAAACTACTTGGGAAACAGTTACTATACAGTGAAAGAATCATCTAATAACTCTAAACTCTAAAAACTCTGCGCGAAAAGCTAATTACAGACTCTAAAGTTTTTGTGCTATTAAATCTAAATGAACCCCAACCATTATGTGATCAACCAAAAATAGGTCAATTTGACTCAGTGCGAATTTTTTATAACCTACTCAAGAGAATTTGGTATAAAAACTGTACTACAATTAATTGATTTGAGGTGAAATAAAAAGTTTAAACTTTGATGAAATGAAATTTCTATTGTGATGAACTGATTGCATACTTACTATTCTTCTATGGATGTCAACATAACAAACATACACGTTTTTTTTGCATTATTTTGCGGTAAAAATTCTTTTTGAGTGACTATGCTTTCTAAAGCTCTTTCGGAATTTTTTTTTGAGTAGATAATTTTCCTCAAACTTCGAAACAAACAGAATAGTTAAAACTAATCAGTTTTTTTGAGACTTTGATTATTTTCACAAACCTGAAAAATTTCATTTCAATCGATTGGAATTCAATTAATGCATTGGAAACATTTTTTTGTACCGTAAAATTCCATTCAAACCATTCAAATCAATTTACGTATCTAAATTGTCTAAAGTAAATCGATTTTTTTACAGCAGATTAGCTGTACAAAAATTAATTCGAATCGATTTCAATCTCAAGTTTAAAAGTGCGGTTTTTGTCGCCCCAGAAACGTAATAGAAAATTTTCAGCCCGTCCCCAGAGACTGTTAGGGGATCTATAACTTACTTTTAAATTCGGGGCCTTTAAAGCTTAGTAAGATTGATAACAATCCAATGATTGTATCCACCTAACAAAATCCCCCCTCAAGAAGTGGGGGTTGTTAAGCGGACTTAATTAGGCAGCAAGTTTGCATGTTTTTAATACAAAACTCTGTTGCTTAATTCCTATAATAATTGTTAGGGGTGGAAGTTGTGTAGTCGATAACATAGTGGGGAGTTTCATAAGTATCACCCAATGATTGATTTTCGAAAAATACTTTTTTGTTGAGTCCTAATGAAAAAAAGAGCAACTTATATCATGAATACCTAATGTAGTGGCCAAACAATAAATTCGGAAGCAGAATGGTTGTTTTTGTTTGCTTACTGGGAACCATCCAAATTGTGTAGACAGATCAGTTGTGATATCAAATGGGATATGCTCTCAAAACTTGATACTTTTTTTTGAAATTAAGTCAAACTTGTTTGGGTCAAACTTCTCAAAAAAAATGGTGCCGACTGTTACTGAAAATTGGAGGAAAATTAAAACGGCGCGGAGTTTTTCGTTTTCCAGCACATACGCTTTGACAAACGTAATCACTCAGCAAGTTGCTAAGCAACCAAAATTTGCAAAAAAATATTGTGATGACGTGCCACTGCTGAAACTTGATGACGTGGCGACATATGACAACCAAATAGCGAATCAGAGCGCAAAATCACTCTCAAGCAAGAAAGCTTCGAAAGAGACTTTTTCCTGAGTTGCTTAATTTTACCTTTGTCAACTCAAAACCTAGTCATCTCTTTATTCAGCATTAATTGAGACTCCAAAATTATTAATCAATTGAAAAATCGAATTTCTTCTTCTCTTTGTGTTCTTCAATCAATATGACAATCACTTTTATCAAAAATTTTCCTCGCCAGCTCGAACTATTTCTCATTTTTTATTCAACTACAAATATTTTTTAGATTCCAAATTAATTCCTGATCAAACATTCTCCATGTTTTCAAAATTGAAAATCAAAAACGAAAAAATAACTGGTAACATCAAAGAAACATCGAATTGGAAGAAGGAGAGATAATGAATTTTGGTCCTTCATCCAACACCTTCGATTCTTTGCTGAAAGTAAATAAGACTCTTCACTCGTTCTCTTGAAGTAGGTCTGTTAAAGTTTTCATATACAATTTTTGAATCCAAAGCTCAGTTTTTATGCAGATGTTGGAAGAAATATACAAGTCTAATGGCATCTAATGACTTTTATTAAATGTTCTCAATGGTTAAAGTTGCATTGCGCAAAGTTCAATCTGGAAAAAAAAGAAGTACCACATGCTGATGCCACTCCTAATCAGAGACATTATCGCAGTAAATAAATCACAACTATTGAAATGCAATGACTTATTAAACTCCAATCAGTGCGTTGGTTTCGCGATAGTCTCGATTTAAGCGGCATCAATGCTTGCCAAAAAATTATAACTTCCGTTATCCACCTAAGTGCTGATACGCAAAAACATGGTAAAAACTAAGTGTTGATACGTAAAAACATGTGTTATACCACTGGGATTGTTCCTTGTAAAATTGAACACTTGTGAATCATTTATGGAAAGATTCAGTTTAACAGTCAGCCCGAACAATGGTCCCTTCAAAAATAGTCAAAGTTTTCTTTTCTTTTGTTCAGTATTAGGTCATTAGTTTGAAACCACTTCATTAGACTTTTTTGCATATATTTGGAACGACACTTACTCAACTGTGAAAAACTTCTGATAAGTTTCTAAGAATTCTACTCAAAAACGTGTTACAGATTCTGAATTTTAAGTGCTATATACTCTAAATGCCACCTCACCATTATGTGGTCATCCATAAAAAGTCTATCCGACTCCATACGACTTTGTTATAGCCTACTCATGAGGTTCATTAAATTCTTCATCAATGAAACATTCTTCAGCATCCAGTCGAAATGCCTCTGTCTATTCTTATGCTAAAGTGCAGCAATTCTGCAGCATGATTTTTGAAAACTCAAAAATGAAAGGTAGACTACAAAAAGCATTTAAAACTCTTCTTAGTGCAAAAAAAACGTTTCTTTCCCGACTCTAAGCGTCCATTTCAAAATCATTTTTTTACTTCTTATTTGAGTTCTGCACGATTTAATACAGTCGCAATTCCGGTAAGAGCAGTGCTAATTTGGAAAAACGAGGAAAATTTTTTGCAATCTTCTTATCGGCACAATCAAAACACACGCTTTTGAGTTCATTCTGAAAGCAATGATTAACATAGAGATAGCTTCCGCCCTTTTTAATTTGGTAAACTAATCCTGGCGGCATCAAAAACTATTTTTTTTTGTTTTCGAATTGACTTTTGTTTTCACTCATACTGAATTTGGAGAAAAAATAGAAACAAATGATGTGAACATCTTGTTCAAGCTCTACCATTAGTTGAACTCGAGAAGGTTGATAGTTTGTGTCCAAAAACTGAGTTGTTTAATTTGACTGCCACAATTGAAAGCCAACTGTACCTGAATAAAAACTCTGATTTATTGTGATAGAAAACACCGACTGATCATTTTTATATCACGACTGATGATGACCTACGGGACTTCGAGACTCTTCCGGTTAATCTTCTAACTATTGAATCAATGAGAGACATCTACTGATATGGCAAGCACCAACATGGTAGAGACATCCAACAACTCTGCATTAACATCATTTTACAAATATTCTGCAACTTTTTTGCTAAGAGGATGGCTGTTCTGAAAAAAAACTCAACTGTGAAAAATTCATCTGATAATTTTCTAAAACATCTACTCAAAAAGCATGTTACAGATTCTGATTTTTCTGTCCTATATACTCTAAATGAACCCCCACCATTATGTGATCACCCAAATATAGTCTATTCGACTCCATATGATTTTGTTAGAGCCTATCATGAGGTTTTGTTATTAAAACTAGACGATTACAATTGATTGAATCCAACACCAAAAACGGCTACAATTTATATCACTGGATGGCCAACTACTTCCAAAAGGTGTTTTTCAATTATGAATTTTTATTACAATTTTCAGAATATTAAATTGATTATGTAGCTCATTTAGGAAGTAAATTGAATTACTTTTATTTTCATCTTCTATTTGCTCCGAACTGCCTCTTTTAAAGAGTTGGCCCTTCTAAAGGATTGACCCTTTTAAAGAACAAAAATGGGCTACATTCCTAATTCATCCTTAAAACTCTAATGCTCTTTCTTCAAAACTACATTTCGGCCAAAGTTAGGTTCAAGTTTCTAAAGACCAATGGTAATGTCGCCTGCTCTAGCATTGTACAAAATTTTATCATCTTCTACAATTAACAAAGAACAATTACAATCGGATTCCAATTACGTACATGAAGCAAATTAATATACTTTACAAAGTTTCAACGCGGCAGACCTAAACCCCGCACCAACAAACATTTTAATAATTTTCAACTCCATGTGGATGATGATGATTCTTCGATCGAGGTAATACACGCAATTGATAGGGTGACAGGTCCAGCTTTTTCAATTGGAAGGAAATACCTCGCAAAATAAACATTCTTCAGCATCCAGTCGAAATGCATCTATCTATGCTTATGCTAAAGTGCAGCAATTCTGCACCATGATCTCTGAAAATTCAAAAATGAAAGATACTACAAAAAGCATCTACAACCCTTCTTAATGCAAAAAATCCATTTCTTTCCGGACTCTAACAGTCCTTTTCAAACTAACTTTTTTTCTTTTTCTTCTGAGTTTTGCAGAAATGAATACACTCGCATTTCCAGTAAAAGGAAAGACAATTTAGAAAACGAGGCAAATTTTCTGCCTTTTTGTTATCGGCACAATCAAAATGCACGCTCTCGATTACACTGTAAAAGCAATCATTAAACATAAAATCAGCTGCCATACTTCATAATTTGGTAAATGAACCCTAACGGCGTCCAAAAATACTTTTTTTTTCACTTCAAAACTGACTTCTGTTTTCACTCAACCTGAATTTAGGGGAAAATAGAAACAAATGCCGTGAACATCTTATCTTGTTCAAGCTCTTCCGTTAGTTGAATTCGAAAATTGTGATTGCCGTTGTCCAAAAATTGAGTTGTTTAATTTGATTGCCACAATTGAAAACCAATTGTACCTGTCTAAAAACTCTGATTTAGTGTTATAGAAAATATCGACTCATCATTTGCATACCACGACTGACGAAGACATACACAAATTCGAGGCTCATCTGGCTGACCTCCTACCTATTGAATCACTGAGAGGCATCTACTGCTACGGCAAACACCAACATAGTAGAGACATCCAACAAATCTGCATCAACTTCATTTTACAAATATTCTGTATCTTTTATGCTAAGAGGATGGATGTTTTGAGTTCAAATTGAGCCAGAAACTTAAACTTACTTGATTGAGTTTTCTTCTCATGAAAATAAGTTAACCGCATATGGTTAAGTAAATTAGAAGCTCTTGCTTGCATACGCGCCGCCACATTTGGTGAATGAATTTATTTTTTCCTATCCTTTTTTTCCTATCCCCCCACACCTCACACGACCTTCAATATATTAGTGTAGCGAGTGGTTTTACGAGGTTGAGTATGACGATCAAATATGTTTGTCGTGGCCTTATTAGTCTGTATGTAAATGTTCACAGCAATCGGACAATGTAGTCACAAATTTACATGTAAAAATTTGCAGGTGGGGGGGGGGGAAGGAAAAAGAGCCTTATATTTAACTAAAAAGTTTGTAAATGATTAGACTAATTGTAATTTCTAAGAAAATTTCCCAATTTTTTTTTCACGCCTGCAAGCCTAGCCTTGTCCATTTGAAACAGCCCTTTTAAGTGCTTTTATTCATATAGTATTTTTTTCGATTTTTAAATAAGATTTGTAAATATAGTAATCGGGCTCTTTTCCAATTGCTTCTTCAAAACTTTCTAAAATTCAGTTGATGAAAGTTTAAATAATTTGACTTTTGAATGTTCTATAATGCAAGAATGCGTGCAAGCGCAAACAAGTGATGAATTTTTACTACGTTTTTTTGTGCAAATTGTCAAATGAACGTTTTCCAACAACTTTATGATGTAGTCTTACGAAGGGTGGGAAGGGTGGGAAGGCTTTTCGGCTGCGTGGGGGAAGGGACAGTAAGAGAAGGAATAGTATCAAAAGCCTGCATTTACTTTTAGATATTTAAATTTTTATCTTGAAGTTACGAGGCGGATTTTAGTTTTGAAAACAAGCTAACACAGCACGTGCAAGATAGATTCATTAATTCCAACAAAATCAAAATTTTTTTCCACTTGCATTTAGGATTTAAAATATTTAACTACAAAAAAATATATATAACCGTTTGAAATGGCCGTGGAATTTGAGATCGTTTTCGTGGCAATTTTGCTGGTTTCTGTGTCAGCCACAGCTAATCAATCTAACGCCACAGCGACTGCAACGACCGTAGATGCATCCACAACATCTGCAACTACACTCAATGGGACGACAATAACTGCGACAATAACAAGTGCAACGTCAGCAGGTCAATCATAAGAAAGAGGGGCTCTTTTTTTAGTCCCCTACATCCTTTTCAAGTTCAATTTCATAAGCTATTTTAACAAGCCATAATGCAACGAAGTTTGGCATTGTGAATAAACTAACAATTGTGAACACTTTTTTTCATATTTTCAATCGTAATCTTAGCCATAATAACTTGTGCAAAGACTAAAAAATTAGACCGTTATGAGTGGGGTGGAAAACAGCAAAAAAGCTAATTAATAGGTTATACTTGAAAACATGGGCAGTGACGTACGTCAATTTCACTGCCTCAAATTATTCCAATCCACTCGCTTTTCCACTTTCCCCCACATTTCAGAATTTCCGTTTTTTCAATTATCTTACGTGTTTTTATGACTGAATGCGTGATTTTACGATATAATATATGAAAAAAAAATGTGTTCACAATACTTAGTTTGTTCACTGTGCAACATTTCATTACAATATGACAACCTAAAAAAATAATTTTTTTAAATTGAAATGCAAATGTGGAGGGGGGGGGGGGGGAGAAAAATAGCCCGAGCGAAAATAGGTAGTTGTTCCGGATTTCGCAAACGTCAGCAGGTTCCGCAAATGTGAGTGGATTCCACAAATTTATTTGGAGTCCACTGACAGTTGTGGTTTCAACGATAGCTGAAATTTACTGAACACATTTATCATTATTTGTTCATTGATTCCACAAACTGTTCCGGGATCCGCAAAATTTGTTGCAGTGTCCACAAATTTTGTTCCGGAATCAGTAAAACTGCCTTTTTTGGAGCAGTTTTGGGCAATACAGTTTTTTAGCTATTTGCCCGTAGAATACAAAGCCGCAAAGAAGATCAAAGAAGAATAAAAATGTTGCGGATTCCGCGACAGATCTGATTTTGGCCTGTTGCGAATTTCGTTACATTTTACAAAATGCACAGTTTGGCCTCCTAATGTACTGTGGCATCTTCCTCGTATCATTTTGTAGTAAACGGGAAATTTAGTTGTTTTGAAACCTCATTCTCAATTGATTTATTTCAAACCTTTTATTTCAAAAAATAGGCGCATACTCGCGAAACCAAATGCTCGATATTGCTTTCGCGTTACGGTGCACACGAACGTACTCTTTACTTTGGTAAAAATGCTCCTCAAATGACAGCGAGAGGAAGCTATTCTTCTCGCTGTCATTTGAGGAGCCTTTTTACCAAAGTAAACAGTACGTTCGTGTTAGTTTTAAAAAAAATGATTGGCAGTTAACATTTGAAACCCATTTGCGCTTTATCTGAATTTACTGGGAAAGCGTTCACTGATTGTTTGACAAGTCAGAGGGTCGTTTCAAGCGTGAGTTCTATGTTTCCCAAAACTGCGTAGAAAGCTCGCTTACCTTAACGAAATAGTCGTTTCCATAGCCAAACGTGGTGCGTAGCTTTCATTGGGTTATATTTAACATTTAATTTTTTGTGGGCCAGCTTTGTGGGTGCTTGCGTATTTCTAGACTTTATACCGAGCAGGAATGCTTTCTTGGCTCCCAGGAACTTCGTAGCAGTATCAGACCAAATGATGGGTCTTTCCCATTATAGCGCCCGAAAAAGATTTAGCCTCCAACTTTTTTAGTTATAGCTCCCCCCCAACGTTCCAATTATATACACACAATCCGTGTCTTACAGGATCAAGTGGCTTGGTGATGAGAAATATTGGTCATTTCCAAAACCCTATTAATGATGCAAATGTGTAGTCAAATGGTTGAAATAACAAATACAATATAACCATACTTAAACGTTAATATTTAAATTAATTATTTGATCTGCCTATAAGTTTGATTAGAAGCCTTTGGGGGCTATAACAGAAAAAGTTGAAGGACCTATAATGGTAAAGGTTTGGGGGGCTGTAGTTTTTTTTGATACTAGGCTGGGGGGTCTATACTGGGAAAGACCCAAATTAATAACGGAGTTCCAGGACGGGCAATGATTCTCTCGATCACCATTAAGAAGGAGTTTATATCCTTCGATCTAAAAATTTCAATCAGTTCAACCTTAAGGTCGAACATAGTAAGAAGAAACAATATCGATTCGCTGGTTTTTTTTTTGGATTGAGACGTAGAAAGTATTCTAAGCCGCAACTCATGATGAGAGCTAACGGGAACCTACCGTTCAACTGGAAGCTCGGCAATCTTTAAAGTGACAGCGCTTGCCTTACGTTTACTGTTTTTGAGGCAGCCAATTTCAACAGACTTTAACAAGGCATAATGATTAAGAGTTATGCACACATACTTGGCTAAATGAAACATTGTGCGCGTATAGTTCATAAATTGGAGGTGCTGTTGGCAAGGAAATACACTGACGACTGTTTTTACAAGGATTTGCCTGCCATCAGCAATGCTAGAACATTCCGATTCATCGAAGTAGCGAATGCGTCCTCTTGAACGAACAAGGCCGATGGGGCTAATCAAGGCTGCGCTTTGTTGCCTGACAATGATAAAAAGTCAGCCTCAAAAATTTCTTTTTGTAATAGCAACAACATTTTGTTTTTATGTTTCGAGTTCAACTAGATCCATTATTTCTTTAACTTTAGTGCAATTGTGCGTGAGGTTTGCGCTGAACCAGAGCATAAAAGCACCAAGCGCTGGAGCTAACGGAAGGAACTTAGATTTTCCCACGCAAACCAGACAGTCTATTGTTTCTTGACAAGATTAAAAGCTCCATCTAAACCAACATTGAGGCCACATGTCGGAAAGACAGGCAAAATTTCATAAATAATTTCAAACTCGGATTGTAGGCTAATTTTTTTTGAAAAGCTAGAACCATTCTTATAACTGACGATTTTCAAAGAATTGACGTAGAATTTTCTTGTTCCAGTGTCAGAAGGATCGTCTCCATTCAAAACGTAGAACCAATGGTCAACAGTCTTATTTCTGAAAATTTACCCAACCGTGTTGTTCGGGAAGGTAAGTTGTTAAATGTCCAAGTTCAATCATTGGAGAACAGTAGGGCTATCTTTCCGAATTAACTTTTTGTCAAAAAATCATCCAGATTTTTGACTATCGATTCATTTAAGCAGATAAAGAATAATGCGGCCTACAATTCGATTTTTGGTATAGAAAGCGCTTTCATGTGCACAACTCTTGGTTTTCGAAAACCAAATGACACATGTGGTTTTTAAGATTTTACTGAATCCTGAAGAAAAACTATCTTACAAAAGCTTTCTGAATTGTCCACAAATATGTGTAAGTAAACGCAAACAACGCATTATTAAATTTAATAACTCGCATTACGAATTTAGTAAACGTAAATGCATTGTTCTCATCTGCCCTAGTGTCGGCAAGACAGTAATCTAGGCGAGATAAAAACGCTTGATCATCCCCTTGCTAGTCGTTAATTTTTGCAGTTTAATTACCCTCGTACGGTGTGGTGCACTACGAGACCTGTGGGCCAAAAAACGTACGACAAAAAACTATAAAGAGTTCGTTGCGTTAACGAGATCTTAATCACTTGTTTTGAGCCCCGACTTGCAACCAAGGTGTCATCAAATTTGTCCCATTCGAGACCGAGAACCTGGGAAGGCGTCTCTCCACAATTAAGAATATCTCTGCGGATTGGTTATAAGTGCGTTTAAAATAATTTTAACCCTAAGAACTTCAATTCTGAACTTAGTTAAGTTAAAGCCAATTTTCGCCTAAAAATTACCTCTTCTTGGCTCAAGTTGAGTGAAGTGCAGGATCAGGATCCACACAGGAGTCTAAGTAATCGTCATATTAACTTTGCAAGTACTGCAGACTCTGAGTCAGTGAACTTCTTCTTATTACTCATTGCAGATCAATGCAAAGCATAACTTGCACATCTCGTCGATACTCTCAAACCAATAATACTTTTTTTTGCGAACTGATGTACAATCACATCAGCTAAGCTAATGTGTCCTTCCGTCACACAAAACGAAGAAAAATTAGTTCTTTGTGAGAAATTTCACCTGCAGAAGCATTACGTGAATCAGGCGAGACAACATAATATTGCTGACGAAAACGTAGAAAGATAAAAACAAGATTCTGCTTAAGTTTGCTTCCTACAAGCAACAATTTGATCAAATATGTGCCATGGAATGCAACCGCTTTGTTGAGGGTACGTCTCAATTTGTATTCACCACTGGATTGTGAGGGAGATAACACTCGAGTTTGCTGTTATTTGAAATTTTATGGGGACGAACTTGAATCATTAACGTAGCATTTGATTTTCTTTAGTTGTGGGTACTTCAGAAACCATTTTTCAACGAGTAAAGCTGATCGAGTGCCAATTAGCAAGTATCCGGCAGGGTGAAATTTTCATATGCTTAGAGAATGCCCACGTCAAACTTCTCACCGTCATGAATCGTTGTTGATTCAAGCCAAACAGATTCTTGTTTGTCAGCAGTAGAACGCGGGCTTACCTGATTTTCACCATCATACTCCAGCATCTTATTTTTTGATGTTCACCATATCACTCTAGCTTGTACAAGGACTTTATTTGCTTGGCAAAATCATTGTCTTTGATACTACACTTGAAACAAGTGAAAAAGAAAGCAGACGTTGTCGGTAGAGAACCATTTAAAATGGTCGGTAAAGAATCTCTATCGGAAGGTGGGATTGCTGACAGTTTCAGTACCAATATTCAGTTGTTCTTTCCATGAAGACCGTTTTTTCGAAAATGTATTCGAAGACGTCAAAGTTAGCAGACACTTTCATCTGAACCTGCTACGTTTTAACAGTACTAATTACATAGATACCATGATTATCAGATCTAAATCTTAAGGTGAAAGCCGCAGAAAACTGATCGATCGAGTTTATACCAAAGAAGGACTGAACGCGGAAGGAATTCAACTTTATCGGAGTTTGAAGACACTTCAAGGTTCAGAATCGGTTGTAAACCTTTTGAGGTAGTCAGTTTGATTGATTGTTTAAAATGGGGCAAATTGCATCTCGGTGTGTAGTGGAATCGTGTCCGCATTCCTCGCACTCGGTAAATTGTTTCTTGCGTTTTTTCCCTGTTTATCGGAAGCATAACCAGTTGCTCAGTTTGTGTTCGTGATCGCTTTTTTATATTAGCGCTTGCTGAATTGGCGCTCTTGTATTCTAGATATCCCGATTGAAGAACATTCGGTTGACATCATGAAGTAGTACAAAATGGATGCTAGCGCAGCCTTGTTAGAACATTTCATGGCTTCGGGAAATTCAAAGAACATTTAGCTTCCTTGTCGG
The DNA here is from genome assembly GCF_963678635.1 of Symsagittifera roscoffensis. Lineage (NCBI taxonomy): Eukaryota > Metazoa > Xenacoelomorpha > Acoela > Convolutidae > Symsagittifera > Symsagittifera roscoffensis. Next base: position 17,845,477 of record NC_087065.1, on the reverse strand, counting down.
CCCGAAAAACACGGCTTATTTTCTGCTGAGAATACTGCTCGCTGAGGTGGAGTTTTCATTCCTTAAGCAAAAAACGCAACCACAATGCTTGGTAAGCTATCAAATCCTTGCGAAGCATCAGGTTATATAGAAACCGGGAGTCATTGAATAGTGGAAGTCGGAGGAGACTTGGAACTTTTACTTTCAAACGGAGCATTGTTAACCACTGATGAAGGTTGTCCGGTCAAAGCTGATTTTTTGATTGTATAAGTAGCAAAATTATTTGCCCGAACTTTTTAATTTGCTCAGGTGATAAAAAGTGTAAGAAGGTAAGAACTGTGAATGAAGTATCATGGACCAGGTTTTGAACTGAGCTTTTTTTCCTGCGAGAAATATCTCGGGCAGTGAGTCTAGATGAGGCCTTTTCTGAAATTCTTCGCTTGTTGAAGCCAATCTTTTAGTCTATTCGATGGTCAACTGAAAAAAAAAACGTGGTATAGATGCTGATCTGACTCAGACTGTTCCAGCTAAACGGTTTCTAGGTGTTTGGCTATGCTACCTTAATGCGGTGTTCTTCGCTTAGTTTTTCCAGTTCGAAATGCTTTTCTCAATATCAGCCGCTTTTATTGCTCTCTTTGTTCATTTTGTGTTCGATGCTTCTGCTCCTTGAGAATAACTTCTTGGTGTTTGAAATTTAAACTATGCTCAATCTGTTTCTCAATTTCCTCTTGCTTCATTTTAGCTCTAAAATGATCTTTACGAAGCTCACTGGTTGTCAGGTTTTTGTCGTAAGTAGGTTTTCTTGATTTTGACTTATCATGTTTTGAAGGAGGTAATTTGAAATCTTGATTCACAAAGCGAGGCCTTCAAAACGGTGTCAGTTTCATGCAAATACGAGCTCTAATCGTGACATCGTGTTTAATCTTGACAAATCTTTTCCATCAAACAGCCACTTCGGCTAACAATTGGCTAGAATCGGGGTTTTTATCTGCTTAAACCACATGCTTGCCCTTCCTAGTTAGGATATATTCGAGAATTTGTATGACCTCATCAATTATTTGAACTAAGATCTCCTAACTGGTTTTTCTAAATTTTCATTTTTAGGATCTTGAATAATAAGTAGATCATTTTACTAGATTCTTCCATTATCCAGCAGCCTTTGGATTTAATTGGATTTTTTACTGTGACTGTTTTGATTTTTGCAAAAAAAAAACTGATAACTAAAGAGTGGTGTCCAAAGAGTGGTGAAGCAAACAAGCTGCTAGATTGATTATTTGGTCCTGAGAAGTCAAAGTTCGAAAAGGGCTCAAGCAAAACGCAATCTGGAGACCTGCTCTAAAACAGACAGTTTTTTATACCAGTCTACATGCTATCGAAGGGTATTTAAAATGAATTAATTAGCTTAGCAAAGCAGTACCGCTTTTCTCTTTCATTTAGGGTTTTCCGTTAAAATATTTTAAATAAGTATTCCGTGTTTTTTGATAACGTCCTATGGTATCCTCAAATTCTTGAAAGTTTTTGAAATGGGATCTTTTTTCGAGCATTTGCATAATTTAAAAGCTTAGACCAAAATATTAAAAGCTTGGCCAATAATTCAATTCGGAGGTTTCTTATTGTATCAGTCAAAAGTTTCTGACTTTTCTAAAATCATTGTTTTTTTTTCAAAATTAAACATTTGCTCAAGAGTTCTTTGGCTTTTATATCAAAATTTCGACCGGTTGTAGGTCAACCTCGAAAAAAATTGCGTGAAACTTTATCACATCTAATGTTCAGCGGACACAGAAAATTGAAGGGTTTTGGACATATTGTTAAGGCAAACACTCTACCATTCCTGTAGTTTTGAAGGAGTAGCTTTGTGGTCGCATCACAACCGCTATAAATTTGTCTAATTTGGTAATAATGACTACTTTGTTCACTTTGTATCACTGGGAGTAGTCGTTACTGGGCGGCAGGCCAACTACCGCGACGTGTTTGTGTTTGAGTAGTCGGTAGTTTTGATTTTTTTTTAGAAAAAAAATTATTCTGAATTGATTTTTAGTTAGAGAAAGGTAAAAAATAACGCTCAAAACTAAATCTTGATTTAACAATGTTTATAACAATTTAGGATTTATAGAAATTATCACAACAAAATTTTCGGTTCAAAAGAAGCTTTTCAGAGAAACTTTTTCTCTCGCTGGTAAATCTTAAAAGAACACTAAGTGCGTTAAGCTAAGATGAATCTATGAAGAACAAATCTGGGATATTTTTCGTAGCTCCCATTGGTTTTTGGACCCCCCAAAAAAAACTTCCACTGTTTGGGGGCTAGCCTTTTTTAAAACTAGGCTAACGCTTCTTAACATTCTGTGGGCACTGGGCCTCTGATTCGGTACTCTCCCGGAGATGACGTCGTTATCTCCTAATTTCTAATGTACGGAAGGGTTAGGATTCGTCCCGAATGTCCCACTGGACCTTCCGTTTCCGCAATCTTCTTCTGATAAGCGCCTTATCGTGTCTTCGTGTCACGATATGAAGCTCCGTTTTCCTTCTATTTTTCAATCCTCTCAATCGAATAATGTTTGTCTAGTAATTCGGCTGTTTTTTTTTGTATATTTCTTGTCAAAAGGGCCGCTTTTCGCATTTCTCAAAAATGTTCCAGTCAGAATCGAAACTTTGAACGTTTATATATATAGAACATTCTGAGTGTCTTTTTCACGTGCCTGAGTCTCAAGGTTCGACTGTGCCATCCGGAGGAATGGCACGCGTTTTTTAAACTAGGTTAGGGAGGAAATAATGGTGAAGGTTCAACGTCAAAATGATTTTTCCAAGTTCAGTTTCAACTGTGACGTGGAAAAGAGACCTAATGACAGTAACAGAGGTTGTTTTATGTTCTTTTTTCTAATTTGGTTTTTTCTTATTAATTTTCTTTCCAAGCATAAACCTCTATAATAAGAAAGAGCTAAAAAATTAATTTTTTCGTTCACTGATGTCTTAACTTAATTTTACATTAGACTCAAATCAACTGCTAAATTTTTTTTACTTATGGTTGTTTTCACTTCAGGTTTATATAATCTAAAGTTTTGTTTGTTCTTTAGTCTCTCCCGGTATTCAGGAAGAAGTTGGTGAATGTGGCAGCGATTGGATGCTAGCTGGCTTGGATTCAGGTGAGCTACCAAACTGCTAATCATCCAAGCATCCCACTAACGGCTCTTCCCTCCCACAACTTGCGAATTTCTACAAGTGATTTTGAGTCTTTACCATCATAGCCCATCCGCATAGTAGCAAAAAATATTGTTTAGCCAAATGCTAGATTGCAGAATATAATAGTCATATTAAAAATGCATGAAAACTATATGGGAATTGATTTCTGCCAGGCTAATATTCTACAGAAATTATCCAATATTTCAGTCTTTTTTGTCTGCTTGTTTGTGATAAGTTTGTGTTACGCTGGATAGCTGAAGACCATAAGTCAGAACGACATTTAAAAAATCATAGAACTAGTACTGCATCAAGACGTAATGTTAAGGAATATAACCTATATCTGAAAAAATTACACAAGCTTTTTTGAAATCAGGCACTAAAAGATGTTATTAACTTATTACATTTTGTATAGTTCGCTCAATCAGCGAGTCGAAATGCCAGGTACCAAAACTTTTTTTTAGAAAACTAGATATCCGCTAAATATATGAAAACCGATTTGAATAATTGTTCTTTTGTTAGTTTTTGACCAACTGGCCTAACTTGATGATAAAACAATGGTTCTTTTCTACCACCCCCATATTTAAGTTTTTCTTTTTTGTATTGCTGTACGTATCATTACGGAGCGAAAATCATATACGCAGTTTTAGCCATACTCATGGCAGGGTACTAAAGTGTTATGCTGGCCACATTTAGCTCAAAAGATCGGCTCTTTCCCACTTTCCCCCCTTTCAAATTCATTTTTGAAAACGTTATTTAACGTTGTCGTAATGCAATGAAAATGCAATTATGAACAGATTTGTTCTTCATACTTTACAGCGTAACATCACGCATTTAGCCGTAATAACGCTTAAAACAAACATAAGTACCGATATTTTGAAAGGTGAGGGGGGGGGGGGAGTGGAAAAGAGCCAAAAGATCATTTCCCGGAGGGACCAGAGTTTTGTAAAAGTGGTCTGAATAAAAAATCACCCCAATCATATAGATTTCTCATTTTCTTTGAAATTTGACCACGAAAAGAAAGAGTAAGCGTTAAAGAAATATCAGAAAGGCGGATTTTTGCGATTTTTTCAACATGTCGAGATTTTTTCAACAAAGTCAGTGTTTTATACGTTTACTTGCGTGCATTACTCTTTTCCAATCTTCGGTTGCTTATGTTTTGTAAACTGCACTCTAAGTAGCGTCAAAACTGCTTTTTCAGTAACAATGATTTTTCAAATAATTGTATTAAAAAAATAACTGATACTATGTAATTATATTCCAAATTAAACATTAAACTAGTATCCTAAATGCTAGCAACTGTTGATCGATATGTTCAAAAACTGTTATATCGGCTAACGCTACAAACCATGCCAATTTTAAAGCCTTTTGTACTGTTTCTGGTCGAAAGAAGTAGTGTGAGCTTTTGAGCAACTGGCCTAACTCATCGATTAAAGAACGGTTCTTTAAAAGACACCAGACATGTATTTTTTTCCATTATGAAAATTGAAAAAAATTTGGTCATCGTTTTTTAGATTTGCATTGATGCAGTTTCTTCAAATTGAAAAAAAATAACGTAATTTTTTGGTTTAAATAATTATGATTTTCATTGTTAAGTAAATTTTTAGTAGAAAGATTTAATTTCATTAGGGATTTTTTTCATTAGTCTAGTTCACAAAAATTCTCAAATCAATTTTATTAGGTTGCAACGTTCGAAAACAGTTAGTGAAATTTTAAAAAAATTTTCTGTGTGTACCTATTATATTTTTTGATATATCAGAATTTTGAATTGCAGAAGTTTGCACAATCAGAGCAAATTTTCATTTCTCAGCTTCGTTGCTTTTCCAATGATATCCAATTTTATCAGATATTTCTTCCAGTAGCATCAAAGTTGATTTTTTTTTCGTAAAATTATTGACTTTCAATTAAACATTTTGTGGCAAAAATTGATATTATTAATCCTAATTGATCCTAATTAATCTAATATTGATGATTAATCTAATCCTAATATTGATGATCCTAATTAATCTAAAATCCTAAACGCTAGCAAAGTTTGTCGATAAATTCAAAGGTTGTTTTAACGGTTTTTGCTACAAGACACGCCCAATTTGAACCATCTCGTTTTGTCTCTGGTCAAATATCAAAAAAAGTTAGGTTTAAAAACATGAATTTCAATTTCTACGTCCTTATATCAAGTTTTGAAATTGTAAAAGAAAAGTTTAAACTTTTGTATAAATTGTATAAGAAAAGCGTATTTTAAGGCTATTAATAAAATTGAATTAAGTTTATTTAGACTCGATTGAAATGGAAAATTTTTAAAGCTTAAGCGATAAAAATAAGATAATTAAAAATAAAAGAGGTTTGATGGAGGGATCGACTGTTGAAATTTTTTTTTCAATCTAAGTTATTAGACGTTCCTTTCAGATAAAGTACTTGTGCACAAAATTATTATACCAAAAAAATTATTATACCCTTGGGAGGAAATTCTCCGGCAGATAACGGGAGAAAAGTTCATTCAAGAACTAAAACCAATGTTCTAACTTCAAAAAATAAAACATCTTTTATTCTGCCTGAACTTCTTAGCAAAACCTTGAAATTTCCTGTTTTTCTATAACTGATTTTCTGTTAGTAATGACTTCACATTACTAACAGAAAATCAGTTATAGAAAAACAGGAAATTTCAAGGTTTTGCTAAGAAGTTCAGGCAGAATAAAAGATGTTTTATTTTTTGAAGTTAGAACATTGGTTTTAGTTCTTGAATGAACTTTTCTCCCGTTATCTGCCGGAGAATTTCCTCCCAAGGGTATAATAATTTTTTTGGTATAATAATTTTTTTCATTGGCGACGGAGACATAAATAACTTGTGCACAATTAATGAACCTTGTGAACTTTATACCAAACGTTTGAGGTTCCCAAGATTCAGAAAATGAACATAAGAATAAAGCTAGGGAGGCCAGAAATAAAGACGTTATGCGAGTTTACGAAGACTCAGCGGAAAAGACAATTAAGGAGGGAAAAACGAAAATCCGGGGACATATGAAGAAAGGAAACAGACAAACAAGTAAGACCAAAAAGAGTCTTCTCACAAAAACATTTCGGGTGAAAAATGTATCTGCCAATTTTAAAGATATCTTCAAATTTTTAGAAACCGCATTTGTAAATTCAGCAATTATCACTTTCGAACGGTACAATTTGTTGAGCGGGAAGCATATGGACAGAAAGTCTTATGAAAAAACCTGAGAAGCTCTCTTAAATTTAGCAAGAATTTGCCAGATTGTAGTACACGATCGGGAACATTAAATCGATTGCATGCATTGAATCACGCGAGTATTGATAAAAAAGAGTTTCAACTGTCTTCAAATTACAAAGATTACCAGAGCCATTAACAATGACAAAAAGCACAAAAAACTAACCCTGTAAAAAGAGAAGCAAGCCTCAATATTAAGTAACCAATTCTTGCAAGGCGTTTCTCAGGGATTTTCTTAATGTTTGTCTGGCAAAAGAAATAACTTGTAACATTTAAAAAGAAAAGTCTTTTTGAAATTTTAAATAACTCAAAAGTGAAAAAACCGGCTGTAAAAACAGTAGACAAAAATTTACAACTGCAAAAGTGTTAAGATTCCTCTCCGGGATCTCAGTTGGCCAACAAGAAAGTTTTTGTGTTTTAAAAACCCTTGGACGCAAGAAGGAATCAGTGATATTGATAACTATTCAGTACTGAACTTCAGAACCATCAACGACGAAAACGGCCTGGAGACAAATGTGCCAGTCGGTCATATTTGGAAGTTTGACCTTGAGAGAAGCAAAAAACACTTAATTTTGGAGTGAAATTTAATTTTTCAAAATTTCGAATGGAACCTGTCATGCACGATTTTCTCGCGATAACTGAAAATCAGAAAAGAGAAGTCAGAACAATCGAGTGACAATCGCGGGAAAATTGCTAGAAAAATCAGTGGGAAATTGCTATTCGCAATTTCAGTAGCGATAATAATCTAGAGTAGAGCTGTCCCATCTAGAAGAGAGACGAGCGCATCCCCACGAACTGGATTGTTGTGATTGGAGTATTATTCTAAACTGGACTAGAGTGAACCTTCGGTGGAAAGGTGGACAGCTAGAGTGTCCCAATGGTTCACGAGAACTGACATTCTGGAGTACAAACTTGCTCTTGTTATTAAAACTGACAAACATTAAACTCATTTTAGTTACTTTATTGATTCTTGATTTGCTCACCGACTTATTTACTTCCTGATTCTTGAGCGTGCTACAATGTGAGTACTCATTTAAATTTCTAGAGTGTGTTTTATAATTGTTATGTTGAGGTAAGGCGAATTTTAGGTTGATCCATCTGAAATGGATCAAAGTTCCACCGTCTAATAAAAAGTAACTTAACGGATTGTTCCGACCCGGTTTTTAACGGCGTTCATGTATTTTGGGTATCTAGAGACCTGAGTATGGGGACGTTATTAATTCTAGAGTGGGGGGAATATTTTAGTAGTAGCCTTTAAGCTGTAACGGGTCGTGGTCTCGTGTCACAAGCGAACCGAATTGGCTCCGACTGATTTGAGGTGGAAAAACACAAGAGATAGTGTCCCTGACTCTTGAGCCAATAGTTATAGGGCCTATTTTTCTTAAGCCTCATGTGTGACTGCAGTAGACGAATGTTACATAGTGTTTTTATGGCGCTCCTGGGTGTTTACGACATCAAGACTACGGAGTCGAACCCACTTGAGACAACTTCGGGCTGAATGCCCATTCTAGAGTACCGGCGGTGCGGTTCGACAGGAACGTGCAAACCTTCCGGTTGTACCGTGATAACTTTTTAAGAAAACTCGAGAAAACTTCCTGGTACGCTCTCCGAACGAGGCTTAGCTAACCGAGTAAAGGGGGGCAACTAGGGGGACAAAAACACGAGCAAAAAGACAAAAAGCAAAACAAAAAACCAAAAAAGAATAGAAAAAGGAACAAAAACCATAAAACGAAAAAAGACAGTGACTTTGACACCAGATTAGTTGGATCAAACCTTTATATTAATTAAATAGTATACCCATACTGTTTTACAAGTTCGATCGTTTCGATCAACCTAGTAATTTAATCCAGTAACCTTAATAAAGAGCCCGAGTGTGGGGCGTTGTCAAGGGTTTTCAGATAGCTTGGAACTTAGCTGAACCAATAGGAGACTTGACTGGAAGAGGTGACCAGCCGAGTGGGAAAGTGGTTCAGGAGCACTTGAGCTGAACCAATTGGAGACTTGACTGGAAGAGGTGACCAGCCGAGTGGGAAAGCGGTTCAGGAGCACTTGAGCTGAACCAATAGGAGACTGGACTGGAAGAGGTGACCAGTCGAGTGGGAAAGTAGCCAAGAAGGATTTGGCAGTTCTCGAGTTCTCAAGTTGAGCAGAACGGGTATCGTTGAAATTCACATTACATTATAGGAAATAAGTGTAAAATTGGATAAGCGATATCCCCCGGTTTTGAGAAACGTTTTTACTTGAGCAGGCCTGGAGACAGGTTTACGGTTTTCTCTTGAGAGGTTTAGCACCCGGCGCTTAAGGTAATTTTAGGTTTAAGAAGGGGGGCTAAAAAGGGGGGAGGTTAGAAGGGGGGCTGGTTAAGTTAGAGGTTGGCGGTTGTAAATTGTAAAAAGGGGGAAAATTAGAGTAACTAATTAGTCGACATCGTTGACTTAGTTACATTAGACATTAACACGCGTTGGTAATAATAAGTGGATATCGAAATTTGAAATTGAGTTAAAGGAAGGTACCCTGGTCGGATCGGTAGGGGGGACGGACATAGACAGTTTTTGTGATACCCCATAAGATCGCTAGCAGGGGGGAAGGAAACGAGTGGCAATTAGGTACCAGACATTTTTTTTCGACGAAAGGTAGACATTAGTCACCTTTGGATTTTAGGTGGGCTCATTTTTCAGTTTTTATTACTTTTACTGGCTTGGAATTTTTGTTGCATTTTGGGGAGGATTTGTGTTTAGTTTTTATACGAACAGGTGATCACAAGATACCTGCGCACAGGTTTGGGTCTCAAGTTACTTGGAACATTGAAATAGAGGTAACTAAAAAGAAATAAGAAAAAAGGGGGTCAGCATTTGGCTTTTAAGAGAGGGTTTTTGGGCAAATTTTACTAGAGCTTGAGTGGTGGTACAAGGTACAGTGAATCAAGAAGTCCCCATAACGAAGAAGAGAGAGGTCCCACCGCTCAGACACTTGTCAACAGTCTTGGGACAGTGCCAAAGAAGTCCTAGGACAGTGTTGGACCAGAACAGTCTTGATACAGTCTTGGGACAGTGGTCTTGGGACAGTGGTCTTGGGACAGGGTCTTGGGACAGTGGTCTTGGGACAGTGGTCTTGGGATAGGGTCTTGGGACAGTGGTCTTGGGACAGTGGTCTTGGGGCAAGGGTCTTGGGACAAGGTCTTGGGACAGTGGTCTTGGGACAGGGTCTTGGGACAAGGGTCTTGAGACAGTGGTCTTGGGACAGTATCCTTGGGACACTAGCCTTGGGATAGTAGTCTTGGGACAGTAGTCTTGGGACACTAGCCTTGGGACAGTAGTCTTGGGACACTAGCCTTGGGACACTAGCCTTGGGACAGTAGTCTTGGGACACTAGCCTTGGGACACTAGCCTTGGGACAGTAGTCTTGGGACACTAGCCTTGGGACAGTAGTCTTGGGACACTAGCCTTGGGACAGTAGTCTTGGGACACTAGCCTCGGGACACTAGCCTTGGGACAGTAGTCTTGGGACACTAGCCTCGGTACAGTAGTCTTGGGACACTAGCCTTGGGACACTGGCCTTGGGACAGTGGTCTTCGGACACTAGCCTTGGGACACTGAGGGAGTACTGGGACATTACCGAACAGTCTTGGGACAGTAAAAGGAAGCCTGGGACGGTACGAAGAAGAGTAGGGACGGTAACTGGAAGTCTAAGGACAGTATAAAAATTGAAGTAAAATTACAACAAGCTGTTTTAAGACAGGATTAAGACTGAACAAGACTAATTGGAACCCGGTACAGTTGGGACCACGAATAAAGAAAATTACTCGAAGATTTTAGAGAACTGGAACAAGGTTTTTATCACGTTGTATATTTTCTTTTAAGAATTTGTTTCCACAAAATTTTTTCATTCTTAGAATAGAATTGTATATAAAATAATATTGTAAATAAGAGCAATTGTAAATAGAAATAATGAGACGGAGTAGGGTACCGGTGCTTGAAAAAAGGTCAAGTGGATCAAACACGAAATATAACTCGTCGCTGCGTGGAACGACATCAAGGGGCCCAGGCAAAACAAAAAATAACTTTTCAGTTAGCATGGTCAGCACGAGAAGTGGCGCCGAGAGCAAGACGCGAGAAGATGCGAGGGAAAAACAGGTGGAGCCCACAATCGAAATCGACCTAGAGACACCAGACCAGAGCGTAGATGAAGTGGAAAAAAAGACAACGGAATCCACACCGATGCCCCATATGGAAGATCAAAATCCAAAAACCGTGGAGTTTTCGCCGATAGACGCGTTGGAAGACACAACAGGCAATACCCGAGAAACGGTGAAAGATGACTCTCAAGTAAAGAAGACATCTTTTACAGAAAAGTTGGCGATGATGGTCGGAATGAAATCGAAAGACAACACGGCCGAGGAATCACAGACTGGAAGAGCACGAACATTTGGGACAGTGAGCACAAAGGCGACAGAAGCCGACCCAAAGGAAGAACAAGCCAGAAAGGAAGCGACAGCTGGAAACAAGACAACAGCTGATCATGAAACAGCTACCCTTGAGCTTGGAGACCTGATGACAAAACTAAATCAGATCGACAAGAGACTGAAGTACAGTGAGGAAGATAGAGACTTAATAAGGAAAGAGCTGAAATACAACAAACACGAGTATCTGGATAGTTATTTTAACCTGGCTAAGGCGACAGACGAGAGACTCCAGCAGATGTCGAACAAGGTGGATGCCACCAATGAAGAACGAGATAAGGACATCAAAAAAGATATGCAACAGTTGAAAAACCGATATGATGATGTCAACAGCCAATTAGGTAGCCTGGAAAAGAGAATGGACATAATGAACAGGAATCAGGCCGAAAGTTCGTGTGCAATACAGGCGAAGTTGGATGCAATCTTGAGAAATTCTACCTCACAAGAAAGACCGGCAGCGGATCGCACGCAAGGCACCAGAGTTGACTTTGTGGAACCACAAAGGGGCAAACGGCAATCGACACCGTTGCCCTTAACCCGGGACACGGTGAGCATAGCACCAACAGCTGCTAAAACAATCATGAAGAATGGAACTTCAAGTACAACGACTGCCTCGGGGGACTCAACGGCTAGCAGCAACGCAGGTCCGGATGCTATGACATGGGCAAGCACTTGGGAGATGATGAACAGGACTCTGGAGGCCTTCGCCACGAGGAACACTGACTCGAGCGATAGGAGGGACGGAAAATCAAGAAAAACTTTCAAGAAGCCAAAGGAATTCAAAGACGACTCCGATGGATGCATCGACACTTGGGTGGAAGTGATGAGATTACACCTAGAGCAAGATAACTTAAATGATGAAAGACAAGCATGCACGGCCATACTCAGCAACTTAGAAGGCACGGCATTAAAATGCGTGGTCGCAAAGAAGGAAGAAGAACGCGACACCGCGGACAAGATCTTCGAGATATTACTGAATCGATTCGGGTCCGGCATGAAGGGTCACCAAGCGATGATGCGATTTGAAAAGAGAAGGCAGAGGGACGACGAGTCAATAGATCGGTTCCTAGATGATCTCGAGAGCTTGAGAAGAAGGAGTGACCCAGAGGAGTCGACAAACAGAAGAAACTTCAGCATTGCCTCGAAGTTCATTGATGGGGTAAAAAGTGATGACTTAAGGACAATGTTAGCTACATACTACACATTGTCGAAAGACAGCGCACCAACCCCAGAAGAAATGAGACAGAAATCAAGGGAATACATGCTGATGAAGCCCAAGAAATACTCATATTCGGAAAACAGGAACACACAGGGGGGAAGCCAACCCCAGAGGTCATCATGGTACAAACCTAGAGATGATATGGACAAACGCAGATCATGCGCGAACTGCGGGTCAGCGGACCACCACGTGGCTGACTGCACAACATACAAACAAGGCATGAAGAGCCTAGGATACGCACCGGATGAGGAGGACATGAGCCAGATGGAGGAACACGAGTACTATAATGGCTTAATCATCAAGATAGGCGCTAGATGCTTCTTCTGTAACCAGGAGGGGCACTTCAGAATGGATTGTCCCTTGTTCTGGGAAGCGGTCAAGGACCAGAGTCACCCCAAACATAAGTTGGCATTAGCGGCGGTGCAGAATCAGCGGAACAGGCAAAACGAATTTGAATCGAGGAACTTAGGAACAACAAGCACGGAATTGCCGACGAAGACAGTGAAAGCTGTAACACATGTTAATGGTGCGATAGAATCCGCGGCAGGGAATTCTCTGGAGATAAATTATGAGAAAGCGGCGACGGAAGCAATTGCCAAAGTGAAACAGGATCTGGCTGCGAAAGAAATAGAGCAACGACTAAAGCTGGAGATCGAAAAACAGAATTTTAACGAAGCATTAACCGGATCGAACCCAACACCAGAGGCTGTACCAGGCTCAACAAAGACCGGGAATTGTAACACTGTAAAAATGGTGACAGGTAAGCCTTTTGGCATATCGAAAATCGGGGCAAGAATAATGTCGATAATCACAGTGGGCGGCCACGAGGTAACCAGAAACTTGAGCGAGCCGAGCGACCAGACAATAATGCACATTGACGTGTATGCAGACTATTTGAGTGGTATAAGCCCACAAACGACTTCTAGAGCACTGAGAGCACTACTCATGAGAGGGGGCAGCAAGTCGGTACGTGTTGATAGCAGATATACTGAAGCTTATGGTCCACACGAGGTGATGCTAAATATAGATGGGATTAACATCTATACCAAGACGATGATAACATGTGACGAAGACCTAATTGGACAAATCTACGTAGGGAAAGATGAATTGAAAGTGAGATCGATTGGACACTGCGCCATGCTTGAAGAAGATGCAATGCACATCGGGACGGAGGCAGATGTGACAGGGCACGTGCTGGATATAAGTGGCAAAAAGACTCAGTTGCGTGGGTTGCTTGACACGGGAGCAGTCTTGAGCGTCATACCAATCGAAACTTGGGAGAGGATGGGCTTTGACAAAGGTGACTTGATAGACTCGAGAATACGGCTGTCAGCTGCAAACAAAGGGGCCCTTCGGGTGCTGGGCAGGACGCCGATAATAGCCCTCAATTTGGGGGAACGTAACCTGTGGATGAGCTTTATCGTGGTAGAAAACCTAGATGAATCTGACCAATTCATTTTGGGCAGAGACTTCATCAGGAATTTCGACGTAACGATTGATCTAATTAACGCGATGTTCAGGATACGGAACCCGGATAGGAGGTACGCAATCAAACCGGTAAATTTAATAATGGCAAATGAAAACAAAGCATCGGTATTCTTGAGTAGGAGGGTGAGGCTAAAAGCTAATGAAGCGGCAATCGTAAGTTTGAGGATGAAAAATTACAATGAACTAAGTGACAACAAGCAAGTGTGTATAGTTCCGAATCCTAATAGTCAAAGTGCTGCTGTTTTAGGAAGATCATTTTCGATAACGAAGAGCGGCCTCTGCGTCAGTGTCTTGTTGAATACCCTTGATATACCGATCACGATACAGAGAGGGAGGAAACTGGGATATGCTTTACCGGTTAAAACTCGATATGAAACAATTGAGAACTCAAAACAAAATGAAGTTGTTGATTGTCCCAATCACAGGGACAAAATTTGTATCTTGAGACGATTGCAGAAAATAAAAGATTCTTCAGGTCTTATTAAATCACTTAAGTCAGAAACGGATGATGGGCTGTCGAGCTGTTCGAACTTTCCAGAGCGACCCACACTAGATGAAACGCAAACTGATAAACCGGTTCTGCCGGAGATTGAACATTTGAGGGGCAAACTGAAAAATGAACAGCTCGAAGCCATCAAGGACGTACTAGAGCGGAACGAGGAAGTTTTTTCGAGGCATAAGGCGGATATCGGGTGTTGTAATTTCGTTGAGCATGAGATAGAACTTGAGGAAAACGCGGTACCACACAGGGAGGGGGCGAGGCGAATGACCCCACACAAATCGGACGCGTGTAGAAAAGAAATCGAGACGTTACTAGAGTATGACATGATAGAACCATCCAAGTCACCGTGGGCGTGTGGAGTAGTGATGGCCAAAAAGAAAGGCGACCAGTTGAGGTTTTGTTGTGACTTTCGATACCTGAACTCCGTCACGGTGAAGGATGCCTATCCCATACCTAGGATTGATGAGAGCCTCTCGAAGTTAGGTGATGCAAAATTTTTTACGACTCTTGATTTAGGCTCGGCCTTTTGGCAGGTACCACTACGGAAGCAGGACAGGGACAAGACAGGGTTTGCCTGCGAGTTGGGTCTGTTTCAGTGGAAACGGATGCCGTTTGGACTTTGCAATGCCACAGCCACGTTTCAGCGATTGATGGCACACGCGCTGATAGGCGTGACAAAGAAGTATGGCAATCTGGTAATGTGCTACGTGGATGACGTGGTAATAGCAACGCCAACACTAGAAGACCACATTGAGAGACTGGACGAGGTGTTCGCGTGCATGAAAAGATCGGGGCTAAAGTGTAAACCATCAAAGTGCGAGATACTCAAGGACTCAATAAAATACTTGGGCAGGATGGTAGACAAGCACGGCATCAGACCTGATCCAGACGCCGTGGAAGCAGTCCTAACCTGGAAGTCACCGAAGACGGAACACCAGTTGATGAGCTTCCTGGGTTTTGCAAATTACTATAGGGAATTCGTCAAAAGCTATGCGGACAAGGTTTATCCGATGCAACAGTTAATGAGGCACAAGGGCGAGAAGTTTACGTGGAATAACGCAGCAGAAGAGTCATTCCAGAGAATAAAGAAAGAGTTGTGCGAGGCACCAGTACTAGGGATGCCAACAGAGAAGGGGATGTACGTACTGGATACGGACGTGTCGGTAGTAGCGATATCTGGAATTCTCCACCAAGAACAAGAGTGGAACGGGAAGACAGTCTTGAGACCAATAGCGTACGGGAGCAAAGTCCTGAGTGACACGGAAATGAAGTACGGATCACCGAAAGCAGAGATGTTCGCGGTGGTTACCTTTGTCGAGAAATACAAGGCATACCTGGGCAGTGAGCCATTCAAGTTGCGAGTCGACAACAGAGCACTGAGCTGGCTGAAAACGTACTCAATGGACCAAAGTTACATTGGGAGGTGGATAGTTCGCCTAGACGGATACAACATGATAATTGAGCACAGAACGCGAGATAAACATCAGAATGCCGACAGCTTGAGTAAGAAGACGGAGTTCTATGAGAGACAAGAGCAAAGAGAAGCAGACAGACCCGAAATCAAAGATGGCTTCTCATTCATGGACAAGGAAACGTACGACAGCCTTCCACTCACGAGATGGCTGGACAAGTCAGGCAAACCGATAGAAGATCATCCTGAATTGCCTAAAGAGCCTCCAGAGAAGACCATCTTGAAGAAGAGCAAGGGGATTCCGATTGAGATTATACTCAAGTCGAAGATCGTGAAGGAGACGCTCAAGGCAAAAGGCTATGATATTAACCAGGTGGAAGCAGGAACTGCACAGATAGATGATGACTTAATGAGGTTGCTCGAGAAACTATCAGATGATAAGCCCGTGATCCAAGAGAAGGGTCAAGAGAAACCGGAATTCACTATACTTCGGAGAAAAGAGACAGTGAACGATACTGACTCATCAAGAGGAAGCGTCACTGACAGCAAAGACGTCGTGCGCTCACTAGTTGACAAAATCCCCGAAGACATTCTGGAGCAGACCAAGGTTAGGAAAAAGAAAGTGACGTTCAAAGAAGATACTGAACACCTGGGACTAGGTCAAGAGTCCGGGGAGTGTTCCAGGTTCACGGAAGAAGGAACCGGAGAAGGAAAATTGTCCGGGGAGCGTGAAGGATGGGATGAAGACTCGGATGAGAGCAGCGAAAACCAAGACAGTCTGTGCATGATATTGGCGGAAGAGAAGACAAGGCACCACGACAGGGAGTTACAGACGGATCCATCTTCAGGAACATACAACATGGACATACAGGAGATGCGAGGTGGTGAGGAACTTGAGAAAATTGCGGTTGCAAGGAAACCATTCAGGGAACTATCATGCAACTCAAACATCAGAACGAATCTGGTGCCAGAAGATGATATGAAAATCGTGAAAAGGATGATATGCTTGAAACTGAGTGATGACATCCACAACCCTGGTGAGATGAATGGACAAATCATGGCGCTAAAGGAGCATGTCAAGGCAAGATATAGGCTGTCAGACCTAATAAGAGCCCAGAAGAATGACAAAATGACAAGTAACCTCTCCAAATGGATCCAGTCGGGGGTCAAGGAGAAGGGGGAACTTGAGGAAGACAGCTACAAGATCTTGAGCCAGTTCTACAAAGAAAAGAAAGACTTACTTTATCACACAGCTGATGGGGTGGTAGCGTGCAAGAGGAGAGATGAGGAAAAGATATTACACAAACACAACCTCATCATACTACCACAATTGTACCAGACGGAGGTGCTTTTCAGATCACACGACCAGATGGGCCACCAGGGGATAGACAAAGTGCAACAAAGGATACTTCACAGGTTTGATTGGCCGGGAATGAGAAAAGCTTGCGAGAGATGGGTGAATGCCTGCCTAGCATGCCTTCAGGTAAAAGACCCAAGGAAGATGAAGTTTCCCCTCAAGTCTGTCGAGAGTTCGGAATTCAATGAAGTGGTGCAGATAGACCATCAGAAAATCTGCATGACGGAGTCGGGTTATAACCAGATACTGGTTATAATAGATCACTTCACAAAGTTGGCGGAAGCGGTCCCATGCCAAACAGCCTCGGCCGAGGAGACATGTGATCATCTGATAACGCATTGGATATCGCGGTATGGTTGTCCAATGACTTTCCAGTCGGACAACGGCAAAGCTTTTGTGGGGGACTTAACAAAAGAATTGATGAAGAGATCGCATATTGCTCAAGCACACTCGACGACCTATCATCCACAGACCAATGGGTTGGTGGAGAGACAGAACAGGACACTGGTCAACATGTTAAGGGTGTACTGCTCAAGATACATGACAGACTGGGACAAATACCTGCCACAGGTAGTAGGAGCCTATAACAGTACTCAGCACTCAACGACGGGCATCAGTCCTTTCATGATGTTGACGGGCAGGGAGAGAGCAATGCCTCTGACGTTCTTCTACCCGGAATACGAGGGGAAGAGGACGTCGCCTCAAGCATATGTGAAGGAAGCGATCAAAAGACAACAAGAGCTAAACGAGCTGTGTAGGAGGAATACGGCGCAAGCGCAAATGAGGCAACGCAAGAAGTATGACGAAAAATTTTTACAAGCAAAGCCATACGAAGTGGGCCAGTACGTGTGGGTCTTCCAAAATGTCATACCGCCCAAGGAAACAAAGAAACTACTCAAGAAGTGGAGAGGACCGTTCATGATAACGGAAGTACATCAACAAGGACGGTTCTACCGCTTGAGTACTGGGCGAGCAGCACATTACGAAAATCTGAAGCCTCATGTCCCGTCCCCAGAGGATTGGTGCATACCGAAGGACATGGAGGGTCTTGAGTACCTGGTGGTAGAGCCAGCGTGTGAAGTGAATGAGAAAGGCACTAGAGAGAAAAATGATGGTAATGAGAACTTGAGTTTGGACGACAATGAAAAGATAGGAGTGGAGTCTGATGCAGGATCATTTGTAGAAGAAGACTGGAACGACCCGGAGCAAGACGAGGTGCCGAAGTGGATGGAGCCGGATCGACCAACACCACCGGAAACCAGGACTGGCAATCGTAAACGCACCGGCATGAGGTACAACAGGTACGGGGATGACTTCTTGATCGATAAGATACAGCCAGACAAATTGGGCGAGGAATTACTGAAGGCAGGCGAACTGGAAGCCGGAGAGGAATGGCAGGTCATTGACGATGGTGGTCATTATCCGCAGGATGATTACTCGACGCCAGAATTAGAAACGGATCTCGAACAGAGTGAGATAGAGAGGAGGGAGAACACGAACTTGAGGATTCTAGAGTGGATGCGTGATGTCAAAGACGAGAGCCAAGAAGGACAAAGCATTCAGCAAGTCGATGTATCAGCAGCAAATTACATGAAGACAGAGGACCCTCTTTTCGGATGGACGGCAACAGACAGGCCACTGGACATTCCTCAGGACAATTCAGACCCGACAACATCGACGGGGACGTCGATAAATATTTTTGTCCGGGGAGTGGGGGTAGGACTTACCCACACCGAAAATTTGATGATAAAGAAGCTCAAGGAAGTGAGAGAAACGAGCGAATTGGAACTGGAGGAAGAAGAGCCAGAGCCTACTATAGGTCGGAATTTCAAAACAAAATTCGAAATACCCAATGAATACTCGGAGAACATCATGATAACGGACAGCGACTTCATCCTGTCAAACAGGACCAGCGCGATCTGCATCACGGCGGACATGAGTTTCAAATCAAGATTAGAAGCTGATTTGAAAAGAGAGTACCAGAATGTAGAGTTTCTGTTCAGACAGAGACCAGGACTGGTAGGCATGGCAGCGCTTCCACCGTCAGTGGCACAAGTTCCGGGCAAATATCTGTGCTTCCTAGTAACGAGGGTCAATGACAGGAACACAATCGATCCCGAACACGTGATATTGGCACTAACAAGATTACGAGACTTCATGATTGAAAGAGGGATAACAGAGGTCTCAATGCCGGTGTATGACCCAAACAGGGGCAAACTGAGCCCGAGGGAATTGTACGCTATCCTACATGTGGTCTTTGCAGAAACTGAGATAATGGTGTATCTTCATAAGAAGTACTACTTGAGCATCGCCTGAGTCGGGTACATGGGGGTATCGAGTCGGGTGTGAGGGAGGAGTCTTGAGTTAGGTACTGGGGTGCGGCGCAGGTAAAGGGATCTTAAGATGTGATTGGCATGACAATTAAATTTTAAAACGAGTTAACGGTGCTAAAACATAAAATGAATCTGCATGCTTTTAAGGAAATTCCAATTGAATTGTTTTAAGTGATATGAGAATGATAAAATTTTAACCATACTGGTAGAAGGGGGGCCTCTAGGTTAGGAACATGACATGTGAAGTTTTAATATGCTTTCTGTTTTCAGATCAAGTTTGAAAAACAAAGTTGAAAATCCAACTATACTCGAAGCGAGAAACAGAAAGGGAAATCTTGATTGAACTCGCAATAATCCGCACCTACAGCAAGTATTTGCAAGGGAACGTTTCTAGAGAATTCTTGAGTTGGGTAATACTTAAGTCGGTTGGGTAATTCTTGAGCTGGTTAACACATACCTATATACATCCCGAAGTCACGAAGAATGGCAGACCAATTCTGGAATTCCATGCCCGCGGCCCTGAAGAAGCCCACTCTTGATGAGCTGTACAGACGCCTGAGGGACCTGGACTACACCCAGATAGACGAGAGAATGGCAGTAATGCTGAATGCCATCCTCCAATTGGAAGACCAGGGTGAGTGCAGGGAGTCTGCAACGGAGGCTGTCTTGATGATCGGGTACACCACCGAGGGTATATCAAACCAAGAACAGACCAGGTGGTTGTCTTGGAACGTGGATGGAGGAGTAAGGGGCTTTGACTTGGCGAGGAATCCTGGCCTGAGTAACAACACTGAATATGGCGCAGGGGAGTTCCCACTACCGGCTAGGCCAACAGGAAGATCTACAAGCCAGGGCTCGAGTAGGGTGCCGTCGATGACGCGAGCGCAACAGACGACCGAGGCATATCCGGACCTGGGTGTTCTAAAGAAAGAGCTCGAGAAGGCGCAGAAGGAAAGGAACAAGGCAAACCTCGATCGGGATCAGGCGAAGCTGGATCGGGAGAAGATTCAGCTGGAGAGAGACCAGGCAGTCAACGAGCGAGATCACACTCTGAGGTTATTTGAGGTGCTAAAAGTTGAACATCAGCAGGAACTAAGGGTGCGGGAGAGCGCCGCGAATCGTGATCAACTGAAGTCGGAGTTGGAGAGAATAGAACAGCGACAACGTGAGCTTGACGCACAGAAGGGAGCCAGGCCGAAGGAGCGAGTGGTGACCAGCTCGAGGCCAGAGTCGCGCATGGAGGTGGATGAAGCTCCCAGGGCAAGAGGACGGTTCAACCTTGACCGCGAGGCCAGAGAACACATGAGTGAAGGGTTGGAGGTCTGGATACCGAATGACGCGACGCCTTCCTTGCGGGGCCTAGAGACACAACCTGTACGTCCGATAATGGATGTGGTGCTGCCGGGATATACCCCTACCTCGACCTCGAGCGACAGTCAGGTGAGTGGCGGCTCATCGCGCCTGAAAGAGCTAGGCGAGAAATTACAACAGAAAAACCGTGAAAGATCGGCAAGACCGGAGCTTCCCCCAACTTGGAGGGAACAGCCGGTCAGGAGCGTCGTGATCTCGAGCTATAAGAAAAATACAGAGGGAAGGTACCACAGGCACAATCGACTGGATTGGAGTGCGGAACAGGGAGCCAGGAGGGACTGCTTCCATGATGCAGCCTGGGTGGAGTATCTCGCGCCACCTCGTGTGCCAGAGGGTGCAGTTCACCTAATCATAGGGGACAGCCTGGTGCGGGTGTTGACCCGGATCCAGTCGCATTGGCAGACAGGAATCTTGAGTTTCGCTGGAGCTGCCACGCCACAGATGTTGGCAACCCTGGACATGCTAGGGATGACTAAAGTATATACGGTGACCCTGATGATCGGGACCAACGATGTGTCAAGGGGAGAAGCGAGGAAAATAACGAGGCTGTACGACAAGATGAGCTGCCTTCTTGAGGAGCTGAGGATCCAGATGGACCCCATCCTGCTGACAATATGTACGGTCCCCTACAACATGATGTTTGATCAGCACGCCTTGGAGATGAACGAGAAGGTGCGGAACCTAAACAAGGTGATCCGAGACATACACCGGAAGAGTGTGCTTCCTGTCAGACTGTTGGACGTAGCGGAGCGCATGGAGAAAAAGGGATTCCCTGAAGACACCTCCAATGATGGAATCCATTTCGATAGGCCAAGGGGAGCGGAGTGGCTGAATGACGTCTTCCAGGAACACATAAACACGCTGGAGTCGGATCTGCTAGAGACAGCCCAATTCACATTAGGACCACCTCCGAATCCACCATTCCTTGCCTCAAGGGCCTTGTCTGGTCGCTTGGGAACGAGAGTTGACGCTAGAGACGGTTCGAGGAGCATCCAGACCCGATTGCAGAGTGCCACGCCAATGGAATCTGAGGAGCTGACGTCATCAACACCTCCAGGCTCGGCGATGTCCTCAGTGGTAGTGGCAGAGAGCAAGCGGGAAAAGAGGTCTATGGAGACCGCTCGCTTGAGATATCTTGAGAAGGTGAAAGGACTGGACCTAGAGGGTTTGGAATGCAGGCAAGAATTGGCGGAGACTCTGGGTATTGAACGAGTGTCGCACGAAGACTTGAACAGACATCATTGCGTGGACTGGTTGAAAGCTCATGAGGCGCACTTCTCGAGAACAAAATTGATGGAGACCGCGGATCTGACCGGAATTCCCACAAAAGCGATCATGGGACCCATTAACTAAAGACCTCTCAAGCTGCTGGGGAGTCCTGGACTCATAGCAGATCCCCCCAAACACCGAACGAGCATCGCCAGGATCAGGTTGGCGACCCCGGCACAGTTGAAGGTGGTGGACAAGCTGCTCAATCCGGGGGGAATGGAATTGCCAGATGCCGCTTACGAAGGCTTGAAATTGGCGGAAGATCCCAGGTACGGTAAGCCCTGTGGGAGCACCCAGCTGGCCAAAACCTTGGCAGTTTATGATAGAGCAGATCCAGCTGCTGCGAGAGTAGTCATTGTGGCGGGATCAGACTTCGAAGGGACGTCTCCTAAGTTGTTCTGGCCGGAGACTCTGATATACTCTTTGCCAGGAGCTGAATTAAACCAGATGTTAACTCTGGTGGTGGCAATAAAGTCGGAGATGCCCTGTGAGCCTGAGCTGCTATTGTTTGCAGGAATGAATGATCACCTGCACGCGATGGGACTTCTTGAGCAGCTGAAGGGCAATGAAATTCCGACATCGAGGAAGATATGGGAAGCCATTCACGCGTTGTTTGCAGCGATGAATGAAAGGCAAGAGAATGTTGTCTCGAGATTTGGATCCAAGACGAAGGTGGTGTTCACCACATCCCCTGGATACGCGAATATGCCACCCGCCCTACAATTCGTGTACGCGGTCTTGATCCTAATAGCAGAGGGGAACGAATGGCGGATTCTCATGGCAGCCCCCAATCGGGAATTGGAGCCATCGAACCTGAGGCTTCGCAAGTCAGAATTGGCAGCGGCATGGGCGGACATATCTCATGCACTGAGGGGCTTTTATGGACTAGCCGACATCCTGATCGTATTAGATGAGGTGCTCTTGCTAGAGATATCGAACTTTGCCAGGCAACTCAAGTTCAGCCCAGTCATCAGAGACGATCACCCGGCGATAAGCCAATTGACGGCCAGGTTGTGGTTTCGGAGTATGGACGTGAAGATCACAAACTCCACCAGCAAGTCTAGAGGTCACAGTAACGAGAGAAGAAATGTGGCCGAGACGGAGAAGCAATTAGAATCGATGAAATATCGATTGACTCAAGAGAATGGCTGGTGGCCATTTTTGACACCAAGGCTGGAGAACGCCACGAACAAGACGAGGGAGGAAGCGCCACCCCTCGTGAAACAAGTCTGGAGTTTTCTGGAGAAACAACTGGAGCTGGCCGAAACAAGAGACATGACGGTGGCTAGATTTGTCTCGGCCGCCAATGAAGTGACGATTGGAGGGTTCTGGAGAGAGCACGCCAAGGGTGAATTGAGGACTAGGAGGGATTATGAGGTTCTCAAGTTCTTGAGTCCTTGCTGGGAGAAGGAATTCATGGCAGGAATGTTCGGCACCACGGCGACTATCTTTGGAGCCTTCGTGCAGGAGATACTGGGCATGCCCATCAGTCTGCTCTTGGCTTTGTATTTGGTTTACCCCAGATACTTGTTTAACATGGGCCCAGCATACATGTTTAGTCGAGGAGTGGAGACACTTCGAGTCGATGGGTACCTGGCACTATTACTCTTAACCCATGGGGAATTGGTGTTGTTTCATCGATTAATGGAATATGGAGAGCCTCTGTCTATGGGGAGAGTCCACTCGAGCATTGAAACTAGCTCCTACAAGTGTGCCGCAGGGTTGAAGACGTTGTTAGTGCAATACCTCATGATGCAGAATCGGCACATGACGGGTGAAGATGAGAATCCAACCTCGAGAGAAGAATGGAAGAAGACGAATAGAGGGATGCCTCTGCTGACGGACCTTTGCCTGGCAATGATGTCGGACCCAATGGGGATAATCCGGGGCCTAGAGGAGGTGGTGACCTGCATTTATGGTCCAGCAGTGACGTACGCGTTCCCAGACCCCCTGGTGACAACGTATCGTCACTCTGTAACGCACTTGAGTCTTATCAGTATACTGGATGGGACGGCGTTAAATTGGTGTCAGCAGGAGGTGCTCAGAGGGCGGATGAGCAATACGGTACTCTTTGGAAAGGTGAAAGATGCCGAGCTAATAGTATACAACTTCAGGGGGCAAATGCAATGTAGAATGGGAGGCAAGCGAGAGGGTCCCATCGAAATGTATCCCAAATTCTGGAACTTGAACCCATTGACGGCAGACGGACGAGAAATCTTGAGAATTCCTGCCTGGAAGGAGTGCTTTGCACTGGTGAAGAGGGAGCTGGAAACCATAATGGAGAAAGAAATCCTCCCAGCCACCATGCCTGAGTTCCCAATAGTCAGGAGGATGACCTTAGGAATGAACAGTCCCTTGGTAGTTCCCTCCATAATGGCGAGGATGACGACGGAGGAAATGCAGAAGGATTTCACTGATGGCTGGGACCCCCTGTTCATCGGCTACACGGCGGCGGTCTACTTCCATACTAGCGAGGCGAAGGTAAATTCGTGGACGACGCGAGCGAAAAAGATGAGAGGTTCGCAGCCCCCCGGATATGAGGTGCGAAAGGTCTTGAGAGCTCTTGAGCAGGAGGGACTTGAGAACATGCTACCCATATGGGATGATGGCAGGATGATCGTGATGGAGGGGCACGTCGCATTGGTGGACGACATGAAATTTGCAACGAGAAAATACAGGGCACCCTATGGCTTAGAACAGGTGGAAGTGAGACAGGAGGGAAAAGAACTAGATGCAGCAGGTCAACTGCACGTAGCCCTGACGGAGTACAAGAAATTGGACCCTACGACACCATCACCACTGTCAGTGGACACGCCTGGAGACAAGAGGAGTGGACCCGTCGAGGACCGGTTTAAGAAAATTCTCGAGAGAAGGAGACATGAGTCAGAAGAAGAGAGTATGGATGAAACTCTCAGTGAAGCCGGTGAAGACATGGAAGTGGGGAATACACCTGAACCAGGGCCATCAGGGGAGGAGCTCACCACTCAGGAGCTGTTGAAAGACTTGAGCGAGGAGAATTGGGCAGATACTGCCACCCCACCTCTGAATCCGTCCCCCCGGAAGAATCTGGAATTGCCATTGGCAAATGAGACCTTCAATATGGGGATGATACTCTTGAGCTCGGAGGAAAGGGAAAGGAACACTTTCGAAGGGAACAGGGACATATTCCTGGGGTCTCTAAAAAACGATGCTTGGCAGGAGTTCTTGGAAGAATTCAATCAAGAAGTGGGCAGCGAGACGACGCTGGACAAGTTCAAGGAGGAACTGTGGGACACAGTCGTAAGATTTGGAGAACCGCTTCTGATAGGAACGGGCCTGGATGAGAAGGCGAGAAAAGAGCTGCTGAGCAAGCTGGTAGAGCTGAGGAATTCACGATCGAAGACTAGAGAAGAAAAATGTGAGGACAGCTCTACTCTGAAACAAAAAACTGTAGATAAAATAGTTAATGATATAAAAAGGCATAAGATTGGGACTAGTAATATGATTAAAAGTACTAATATCCTTAAGGCTCGAGCAGGGGGGAGGCAAGAGTTGGAAGGATTGGAGGTAGACAGAGAGGTCGAATCAGTGATGATAGCCACAACACCCTCAAGCAGAGATGTGAAGACTCGCAAGAGGAAGAGAGAAGTAGAGGGATTGGGTAGTCCTTCAGTGGATGCTGTTTCGGAAGGAAACTTGAGAGAGACGGCGCCCATGGTTTTGGCTCGATGCAAGACGGCGGCATACAAGAGCAGCTCGGAGCTCAGAAGACCACTTGAAGTAGAGAGGGAAATAGAGGTTTCCACCAGTTCGACATCGGAGGAAGACTTCAAGCCTCAGAAGATAAACGTGAAGAGAGGTTCAACGAACGGACAGACATGGGAAGTAGATGTCGGCAAAGAATGGATCTCGAAGGCACACCAGGCCACGGGCAAGCGAGTGACAAGTGATCCATTGGAGAGGAACAAGACGAGGAACACCTCCCGGACGTGGTGGGTGGCCCTCGAGACATTGAAGGAAATGGAGGACTGCTTGAAGAAATTGGACAGTGGAGTAGCTCGCAAGCGACGCAATTGGGCCACCCAGCAAAAGGCCGAGGTTAATAAAATAGAAGTGGCGAATCAGCTGAAGAGATCCTGGCAGAACTTGTTGAAGGATCATTTTGAAGAGGCAATGAGGACATCCTCATCAGCACCACCATTAATGGCGAATCCCTTCGTTAGAACTGCAGGACAATTAATGTTCACCTGGAGTCTGGTGGGAATAGAATTGGAGACATTGACCTCGTATGATAGACTGAAATTGGGAAGCAAAAAGCTAGATGTGTATCAAGCATTGATGCAACACGTGGCTAGGGACAATTCAGGCTTGAGCCTGGCTAGGAGGAAGGATGCCACATGTTTCTTGAGATGGATAATGTCAATGATGTCTGATAGTACCATCTTGACATGCCACCAGAGAGCAAGCGGAAGTAAAACCGTGGAAAAAAGAGTCTCAACGATCATCTTAAACGTGTATCAGAGTACTGGTATAGAAAAAGAAGATGGTTCCAGACTGTCCCTGGAGAACCACAGAAAGCTGGACGAGGTACGGAGATTTTATAATAAGAAGTTCGAAGAAGAGCATGATGTTCACCGTAACCTGGCCTCGTCAGAGCAGTACTCGAGACCCAGCGAGAAGGGGGGAAACCAATACGTGTCAGGAGTGATGGGAATAGCCTACAACCCCTTCTTAGACTCGGAAACTGGAGGCGCCCACAGAAACCATGAGGTAGCGGAGCTACTGAAGTTTTGGACAGAAAGAATAATGGAAATAGACGCGGTGGAAAAAGAGGGGCCGAGCTTGGGCCTGATTCTTGAGAAAACACCAGAGGTGGTAAGCATACCGCGCTCAAACAAGAGAGTTGAAGTGAACATGGGCGATGGAAATGGCTTGTTAACCACGAACTTGGGAGTGGTATGGAAGCTACTAAGATCCTCCTGGTGTCCACATCCCCACGCGAGTCTGATCGAGGAAACCACCGAGCGAGTGAGGTTAGCACCAACGGAAGATGAAGATCTGGCAAAGTTGAGTGTGCTGCATAAGCTGATCTCACCTCAGATGCAAGAGCCAAGCGAAAGGACGAACAAACCCGGGTCAGCGAAGAAATTGGAGCCGGGTAGCTGTCTGGATTCGACATGTGGAAACGGGGAGCACACCTGCGATGGACGGTCATGCGTCAGAATACTGTCCTTTCAAAAAGAAGACCTGGTCACTTGGTTCGAAGACATCACAGAAAGGGAGAGAAGTGAAGTGCAAATAGTAGCGGAGTGTTACGCGAGAACCACGGTGAATATAGCGACAGCTCTCGGATTTTTCTCGAGAATGTGTAGTTTGCAGTCATTGGAAAGAATAGAGTCTGAACACCATTGGGTGACGGCGTTGAGCGTAGAATCATGGCCTGGGGTGTTGCAGGTGACTCAAAAACACATCCGGAGCTGGAAAGTTGGTCTTGAGGCAGAAATGGGGTTTCCCATGAGCGAAGCTTATGGCCTGCCATTGAACGCAAAATCCCTGATAGGGTCAATGATGGCCAACTTGTGCGGAAGTCACTACCCACTGCACATGGCGATGGTGGAAGCATCCAGCCAGAGAGTAGTGGTGGACAAGGCCTTCTCAGTGCCCAAGTGCGTGAGGTTGGCTAGGATATCGCATCACTCGCACAAGTTGTTGAGAAAAATCAGAGGGACAGTACCAAAAGAATTGAGAGATGACTTGAGTGAAATCTGGGGAGAAGAACTTTTGAAGTTGGAGAGAGAGAACACAAGCGATCACGAGAGACAAAACGTGATCGGGAAACCTGTGGGAAGTGCTCCAAACCTGGAGGATAACGACACGATGCATGAGAAAATGATGGAGCTTGAGCCTCTCTTGGAAGCCTCGGGGGAGCGTAACCTCAGGAGCATTGAAATCACCCATGGAGAATGCCCATGCCACTGTTTGGCGCAAGCGGTGTGGTATCCAGATCACAAGAACCTTTGCCTGGTGTGGGATATGGAGGAAATCCGGTCGATCGGACTACCGGATCACCGAGAGAAGGTGACGCTCTTGGTAGTGAGTACGATGTTGGCTCTGAGATGGATAGAAGAGAATATAACGAAGTATCGGGAAGCGGGGACGCCAACGGCTGAGTCAGTATACGCGATAGACTACAGTAGAAGACTCGAGTTGTTTGAGACTGCGTGCAAGGTATTCGCCATACCAACGGAAGTCAGACATGTCTGGAGCCGTTTGAGGTATTTCCCATGGTTTCGGGCGACGCTGACGTCTTGGTTGTACATGACAACGAAAGATCACATGAGAAAACATCAAAAGGAGTATCGACAGTTCCAGGCCGAGATTGGACCGGAAGCTTTCAAGAGACCCCTGTTAACCCATCGTAATGCAATCACGACAGGATGGAAGAGAGTGGGTAAAATGTCTAGAGACAATACCAAGGCGAGGGAATCGATACTAGAGGAGGACCTGGCGAAGAACGTGAGCTTGAGCCTGCACAACTCCTTTTGTTTGAACCGGGAATCTAGGGTGAAGGCACTACACAACCAGGCAAAGAGGTTGCAAGAGCAAAGAGAATGGATGCGATCCTACGAACAGCTGAAGGCTTGGGAAGAGATTGTGATTAGCTCCGATGATGAAGAGGAACTGTTGAGACAGTTTGCCGTATCTAGTACTTCAGGGTGCAGTACCTCCAAGGCGAAGAGTGCGAGATGAGCAGGTGGCTCGAATGGATCTTGAGTCTTGAGAGGGAAAGGGGGCTTGAGCGTGGATCCGGGTGGAACTTGGATTCACGAAAAAGAAATTTTAACAAAGCAAATATTGTTATTAATGTACTATATTTACTATATAAATCAAAATGCTGCATGACAATTTCCTGATTGAATAGGACAAAAGAAATTTTAAATGATTGGCTTGGAAAGCGAGAACTCAAGGGTGCAGGTGTGTGCAGATTTTGATTGCTGTTTAGCGATAGTGTGAAAATTTTACATGGCTGTGAATTTTGGGGTGTAGATAAGCTTAAGTCTGCTGCAAACTTCTGTAAATGACCACTGGCACTGTATCTTGAGTAACACTTGGTTTTCTGGGACTCACTGGCAGAAGACAGCACGCGATGAGGACATTGATCTCGAGTCCGGGGAGTATGTGCCAGTCGGTCATATTTGGAAGTTTGACCTTGAGAGAAGCAAAAAACACTTAATTTTGGAGTGAAATTTAATTTTTCAAAATTTCGAATGGAACCTGTCATGCACGATTTTCTCGCGATAACTGAAAATCAGAAAAGAGAAGTCAGAACAATCGAGTGACAATCGCGGGAAAGTTGCTAGAAAAATCAGTGGGAAATTGCTATTCGCAATTTCAGTAGCGATAATAATCTAGAGTAGAGCTGTCCCATCTAGAAGAGAGACGAGCGCATCCCCACGAACTGGATTGTTGTGATTGGAGTATTATTCTAAACTGGACTAGAGTGAACCTTCGGTGGAAAAGTGGACAGCTAGAGTGTCCCAATGGTTCACGAGAACTGACATTCTGGAGTACAAACTTGCTCTTGTTATTAAAACTGACAAACATTAAACTCATTTTAGTTACTTTATTGATTCTTGAGTTGCTCACCGACTTATTTACTTCCTGATTCTTGAGCGTGCTACAATGTGAGTACTCATTTAAATTTCTAGAGTGTGTTTTATAATTGTTATGTTGAGGTAAGGCGAATTTTAGGTTGATCCATCTGAAATGGATCAAAGTTCCACCGTCTAATAAAAAGTAACTTAACGGATTGTTCCGACCCGGTTTTTAACGGCGTTCATGTATTTTGGGTATCTAGAGACCTGAGTATGGGGACGTTTTTAATTCTAGAGTGGGGGGAATATTTTAGTAGTAGCCTTTAAGCTGTAACGGGTCGTGGTCTCGTGTCACAAGCGAACCGAATTGGCTCCGACTGATTTGAGGTGGAAAAACACAAGAGATAGTGTCCCTGACTCTTGAGCCAATAGTTATAGGGCCTATTTTTCTTAAGCCTCATGTGTGACTGCAGTAGAAATTTAGATTGATTCCTCTCCGGGATCTCAGAAGTGTTAAGATTCCTCTCCGGGATCTCAGTTGGCCAACAAGAAAGTTTTTTTGTTTTAAAAACCCTTGGACGCAAGAAGGAATCAGTGATATTGATAACTATTCAGTACTGAACTTCAGAACCATCAACGACGAAAACGGCCTGGAGACAAAAAAGCTGGTGTTATTGGACTTGAATGAGGATAAAAGTGTAAAGAGGAAGATTCCAGTGGACACGGTTAGACCGGTCACTTTTCTAAAACAAAACATCCTACATAAACTGAAACCACGGGACCCACTATTGAAGGCTTTACCAGTCGACAAGAAGATTAGAGCACCATAATGTGGATTCACCAAGATTAAAATAAACCTGATCGGCAAGAACATCGTAAGAGTACAATCCAATGCATGGATTTCCAACAAGACTCCATTTTTCATGAACTCAGCCACGAAAGGCAAATCCTCGATAGCGATAACCTACCGAAGTTCCGAAGTTTGGAGCTGAAGTTGCTGAAACAGAGCTTTAAACCGATCATCAACGTGACGCTTCCAGATGCCTGTTAGTCAAATGTTCATACCAACTCAGTTATAAATCTGTACAAACTTTTCAACGAAAATTGTAGCAGCATGGGTAAAACCCATTCGGACCGAAAAATTACTCACTTCCACTGAAGATTTAAATCTATCCAAACAAAGATAGGAGGGTAACGCTTCATTTACTAGAGAGCGTGAATACCAAAGTTACACGAAGTAAAGATTGGAATGAAGTATTCAAGAAATGAACTCGAACTTCCGGGGTTTGTTTATGCAACTAAAATTTTTTAAAATTATTTGTACTGGTCTGAAATTGAGATAGTACCCAATCATAACGCTCCACTCTCCGCGCTAAACGCAAATCATGGAATTAAGCCCATGCAGTGTAAATAGACCCAATGGGTGAACAGATTGTTGATTTTTAGTTTTGAAATTAGAAGCATCCCACTAAAAGGGATTTACAGGTTTAATTTCAAGTTTTATCTCTGAAAAAGCCCTAGCAACTTCTCTTTACTATAAAAATGTTTTGGTTGCAACAAAATTTATTATTTAAGAAAAGTTATCTGTAAATAATCACTGTACAAAGAAGAATTGAGAAAATAGCGAGTTTTATATAAGAAGTCCATTGGACATAATTAATGTAAATGGGATATCTCATTCCCAGAATACACTCTCGTCGAGTAGAAAGTTTGAAAAAATTTTGCACTTCCAATGGACGTTCTTAGCGCATTTACTAAAATTACGCCACTGACTCAAATCAAATTGGCATTTCTAATCACTCGCACTCAGAGTCTTTTGAATGCAGTTGTTTTCCTTTGGACCTTTAAAAGGAATTTTCTATCCGATGAGCGTTATTTTTACTTCCTTACTCCCATTTTATTGAGGATGATAACAAACATAAGCCAAGCACTCAAAAGAAAGCTAATTTCATTTGACACAAACGCAAGTTCAGGCAAAAAACAGTCTCAGCTGAAAACCAGCTGGAATCACGAAATCACGAACCAGCTGAAAACCAGCTGAAATCTCAGCTGAAACCACGAATTCTTTTGAAACTGTTAACCAAATACAAAGGGAAGCTCAAGTTCCCCAATCGAACTTACCAAAAACTGCTCGAAAAAACTGATTAAATTTATGAAAAATGACGATAAATTTCTGAAGGAAGTTAAGATTGCGGTAGAAAAAGGAAAAATTCTCGACAAGTTTGAAGCCTAATTCAAAGCCTTCCAACGAGATATGCATATCAAAAACGGCCTACTTTTTAACCACAACAAACCTGTACTCCTCACATCTTTCAGACCTTCCTATATGATGCTCTTGCATGAAACTTATCGTGGACATTTGCAAGAAAGCCTTTGCGGAGAACATTTGGTGGCTCCGTCTCTACAGAGACACTATCACCACGTCAGGACCTGCTCTCAGTGCAGAAAAACGGGAGCGATTTTGAAAATTCTTCTTGTAGCGCCCAACACACAGAAGTTACCCGAGCTCAGGGAACCTAAAGAATAATTCAACATGGATTTTTTCGGCCTGTTCGACAAGAATTGAGGGGTATCAAAATACCTGCTCTTATGCATCGACCGTCAATCAAAAATTTCACCAGCAAAAAAGTTCACCTCAGCCTCCAAAAAAACAATCTCGCTTCCACACAAAACAACCCAGCGGCTCCGAAAAAATTCAATGGCAAAAAAAATACTCTATCTGCCTTTATAATTCAGCAGGAAAAAGAAGGAGATAGAACCCATTCATGGCCATCTTCTTCAGGAAGAAATACAGAATCATCATCTACAAAGAAAAGAAGGGCAGAGTACTCTTTTTCCAAAGGTTTCCTTTCAACTGACTGTGAACCTGCCTCAACATTACTTTTCGACCATTGTGTTAATGTATTAGACGACAACTTGGAAACTGATTCGTGTGGTGTGGAACCAAGTTCCTATCCTTTCTCTTTTCAAAGTTATTTAGATACTTCGAGACACACCCCTACCGACGGCATAACGATGACTGACCCAGAATAAACACGTAACGGAACCTCCCAATTTTTTTTGGAGAGGAGATTTATAGACGGGGTATCTCCAGTGGTGATCTTTTACCTGAATTCCGAGACTGAATAACCACTAATTAAAGTAGTTTCACCATCCTTGGCTCCTCAGAAGTTCGGACAGGAAAACTTCCAAATCGACTCCCCTTCAGCACTTTTGGGCCCACTGGGCGATATTGGAGTTCAACAAACACTGGTAGACGAAACTATTGAAGGTTCCACAATAAGATATGTAGTCTTAGCGCCGTTTTCAACAGAGCCATAGATCTTCAATCAAGGTCAAGAAAGCGATATCTCATCCATATTAGGTACAATAACACGGCCGGAAGCTGACTTGTTTCCCTAGAAATTTAAGATAGCCTCATTAAAATTCCTTAAACCTTAACTTAAATTTTATTTTATCTTTTTTTTAAATTTTCATTAGATGCATCGTCCGTCGGAAAATTTTTCGGCCTTTTTAATAGTTTTGGAATAGTTACTTAGTTACAAAACGTTTTCTAAGTTATTTAAATCTAATTGTACATAAACAGCCGTAATGATCTGTCGTGAATTGTCTTTAACCAGTCTTTTTTTTACTATATCATCTCGGTGTATATGTGTTCAATTTCTATTGTAAACTCCAAGGTACATATTGTATGTTAAATACTTTTGCTCCAAGTTTCTGTTGCTGTGATATGAAGGGAGAAAGGAGTATATGAACTGGCTACTGTTCAAATACGTCAGATATAAAACTTTCATGAATAAGGGAAAGCGATGAGTTGTGTTTTAATTACTTTTTTCTACCTTATTTTCTTAATTAGTAATTAGATACTTGTTACTTCGCGTCTAACCGAAATCCAATGGACTTCGCGGCATTTTTAATGTTCGAATAAAAAAATCAGTTTTAATTCCACTCCTTTCTTTTTACTTTTTAAAGATTAGTCAGTAATACTTTAGTATACGGTGGTTTTAGATCGCTACAAGACATGCTCAAATTAGAACCTCTCTTTTTTGTGGTCAAAGATCAAAACAAAAACTCAAAACAAAAAGGTGAAAATCTTAGCTTGAATTTTCAATTCTACAGGGTTTTATCAGGTTCGAAATTGAATAACAATTATATGAAATGTCCATAATAATGCCATTGATAAAAGTTTTCAAAATTGGAGTCAAATTTAAGTAGACTCGTATGTAACAATAGTGCACGTAATTGCTAGTAATTAAATGATCGATTATTAAGAGGGGTGTTCTCAGCTGGAGAAATCGAATGATTAAAAATTTATATCCAATCAAATTCATTGACCTTCCTATTGGCTAAATAACTTGTGTATAAAAAAAATTAATTATTACTAGAAAATGAATTGTAGAAGCACATTAAAATTTGAGAAGCAATATGCGCAATACAAAAAATTTTTCTTTCATAATTCATATTTGAAAAGTGGTTTTAGTTTTTGGATAAATCGTTGTACAGTCTCTCCCCCAACTGACTTGCTGTAGAACTTTCTCCCCAAGCATGTTAAAATTCTGATAATTGACTCTGTACAAAAATATATTTCTTACAAACGTGCTCAGTGTACTTGTATTTTGAAAAGTTATACCCAATGTTCGAGTACTCTCATTTTTTGTTCGCAATAATTGAACAATCCTTGTCTTCTTATTTTCCAATCCAATCATAATTTTAATGGCCCGAACTCATTCACTTTCTTTGAAATTTTTGCGGTTTCTTTGAGTTTTCTGAACAATCAATTCTTATTGGCTTTAGAAAACAGAAAACAATTTTCCAACGAGCGGTCCTTCCATTATGAGGAACGCCACCAATTATTGAATGTTAAAAAATCAAATCGATAAAACAGCGATTTTAATCAATATGAAATGATTTATTTATTTCTTAAGCTTTCAACAAAATTCTATTTCAATCGAGTCTGTTTTTTTTTAATTTTCATTTGTCACATTTTTTCTGAAAGAGCTTCTCTGAATAGAATTACTATAACCTATTTTAGTAAGTTTGAAGAACAAAATTGATTTCGCCTACATAGTTTTGTTAGTTTTGTTATTTTTTTTTCAGAAAAAAGTCTCAGTATGCTCTAATAACTACAAAAAAGCATCATTTATTTAAAAATATGAATTTTGAATGCGCCTAGATATATATGCACTTTTTAGTTAACTTGAGTTTCTTTTGCTTTAAATTAGACTAACTGGGCTCTCCAATTACGCAAGCGAAATGGCGCGAAAAAACGATATTGATCAGTTTTTAGATTCAAAACGGGTTCCAGTTATGAATCTAAAAGCGAAATAAAATTTATATCTACTGAACATTTTCCTTAAACTGTGTTAAATTTAAAAGTGCCATTTATAGGCAGTCATCAACTTTTTTTCAGTTTCCCTGAGTATTTTTACCTATATAAAACCGTCTGTTAGCTATGTTTTTGGATGCTTAGACTCTTTAGTAAAGAAGTACTCATGATTTACGGTATAATTGTATTTATCTCACATTATTTTATCAGCTTTTTTTTCAGAAAATGTTCCCGAATTTTGCGATTGCGTTGCCAAGGCCAAAGAGAGCAAAATCATTGACGGTACCATTTCCGAATACAAATCTGCATGTGTGAACGGATACACGAGTCTAATTAACAGCGACTGTATTTACTACGATGATAGCCTTGAAACCAAAATCGCAGTGAACGAGACTCGAAATGACTGCATGAAATCTGCTGCCGGTATGAATGACATATTGAACAACTTCATGATCCCAGAGACGACTATTCAAGCCACTCTCCCAAGTGGAAGTGAGATACCCTCTGACAAAGAATCGTTTTTTGTATCGGCTAAACTAGGGTTCTTTTTGTTTAAAATGGCCCTCAAATTTCATCTGAACAAAAACATGTGGGTCTAGTTAAAAGTTACGATTTCTGTTAAAAGGCGAGTATTGGGTAAAAAAAATTGGACTGAGATTGGAGAATTCTGTATATATTAATAAACTACGAGCAACTAAATCAATAAATTTACTTGACTTACATTTAAGTTAGTTGTATTTGTTTGTTAACTAGCAAACTTTTTGCTCTTTTTTCATCACATTGGCTTAAATATTGAAGCTTTTTAAAAAATTTTCAAGGATATGCAGCTACATTGTTTCACAGGACAACCAAGTTGCTCTAAATTACCTCTCTGCAAACTGTAGCGTGCCAAGAGTAGGCGAACGCCAACACCTCCCCCCCCCCCATCGAGGTTGCCCCACCCTTTGGTACTATTAGCTACGGACACCCCTTTTTGGCTGGCGAGCCCTAAAAAATGATAAAGCGCTATTATAGCGGATTCATGGATCACCTGATTTAGGATTACAACCTCTGGCAACCCTTTCTATGGTGCTATTTTAATGCATCCATTTTTGACAAACAAACCCAAAAAATTTCCTAAAGGCGCCTTCGATGTTAATCCAACTTTGAGTGGGAAGCGCAGGCAAGAAAGTACGCAATTTTCTAAAAAGCCATTTTTGGCTTGTCTTTCTTTTTAAAAAAATTTGGTCAACATAGCTTCAAGATTTGGGAGAGCTCGGAAAAGTAATTTTGCCAAACTAATAAAAAGTCGACACATTTATATAAATTTTTCGAAAATACACCGTTATCGAGAAAATGTTACATCCGCCCCTTTAAAGCGCCTTTAAGTCAATGAAACATTATTCAGGGAGAAGCACGCATCGATAAAATACGTTTTGGTTCAAATCTAACAAACGGTTGCCAGAAACGGATTCTTGATGATTTTGTTTTCAAAAATTTGGCGCTGGCGCAGAAAATTATTGCAAATTAAATTATTGCTAACTTATTGAAAACGCTACTGATGAGGTCTACGGTTTAAATTATTTTTAAAATTTCAATTCAAATAGCAGTCTGCTCTAAAAAAGAGCTTTAAAAGAAGGCTTTTTGTGGTAGGCCGAGTCATGTAGAGTTGATGATTCTACTGTAAGTTCGAGTGATTGCAAGAGATTGCGGACACTTTTAACGAGATTGCGGATACTTTTAACGGGTGGCCCAAACCACCAAACATTTTGTAGGTCTTGCACAGTGCACATTCGCTGCACATTCGGTCCAAAAGTGAAAACAGTACTCGCCATAGTTATCCAAAAAAGAGGGAAAACTGCAACAAAAACAGTGGCTTCCAGACTTAAGCTGAGGATAATTTTTCTGAAAATAAAAGATGTATAAAAACCAAGGTCAATTGAGCAAGGTTAGGAAGTTTTCGTTTCCAAGTGCAAGCTTGCTTTTTTGGTTCCAAAATTTTTTGACCCCTAGTAATGGTAGGGAGGCAAATGTTTAGAAAATGATGGATAGTGATGATGGAAATCACGTATTTTAATTTGAGCCAAATCCGACGGTTGGACCGCAAGTTATTAGCCTTTTGAAAAATTTTTTAGACCAAAAACAGGCAATTAACCGGAAATAATGAGCAACGGGATATTAATTTTGTAGTGGTAACCCCGAAAGAAGACCCCTTGTTAGTAAAACTCTTCAGCTGACTCCCTCCAGTGTTAAAGGCCGATTCATGGGAAAAATGAGAAGATAATGCACCTTTAAAATGTAAAAACTGGGGAAGTATTAGTGGGATATGAATGAAAATTAGTAGATAGGAGCTCCGTGGAACTCTAAGCCGGAATGCGTAAGATTGACTTCGCGACTTCAAATGACCTTTGGATGTTTAGGTCCGAATTTGCACAGAAAATCAGGGCATTACACCGGAAAGTGGCGCCTTCCCCGATCCCAAGCTCAGAAAATGGGAACCGATCACCTTTCTTGTATTTGGGAGGAGAGTTACCTATTGGGAACTGGAGCAAAAGATGAAAAGTATGTAACAATGAATTAGTGGAACTAATTAAAATAGACTTGGCAAACATTCATTCGGTTTAGCTTAGCTTCAAGAATAAGCTAATCGAATATTTGATAGAATAAAAAGAAATGATTCCAGAGGAAAATTGCAGCATTAGGAGCATACTATAGGAAGTAGGTCTACTAAATCACCAGAATGGTAGAAAATTTATCTTCGCTCCCCAGAGGTGGGTTTTAGGCACCCTAATAAACGAATTAGTTTCATCTAATAACTAGAAGGTCGGCATTGGAGTAGAGTGTAGCTGGGAATTTTAGATGCTTGAACTGAATAAGCCACGCTTGAAAAAACTCTCCCCTACCCCAGGGATAGTTAATTATATACCTTGGTAAATTGGTGTGTTAAACATAAATTGGTTTAGAGGTGAAAATCGACTTGATATTTGCACAATTTACTTCAAAATACTGACGGTGAACGTGGAATTTAGGACTAGTGTCGCCAGTAGAAGAAATCAAAGGAGGATTTTACATAACAGGTATCAAATGAAATGTCAGGACTTGAGGGGACAATCATAACTATAACTTCTCATTAAAACTCGATAGACAATATCGCAAAAGTTACAGGTAGCCTACTCTTAGAGGCAGAACAATTATTGCAGAGACATTAGATAGTTGGTTCTCTTTGTTAGTTAGAGAACAATTGGCATTGAGTCAGAGTTTAGTTGGTTTTCATCAAAAAGAGATAAAAAGTAACTACTAATGAGAGTTATTGTGTTTTCGTAGTTAGTTTGAGAAAAGCTCGACACTTATGAGGATAGAGATTCTCCCAAAAGAGTGTGAGTACCTTGAGCTAGTGATTGCTCAGGAGTGAGAGATAGTTAATTGAGCTATCGAGGATAGCTAGATTTCATAATTGTTAGTTAGTGTTAACGTGAATGACTTGCAATCCAGCAATCGTTTTTTATGAATCGCAGACTCTTTTATTTTTTGATTGGATTATTTAATTATTTTCTCACCACTCAAAGCCTTCTGCATTCGAACTTACATTTATCTAATATTGATTACAATTGGAAACTCTAAAAACAGCCTAAAAACAAAAGGGCAAGCGGCCTAAAACTGTAAAGGATAACTTCCACCAATTTAACTCTTTGAGGATTGTGGATAGTACTGGATTTTGGTCGCCCCGATGAATTCAGTGCTATTGAACTACTTTTCGATGTCGTTAAGAGAAAGAGAGATGAGCCTGGAGAAGCAAACCCACAATTCTACAAGTGATATCTGTGCAGTTTTCCATTTACTTAATTGTCATTTCATTACGACTGAAGCGTGATTTTTAAATATGAAGTAGAAACAAAATTGTTCAGACAAGTAAGTTTTCGACATATTTTTGAAAACGATAGAACACGTTTTAAAAACGAATTTCGAATGTTGGGCGGGTATAAGTAGTTTCATATCTTACTTTTTCAACAGAGGTTGCTTTGAGATTGATTCTTTCAAAATTGAATAATCCGACAGTGACTTTCATTAACGATGAAAACAAATACAAAAATGTTGTTCTTATTTTCCTCCAATTGAAATGGTTGTCTGAAAGTTGATCTGAAAGATATCTTTCAGCCAACGCGTCATTGTTTTTTTTGTCCAAATGAATATGCGAAGCAAAAGATACTTCAGGCGCGTGAGAAGATATCAAAGTTTTTTCAATTGTTCTAATGCGTTGGAATTGTGTATTTGTTCTGTGCCAATTTGGTTGTTTTCAACATGTTTGGTTGAAGATATCAAGGAATTCTGCGAAAGTTGAGTCTCCTCTAGGCAACTCAATTTCAATGCAGAAAGTAACGAACGCTCGTCGATCCTCATTTGACTCGATATTCCAAACCACTAACTCAGCAAAACAGTTTATCTCAATAGGTCAAGCAAGAAACCCGTTCTTGACCTCATATAAACAACTAATCAGCTAGATAAATTATCCATCACTTTTCCCGGAATCTAACTTCCGGTCAGCTCAGTTCAACTAACTCATTAACTCAACTAATTGGCACCCACAGTCACAGAGCCACTAGCTGTGTAACTTTCCTTCAGCCTTCTGCGATTCTGTCCTCATTAGAGAATCAAGGCTTTTCATTTCAGCAGCTGCGGTCCTCTCTCTAACAGATGAGAACCAATTATATAGCACTCGGTTTAAGTTGTTCTGTCTAAAAGTAGCCCAGAAGTTGTTCTGCCTATTTTTTTATCTTTCATCTTTGTTTGTCGTTTTTCAGCTTTTCAATGATACTTTTCTATATGTCCTGACATTTAATGATGGTACCTCTTTCGCAACGTCTTAGAGTGTAAACCTATGATGTCAGTAGATTAAACAGCCAAATTTGAGATGCGTATATTTAACTGACCGTATATATAGCCTTCACATAAAAAATTTAAGGTCAAATCAGCTCAACTGATTTAAAGTAGAAAAAAATTAAGGAAATTAAGACATCTTAACTTAATTTAAAATTAAGGGAAATTATATGTTAAGCTATTCAGGGGCGGATTTAGGGGGGGGGGGGGGGCGGGGGCGGACGCTTCCTTTTCAGGGATTCGACACCCTGCCGACCCAAAGGGTCCCCCCTTTGGTACTTTTTAAGAAATCCACTTTTGGCCGACCGACCCTAAAATTTTTCTAAAGGCGCCTTTGGCGCCAATATTCACTAATTTTGAGGGGGGGGGGGGGAGCGCGCGCCGAAAAAATGCAATTTTTTTGGTCAATATTTTCCAAAAAGTGCCTAAAAACGCCTTTTTTGACTGTTTTTTTTTTTTCAAAAATTTGCCGGCGGCGCAGAAAATTTTGTCAAAATAGGGTTAAAACAGTGCTTTGGGAGAGCTCAAAAATCAATTTGGTCGACCTAAACAAAAAAAAGTCGTCAAAATTTTCGATTTCTTTTTGAAAATCCGCCCCCCCCCCCCTCGAGAAAATCCTAGATCCGCCCCTGAAGCTATTTATAGTTTATTTACCTACTTTTTTTAAGGTAAAGTTCGAAGGTTAATTTACCTATAAAATAATTTCTAAGTTTTTTTTCAGGCTGATAAACCTTAATTTTTAAAGTGAATATAGGTAAAGTTTCAAGATATTAATAGGCAAGTTAAGGTGTAATTAAAGTAGGGCAAATTTACGTTAATTGTTATGGTGTTTTAAGGTTTCCTTAAGGTAATTTTACCTTAACTTTTTTTGATCGTCGTATGATCCTAATCAACTAATCCGTCTTACGCGCAAATTATTATTGCCATAAATAAACTAAAGCCTTCAAGTTTGGGATTATGGGAACCTCTAAGTGCTAACTTATCCTGATTAAAGTGCTACAACAATTCAGAGCTTACCTGAGTCAAACTGACCTCTATGCGCACCTTGCATCCTAATTTAGGGCTCCTAACCCAAATAAACTTCGACAGACCGATCCATGAGCTTTAATTTGCGTTTGTTTATTGGGACTATCTTTATATACGACTGTTGAAAACCTTTGAAAATCAGTATAGCTTCTCCTAGCAGTCTAATCTACCCAACCCATCCTCGAACGGTCATATTTATCATTTGGATGGTCTCACTCAATTAGCAGTCTTAAGGAGTGTTGAAGTTACTAGCTGGTGAAAAAGAGTATATGTCGTCCTGAAACATCTCATTTTCGGCTTAAAACCTTGCAAGAGATACTTATAGTTGTACAGGTTTAATTTGCGTTTTTTTGTCATTTGCATTGTATGCACATTAAACGGTCCTATTTGTCAATGAAGAGGAGCTTTTTGGAAACAGTCCTAAAAAGCTGATCGGATGGATTTCGTAAATGCTTGCCTGTAAGAACTCAAAGCACTTGGCTATGGTTGTGTTCGGAGACACTTTTCATCATCGGTTGCGATGTAGAGAAAAAAGCGAAGAAGGCTAGAAATGGTGTATTATTGATCGAAAGTAACGAAAAGAACGGAAAGTTTGTGCTCGGGGTGTTTTTTTCTCCAGACTAATTTCAACAGAACTTATTTTTTATCAATTGTTGTCTTGATCTTGAATTTGAAACGAGTTTTTACCTGTGTTATAAGGGTTTAAATTTTGCAATTTTGGCCAATTTCGGTCAATTTAGGCGTTATATATTTTGCGCTATTAACGTGTAAGCGGAAAATTATTCCGTCTTTGATAGAAATTGTTCCAAATTGGTTGAAGGAAGCTTGTTTGTCATAATTGATTTGTTACTGGAAGCGAAATTTATCACTTTTTTCTTTGTATGGCGTGTGGGGGGATCTTTCTAAAAAAAATTTACAAAAAACTCATTTGTTTTGTTTTGCCCTGATACGAGCAGTCTTGTTCTTCCGACTTTCGATATGAAAGTGACAGAATGTTTGTGCTCGGGGTGGGTTTTTTTTTCAGACAATTTTCGACTTTTTAACTAGCCACTTTTGACGAATTTTTTTATCATTCAAAAGGTATTGTTGTCCTGAGCTTAAATTTGAAAAGATATTTCACTTGTGAACCTTTTTTGTAAAGTTATGGGTGTTTAAAAGTTGACGTTTTGGCCATTTTGGGACTATTAACGCGCGATATATATTTCGCGCTATAAACGCGTAAGCGGAGATTTGGTCGTTCTTAGAGATCATTCCAAATTGGTTGAAGGAAGCTTATTTGCCACAATTGATTTGTTCCTGGAAGCGAAATTTATCACTTTGTTTTTTATATGGCAAGTGGGGGATCTTTCTAAAAAAAAATTCACAAAAGAACTCATTTGATTTTTTTTTGCCCTGATACGAGCAGTCTTGTTCTTCCGACTTTCGACATGAAAGTGACAGAATGTTTGTTCTCGGGGTGATTTTTTTTTTTCAGACAAATTTCGACTTTTTACCTTGCCATTTTTGACGGAATTTTTTTACATCATTCGAAAGGTATTGTTGTCCTGAGCTCAAATTTGAAAAGATATTTCACCTGTGATCATTTTTCGTAAAGTTATGGGGGTTTAAAGATTGCCATTTTGGCCAGTTTGGGACAGTTAACGCGCGATTTATATTTCGCGCTATTAACGCTTAAGCTGAGATTTAATCCGTCTTAGAAATCGTTCGTTCTAAAATTGTTGAAGGAAACTTTTTTGCCGTAATTGATGTGTTACCGGAAGCAAAATTTATCACTTTTTTCTTTATAAGGCTTGTGGGGGGATCATTTTCACCAAATGTCTCAAATTTTTTTACAAAATTTTTTTTCTTTTTTTTTTCTTTTTTTTTATACATTCAATTTTTTCATGTTTTTACTGCTCCATAGACCTTACAAGGCAGTCAGAACCTTCAGGGTTTCGCCCTGATACGAGCAGTCTTGTTCTGTTTTGTATACTTTTGTGCAACAATTGCTAAATTGAGTCATTAATCCAGTATAGAGTACGGTAGCCTGTACAGAAACTTTTCTAGGGAAGGGGCGGTTTTCGAAAAACCTTGAAAAAGTGTGTCGACCTTTCTTTTAGATCGTCCAATTTGATTTTCCGATCTCTCCTTGAATATTATAACGACCCATTTTTGTAAAAATTAAATGCGCCGCAGGCAAACTGTAAGAAAAACAGGTGGTTCCTCTCAAAGTTAGTTATATTGGTTAAGAAGTGTTTGAGAAACCAAGAAAGTGTTTTTAGAAAGTATTTGTGGTTGGGGGTTGGTCAGCCAAAAATGGATGTAAAATTAAACCACAGAGGGGATCCTTTTACCCCCCCCCCCCCCCCCCACCACACGCTTTTGATAGGGTAATAGTACTTAACACAGGGCAATATCGAAGGCGCGGCGTATAGAAAATCAAGTAGAAATCCCTTTATACCTTGTTCTCCGTAACTTACTTCTTAATAAAAATTAAGCCATATTACCATATAACCTAGCGATGGAAATATAAATTCAGCTATTTAGGAGGAGCAATGTTGAAAGGAGGAGCCTATAGTAGTTTTCCTGAAAGTGTCTGGAGCAACTGTGAAGTGGTTAGTAGTCTCCTAAAGTTTATCTAACTTATTTTACCCGTGTTGAAATTCTGTCCACAAACGCCCACAATTTGGTCGCAAAATTCTGAAAATTCATAACAAGACGGATAATTCCTAG
The DNA here is from genome assembly GCF_963678635.1 of Symsagittifera roscoffensis. Classification (NCBI taxonomy): domain Eukaryota; kingdom Metazoa; phylum Xenacoelomorpha; order Acoela; family Convolutidae; genus Symsagittifera; species Symsagittifera roscoffensis. The sequence continues at coordinate 17,802,197 of NC_087065.1, read as the reverse complement.
CAAAAAAGCTTGGGTTACTTTGCACATTAAAACCTTCTGCCTAATTTCTGTCGTTGACCGGTTGCAAATTTTCAAATGTTCCGTTTTTTTTCTGCCAATCTAAAGTTTTTGCCGAGAAATTCAATGTTCAATGGAGTGCGCGGACGTTCCCACGGGTTCTTTTTTCCCCGCCAGTTTAATGGATATATTTCCAGCTCATAAAATTTCCCTGGAATCAGGAGAGATAGTTCTGAAATTTCCCTCTTTTATTTCAAATTTAAAGATAAATTTCTGGTTACTACAAAAACGAGCACATAAAATTTTGCTTTTTATACCCAGCTTTAATCAGAAAGAGGCAGAAAAGTTTCTAGGTTAAAGACAATAATCAAAATTGTTGTTTGTGAATAGCGGACACACCTGAAAATAAATTCGAAGAATTAAGCAGAATGAGTTGCGAAAGTTTCTCTTGGTTATTTGGATTGAAAATAAAAATAATGACGTTCAGACTGCCTTTTTAGGTCTATGGAGCAGTAATAACTCGAAAAAATTAGATGTAATAAAAGAAAAAAACATATTTTAGTTTTTCTTAAATTTCAATTTTTTTTTTGTGAAATTCATCCCCCACGCGCCATATAAAGTACAAAGTGATAAATAAGCTTCCTTCGATCAATTTGGAACGATTTTTAAGACAGATTGAATCCCCGCTAACGCGTTAATAGGGCAAAATATATCGCGGGTTGTGTCAAGTTGGCCAAAATGGCAATCTTTAAACCCCCATAATTTTACGAAAACTAATCACAGGTGAAATATATTTTCAAGTTCAAGCTCAGGACAACAATAATTTTTGAATGATATTTAAAAAAAAGATATCGTCAAAAATGGCTAGTTAAAAAGTCGAAATTTGTCTGAAGAAAAAAAACCCACCCGATCACAAATATTCCGTTACTTTCGTTACGAGAGTCGGAACAAAAATAATGAACGGCATCAATCGGAAAAGCGTACTTGAGACAAAAGTGCAGAGTACGAAAAACTTGAGTGGAAAACAGTTCCGAAATACGATATTATAAACTTTTGTTTCCAAATAACTGAAACAAAATACGTACAGAAGTAAAATAAAATTACAGATAAGCCCAGGGTTAAACCAATCTTTTCGAGATTTCATACGTGCCCTGAATTGCAACATACATGCTCAGATCTGGATGAGTTTTTTGAAGCTTTCATATGAATTTTCATGTTGTGTTACGAGTCTTGTCTTTTTCGCTGAAAAAAGGCATTTTCACAAAAAAAAACATTAAAAATCGTTAAAAATCACATCACTTTTCCTATTTTGAAAAGCACTTGTAGACATAAATTCTACCGACGCAGAGTTTTTGAATAATGTGATTGTAAAAACTGTGGGATGAAAAATCAAGTGGCTGAAAATAAAATCCTGCAAACAAAATTTTTAAAAAGCTTTTTCTAATATTGCAAAATAGATTCCCCACGGCCTGTAGAAATTGAAAAAAGTGGTATCAAAAAGTATTCATTGATTAGTAGGTGTATGATTTGTGCCATCAGACTTTATATCACAGCGTTTAAAAAAATTTTTGTTTTGTTTCAAATAGAATGCGACAGTTCTTCCCGAAGCTGAACTGCACAGACATGATAGTGAACTTGACACTGTGTGTGTTCCAGGTCTGAATCAGGCCTTGAGCAGATCTGCGTTTTGACAGAATCCATAGCTGCCTTAGTCCTGATTCAGACTTGTCCATGTCCAAACGAAACTAGCATCATGTCTGGACAAGATCTGAAATAAGCAAAATTTTAAAATGCTCATATCTGGTTTCAAGTTTGGGTTAGGTACGGGAAACAATCGTGCCTTTGATTTCTTTTAAAACAGCAATTAGTTTATTCCGTTGTTCAAATTGTCAGAACAAAAATTACCTTTCAAATGATTGATTGGATCCCGCATGTTTAGGCAAGGATGCTCCTCATGGTTGAGGGAACGATTGTTGGAAAATTAACTTCAGTTGTTTTCATCCAATCAGATTTCAGTATTCAAAACCTCAATGAAATTGCAAAAATCTTGAATAAAACGAAAAAAAAACAGACCATTTAAGTTACTATTGACCGCAGAATTGAGGAGTATCGGATAGAACCTGAAACCGTTTTCAAAAAACGAAAGATACAACAAAAAATTGTGTTTTCGTTTTCCAGAAATTGTGAGCAGAGCTTTGCTGGGAATTTTGCTGTTATTATTTTCTATAAAAAATGTCTTATAAATTTTAACTGTTCAATTGAAACCTCTAAGAGTTTTGATTAAAAATTTTTCTATCAATCGCTCCCTCTATCATGAGAAAATCCCCGCTTAAGCTGAAGTAATGGATTATAACGGATTATTCAGTAGGTTTTTGAAAACTATAATAGTTTATAAACGCGAGATTTTCCAAAATATTGAAGCCTTTTATAATCCTTAATCCATTATAAATGATCACAATTTGCACAGAAAAACTCTGTGTGAATAATTAATGTCCTATTATACCAGAAACTTGTCGTCCAAAAAAATTAAATATGGATTTTAAAAAAAATTAATTTTGTGTGTCAATAAAAAAAAATTTCTATAAATTAGATGTCTTTGTCTGGTCATATTTTGATTTATCTAAACACAAAGTTTTATGAAAAATCCCTAGATCCCTTCATACCAATTGAAATTGTTCCTTAGTTAGTGAAAAATAACTTTTTTGAAAAATAATGAAAAAATGTGCTAATAAAAAAATGAAAATGTGCATCATGAATTAATTCTAATCAAGAAGAAAAGAAATCATAAAACCTTTATAATTGCGAAATGTTTTGAAAACAATTGAAACAATTTTACCATTTTTCACTTTTAACAACGGCTATAAAAAGCAATTCAGATGCAGGGTCGGAAACATATTCGGCGAAGAAAAAGCTTCTTGAGCTATTTCAATCTATTAAAGTTTTTTCTGCCTTACAAATGACTTAGAAAATGGTATAGAACTACACAACGCGAACCATTAATAATTGTAACAACAAATAATTGGATTAAAAATTGATGGCAATTGATCAAAATGTAACAGAAATGATTATGATTTGTCTGATAGATGGAGGAGAATACAATCGGTTAATAATTTATTTTAAAACGTTTCCTCATTTTTCGCTATTAAAATTATAATGCAATCGATTGAGAACGCTTGAAAAACAAAAACTCGATTATGAACGCGTGATAAACAAAAACTTGAAAACCATACAAAAAAAAATACAAAAAAACGCTAAATATTTATCAAAAGGTGCGTTGTGTTATGCTAGCACACTACAGACACGTAGAGAGATATAAAAAACGAGGCATTACCTACGACAATTTTTTTGAACAAAAAACATTAAAAATGAAAAAAATATATAATTAAAACAAACGGAACTAAAACTGAAAAAAAAAAATAATTTCACTAAATAATGAATAAAAATATGAACAAAAAGTCATGAAAGTAAACCAGTGTGCTTTAAATGACTTTAAAAAAGTCTAAAACAGTATTTCTATTGTACACATAAAAATCTTGTCTCTAAAAAGCAATCCAAAGCAGGGTTGGAAACAAAATGGTCAAAGAAGAGGAATTTTAATCGATTATAATTGATAAAAATGTTTTTTTTTGTGCAATTTAAACAACTTAGAAATATGATAAAAGTAATCAGTTATATCACATCATGATTGCTACAACAAATAGATGGCTCGAAAATTGGTTGTTATTGATCAAACCATAAAATATGTTTTTTTGTGGTTTGATTTGAATAAGAGAGCATATAATCGATTTTGTTTGTACTAATATACGCTTTTCTCAATTTCAGTAGGACTCGTAAAGAAATCTTACTGTAATCGATTATTAACGCATGAAAAATAAACATTCAACCATCATACTAAATAAAACACAAAAGTTTAATCATATATCAACAAGAAAAGTTTCTTGGTGTGCCAGTAGCACAGGGTGCTTCTGTGCCAGAATGTTCACAGTAGCACAGAGTACTTTCATGGAAAACTACAAAATAAGTGTTCTTTTTTTCAAATTAGTGTCCAGGTGGCGTGTAGTGTTATGTTAAAACTCTAAAAAAACGTAGAAAACTAATCAACGAGGCATAACTGAGATCAATTTTCAGCAAAGAAATTGAAAAAAAAAATAAAAAAAACTGTTTCAAAAAAATATTACGAGGCGAAACTGGAGTTTTGTGAATTGTGAACGGCTTCTGCAAAATACCGCTCTATTTGATTTGTTTTTGTCTTTGTATGTCTACTTTGGTTTCACAGACAAAAATAAACATGTATAAAAAATTGCCTCCGAATTCGGGTGGCTTATATTTACCAAATTGTGCGCCTATCAAGAGCACAGTTTAGCCTTTTAATGAAAAAATCAGAAATTTTCAGTTTTTTTTGCCAAAGAAGGGCTGAATGAAACTTACAATTTTGGTTTCTGTTTGGTAAAATGAAAGTTTGCTGGTCTTTTATATAATAATATGATAATTTTTTTAACGAACTGTACTCGATCGCTTTACTCGCCTCGCTCAAAATTAGAAAAAAACTTTAAGTGCTTCAAATCGATTGCTAACGATACTGCAAAATTTTTTCAAACATATGATTTTTTGAAAACCTTCAGCAGGATAATTTATTCAGGCCTTTTTGATGATTTTTGTGGTACCTGAATTGCATGAAAAAATAAATAAATTACTAAAACGCGCGAAGGCAGAGTTTTTCCCCATAGGAAACTGTTTGAGGCATGCTATTTGTCCAATTTACTTTGAGGCATGCTATTTGCCCTACTCAGAAGTTATTTATTTGCTAAACGAGTTACTTTTTACTTTATATAGCGTAACGGAATTTTTGTGCTCGGGGTGGTTTTTTTTTCTTCAGACAAATTTCGAATTTTTAACTAGCCATTTTTGACGGAATTTTTTAATGTCATTCAAAAGGTATTGTTGTCCTGAGCTCAAATTTGAAAAGATATTTCACCTGTGATCATTTTTCGTAAAGTTCTGAGGGTTTAAAGATTGCCAAAAAATTTGAAAATTTTTTAATGCTATTACTGCTGCTCCATAAACCTTAAAAGGCAGTCGTAACATTCAGGGCTTCGCCTTGATACGAGCAGTCTTGTTTATTTGCTAAACGACTTTATTTTTACTTTACATAGCATAGCGTGTGGGATTGTTTTTTTTGCAAAAAAAATCAGACAAAAAAATTTTAATCTCTTCATTTTGTATAAAGCGAATACGACTCATATACCTTAGGGTGTGGTTAGATTTTTCAGGGCTTTGACCTGATAATTGCAATCTTGTTGTTCTGACTTTCAAAGAAAACGGCGTATTTGTGCCTAGGGTGGTTTTTTCATTCAGTCAATTTTCGGCGATCGAAATAATAGTTTTGACAAATGTTTTTTATATTCCATTGAAAATTTTGACTCCCTAAACTCAAATTAAACTCAAAGTTTTTTCAGGGCTTTGACCTGTTATTTGCAATCTTGTTGTTCTGTTTTTCGAAGAAAACGGCATATTTGTGCTTAGGGTGGTTTTTTCATTCAGTCAATTTTCGGCGATCGAAATAATAGTTTTGTTAAATGTTTTTTATATTCCATTGAAAATTTTGACTCCCTAAACTCAAATTCAAAAAAAATATTTTACTTCCAATTTTTTTGCTAAGTTTTTGGGGGTTTTGAAATTTGCCAGTTTTGTCACACTTGACTTATTTGTGCGCGTTTTGAAAATTTTGCTGATAATGCTGAAAGTGTAACGCGAATTACTTATGCGTGGCGCATTAGCTTGCACAGCATAATTGTTTCAAATTGAATTGAGGCTAATTAATCAGTTGTATTGTTACGTAAAACTCAAATTTTTAAACTTGAGTTTTAATTTATTCCAAATTTTATAGTTTTTCGATACTTTATTTTCCCGATAAATTTTCTATATGGATTAAAGGGCAGTTTGAACGCTCAGGGATGTGCCCTAATACACGAGCAGTTTTGTTTGACTTTGTGTTTGGTCATTTATCGACGTTGCGTTGAGCTATGTTTCGATTAACCAAATATGTGTTTAACTTTGTTCGACTCAACCAAACTTAAATTTCCACAAAATCTTCTCAAAATTGTTCCGTATATCACTGAAATACATTTTTGATCGTCTGGGTTTGCCTAAAACAACTATGTTTCTTCCGTATTAATGGACCGAAAAATGTTTGGAGTCAGTTTTTAAAATTAAAAAAAACTGAACATTTCATTTTTTTTGTTGTTTTTCATTAACTAGTATTAAGCTAATTTGATATATTTTTGTAAAATTTGTTTTAAGCATACTTTAAGAACGATTCTTTAGTTACTTTTTTTGTCTGAAATATCAAAAACTTCACTTTTTTATCCTAGTTATTTTTTTAAAATTTTAACACCTCTGACTGTTTTACAAGACCATGTGCAGCCCTCTTTTGTAGTTCAACTATGTTTTGACTTGGTTTGCGACCATATTTCAAGGAATGAGCTCGGCTATGTTTCCATTTTGTGTTCGACTATGTTTCGATGTTTCGTTCGACTACCCATTTTGGGTCGAACACTGTCCGTATGCTGAACCGATTCAGACAACATCTAAGTCAAACAGTGTTTGTATTCGAGGTCTTACATTTTCTTCTGATGCCTATGGTAAATATCGGCTCCGTTTTTTAAAATAAAAATAGGCTACTTGTTTAATCATATTTTGCCTTCTGCTGATAAAAGAGGCACATCTACCCTTTCAGTTTTTAAAAATTTTTGACGAGAAAAATGCAAAGGAGAGGCTTATGTTGATACCTCTTGATGTCACATGAAACAAAAATAAAAGCTAAATTACGCGACCTCTTTATCCGTTCATTTTGAAGACTCCGCGTAACTTAACCCGTTGAAATGAGAGTTCCTCTATTTCTTTTTTTTATACTTTGAACCACGCAGAAAGAGTAAACTTTACCCGCCTGCAGAAATAATTTTTGAAGTGAACGCAACCAACAGAGTTTCAGCTTTTCGATTGGTATTAAAGCCGAGAGCGTCAATGATCAGATTGAAACCACGCAAACGGACAAAAAATTTATCAACTATTGAACTTTATATAATAAATTTCATTTGAAAACAAGTCAAGGTCGAACTCTTTGTCCAGGTCAAGCGGATCTAAGCATGATAAAACAAAAACAATTTTTAACCATACATAAGTGGCGAAGTTCGCAAGTACATAGGTTACCATGGTGCCCTTTACTTATCAATGGTTGGAAAATTTCAGTCTTCCAATGTCTTTTTCTAACTCGAATGAATTTTAGCATGACTGTTATATAACATTTGCAGGAAAAAAATAAAGTTAGCTGTCCCGGTGGAAAATTGGGAAAAATGAAAGGTATTGGCTCATTTCTGGTTAAAAGTAACTATGTTATGTTTTAGCTTATCAGAGTTGATAAACCACCATTATGTGGGTGAATACATAATCTTCTCTTCATAAACGATTGTTTTCCTTTTCTTTCATTTCTGGTGTGAAAGTTATTAAATTTCCTGACATCAACAATATAATTGTTGCACATACAACACGTGATAAAAATAAAAAACAACATTATTCCCCTCATAAAATTTATCTCAGTAGAAAAAAATTTCGCGCTATTAACGCTTAAGCTGAGATTTAATCCATCTTAGAAATCGTTCGTTCTAAAATTGTTGAAGGAAACTTTTTTGCCGTAATTGATGTGTTACCGGAAGCAAAATTTATCCCTTTTTTCTTTATAAGGCTTGTGGGGGGATCATTTTCACCAAATGTCTCAAATTTTTTTACAAAATTTTTTTTCTTTTTTTTTCTTTTTTTTTATACATTCAATTTTTTCATGTTTTTACTGCTCCATAGACCTTACAAGGCAGTCAGAACCTTCAGGGTTTCGCCCTGATACGAGCAGTCTTGTTCTGTATTGTATACTTTTGTGCAACAATTGCTAAATTGAGTCATTAATCCAGTATAGAGTACGGTAGCCTGTACAGAAACTTTTCTAGGGAAGGGGCGGTTTTCGAAAAACCTTGAAAAAGTGTGTCGACCTTTCTTTTAGGTCGTCCAATTTGATTTTCCGATCTCTCCTTGATTATTATAACGACCCATTTTTGTAAAAATTAAATGCGCCGCAGGGAAACTGTAAGAAAAACAGGTGGTTCCTCTCAAAGTTAGTTATATTGGTTAAGAAGTGTTTGAGAAAGTGTTTTTAGAACGTATTTGTGGTTGGGGGTTGGTCAGCCAAAAATGGATGTAAAATTAAACCACAGAGGGGATCCTTTTACCCCCCCCCCCCCCCCCCCCCCACCACACGCTTTTGATAGGGTAATAGTACTTAACACAGGGCAATATCGAAGGCGCGGCGTATAGAAAATCAAGTAGAAATCCCTTTATACCTTGTTCTCCGTAACTTACTTCTTAATAAAAATTAAGCCATATTACCATATAACCTAGCGATGGAAATATAAATTCAGCTATTTAGGAGGAGCAATGTTGAAAGGAGGAGCCTATAGTAGTTTTCCTGAAAGTGTCTGGAGCAACTGTGAAGTGGTTAGTAGTCTCCTAAAGTTTATCTAACTTATTTTACCCGTGTTGAAATTCTGTCCACAAACGCCCACAATTTGGTCGCAAAATTCTGAAAATTCATAACAAGACGGATAATTCCTAGCAAAAAAGCTTGGGTTACTTTGCACATTAAAACCTTCTGCCTAATTTCTGTCGTTGACCGGTTGCAAATTTTCAAATGTTCCGTTTTTTTTCTGCCAATCTAAAGTTTTTGCCGAGAAATTCAATGTTCAATGGAGTGCGCGGACGTTCCCACGGGTTCTTTTTTCCCCGCCAGTTTAATGGATATATTTCCAGCTCATAAAATTTCCCTGGAATCAGGAGAGATAGTTCTGAAATTTCCCTCTTTTATTTCAAATTTAAAGATAAATTTCTGGTTACTCTAAAAACGAGCATATAAAATTTCGCTTTTTATACCCAGCTTTAATCAGAAAGAGGCAGAAAAATTTCTAGGTTAAATACAATCATCAAAATTATTGTTTGTGAATAGCGGACACACCTAAAAATAAATTCAAAGAATTAAGCAGAATGAGTTGCGAAAGTTTCTATTGGTTATTTTGATTGAAAAGAAAAATGATGTTGCATCAGAACTACAGCTATCGGAACGACTTAATGGGACCAAACGATCCAAAACGAAATCCAAAAAGAAGTGAAAAGATTGCGAATCAAAATCTCATACAAGTTAACTGGAACGAGACGATAATTTAATCGAGACTGCTTGTATCAGGGTGAAGCCCGGAACGTTTTGACTGCCTTATTAGGTCTATGGAGCAGTAATAACTCGAAAAAATTAAAAGTAATAAAAGAAAAAAACATAAATTTTTTTCTTAAATTTCAATTTTTTTTGTAAAAATCATCCCCCACGCTCCATATAAAGTACAAAGTGATAAATAAGCTTACTTTGATCAATTTGGAACAATTTCTAAGACGGATTGAATCCCCGCTGACGCGTTAATAGCGCAAAATATATCGCGCGTTGTGTCAAATTGGCCAAAATGGCAATCTTTAAATCCCCATAACTTTACAAAAATTAATCACAATTGAAATATATTTTTAAGTTTAAAGCTCACGACAACAAAACTTTTTGAATGATATTTAAGAAATTCTGTCAAAAATGGCTAGTTAAAAAGTCGAAATTTGTCTGAAGAAAAAAAACCCACCCGATCACAAATGTTCCGTTAATTTTTTTACGAAAGTCGGAACAATAAGTAATGAACGGCATCTATCGGAAAAGCGTACTTGAGACAAATTAAAGTGCAGAGTAAGAAAAACTTGAGTGGAAAACAGTTTGGAAATACAATATTATAAACTTTTGTATCCAAGTAACTGAAACAAAATACGTACAGAAGTAAAATAAAGTTACAGATGTGCCCAGGGTTAATCCATTCGTTGCGAGATTTCATACGTGCCCTGAACTGCAACATACATGCTCAGATCTGGATGAGCTTTTTGAAGCTTTCGTATGAATTTTCAAGTTGCGTTACGAGTCTTGTCTTTTTCGCTGAAAAAAGGCATTTTCGCAAAAACAAAAACATTAAAACTCGTTAAAAATCATATTACTTTTTCGTTTTTGAAAAGCACGTGTAGAAATAAATTCTACCGACGCAGAGTTTTCGACTATTGTGATTGTAATAACTGTGGGACGAAAAATCGAATGGCTGTTAATAAAATTCTGCAAACAAATTTTTTCAAAAAACCTTTTCTAATATTGCAAAACAGATTTCCTTCGTATTCTGGTATAGAAAATAGGTTTCTAGTATCAGAAATTATTCATTGGTTAGCAGGTGTATGATTTGTGCCACCAGACTTTATATCACGGCATTTAGAAAAAGTTTTGTTTTGTTTCAAACAGAATGCGACAGTTCTTCCCGAATCTGAACTGCCTAGACATGATTGTGAACTTGACACTGTCTTTGTTCCAGACCTGAATCAGGCCTTGAGCAGATCTGCATTTTTGACAACATCCATAACTACCTCAGTCCTAATTCAGACGTGTCCATGTCCAAACGAAACTTGCACCATGTCTGGACAAAATCTGAAATAAGAAAAATTTTAAAATGCTCACATCTGGTTTCAAGTTTGTGTTAGGTACGGGAAACAATCGTGCCTTAGATTTCTTTTAAAATGGCAATTAGTTTATTTCGTTGTTGAAATTGTCAAAACAATAATTGTTCTTCAAATGATTGATTGGATCCCGCATGTTTAGGCAATAATGCTCCTCATGGTGGAGGGAACGGTTGTTGGAAAATTAATTTCAGTTATTTTCAGCCAATCAGATTTCAGTATTCAAAATCTCAAGGAAATTGCAAAAATTTTGAATAAATTGAAAAATACAGACCATTAAAGTTACTATTGACCGGTTGAAAATTAGGCAGCTACATGAATTTTTTGATTAAGCAGAATTGAGGGGTATTGAATAGAACCTGAAACCGTTTTCAAAAAACGAAAGACACAACAAAAAATTGTGTTTTCGTTTTCCAGAAATTGTGAGCAGAGCAGAGCTGGGAACTTTGCTTTATTGCTCTAATTCATTTTCTATTAAAAATGTCAAAATAGTTTTAACTGTTCTATTGGAACAACTAAAAGTTTTGATTAAAAACTTTTCTATCAATTGCTCCCTCCATCATGAGAAAATCCCCACTTAAGCTGAAGTAATGGATTATAACGGACTATTAAGTTGATTGTTGAAAACTATAATAGTTTATAAACGTGAGATTCTCCAAGAGATTATAGCCTTTTATAATCCTTAATCCATTATAAATGATCATAATTTGCACAGAAACACTCTGTGTGAATAATTAGTGTCCTATTATGCCAGACACTAAAAATATATAAATATATACATATATATACATTTTTTTAAATAAATTAATTTCGTGTGTCAATAAAAAAATCTGTAAAAGTGAGATGTCTTGGTTGTGTCCTATTTTGATTCATCTGAACACAAAGATTTATGAAAAATCCCTAGATCCCTTCATATCAACTGAAATTGTTACTTAGTTAGTGAAAAATAACTCTTTTGAAAAATCATGAAAAAATGTGCTAATAAAAAACTGAAAATGTGCATCATGAATTAATTCTAATCAAGAAAAAAAATCATAAAAACTTTATAATCGCGAATTGTTTTGAAAACATTTTTCTCATTTTTAACAACGGCTATAAAAAGCAATTCAGATGCAGGGTCGGAAACATACTCGGAAAAGAAAAAGCCTCTTGAGCTGTTTCAATCTTTTAAACAATTTTGTGCCTTACAAATGACGTAGAAAATGGTATAGAACTACACAACTCGAACCATTAATAACTGTAACGACAAATAGATGGATTAAAAATTGATGGCAATCGATCAAACTGTAACAGAATTGATTATGATTTGTCTGATAGATGGAGGAGAATACAATCGGTTAATAGTTTACTAAAAAGTGTTTTCTCATTTTTAGCTATTATAATCATAAAACAATCGATTATGAACGCTTAAAAAACAAAAACTCGATTATGAACACTTGAAAAACAAAAACTTGACAATCAAAAACCATACAAAAAAAAACAAAAAAACGCTAAATATTTATCAAAAGGTGCGTTGTGTTATGCTCGCACACTACAAACACGTAGAGAGATATTAAAAAAACGAGGCATTACATACGACAGTTTTTTGAACAAAAAAAATAAAAAAGAAAATAATTAAAACAAACGGAACTAAAACTGAAAGAACTAAAAATAATTTCACAAAATAGTGAAAAAAATATGAACACTTTTTTTCAAGTCATGAAACGAAACCAGGGTGCTTTAAATGACTTGAAAATGTCTTTGACAATATTTCCATTCTACACAAAAAAACTTTCCAAAGCCTCTAAAAACCAATCCAAAGCAGGGTTGGAAACAAAATGGTGAAAGAAGAGGAATTTCAATCGATTATAATTGATTATTCTTTTTGCGCAATTTAAACTACTTAGAAATGTGATGAGGGTAATCAGTTATATCACATCATGATTGCTACAACAAATAGATGGCTTAAAAACTGGTTGTCCTTGATCAAACCATAAAATATATTTTTTTGTGATTTGATTTGAATGAGAGAGAGGATATAATCGATTTTGTTTGTATTATTATACACTTTTCTCAATTTCAGTAGGACTCGTAAACAAGTCTTACTGTAATCGATTATTAACGCTTGAAAAACTAACATTCAACCAACCATCATACTAAATAAAACACAAAAAAAATTTTAATCATATATTAACAAGAAAAACTTTTTGTTGTGCCAGTAGCACAGAATGTTCAGAGTACTTCTTGCTGTGCCAGTTGCACAGAGTGCTTCTGTGCCAGAATGTTCAGAGTAGCACAGAGTACTTTCTTGGAAAAATACAAAATAAGTGTTCTTTTTTTCAAATTAGTTTCCAGGTGGCGTGTAGTGTTATGTTAGAACTGTAAAAAAACGTAGAAAACTAATCAACGAGGCATAACTGAGATCAATTTTCAGCAAAGAAATTGAAAAAAAAAATTAAAAAAACTGTTTCAAAAAAATATTACGAGGCGAAACTGGAGTTTTGTGAATTGTGAACGGCTTTTGCAAAGTACCGCTCTATTTGATTTGTCTTTGTCTTTGTATGTCTACTTTGGTTTCACAGACAGAAATAAACATGTATAAAAAATTGCCTTCGAATTCCAGTGGCTTATATTTACCAAATTGTGCGCCTATCAAGAGCACAGTTTAGCCTCGTAATGAAAATCCCAAAAATGTTCAATTTTTTTTCAAAGGAAAGGCTAAATGAAGCTCACAATTTTGGTTTCAGTTTGGTAAACTGAAAGTTCGCTTGTCTTTTATATAACAATTTGATAATTTTTTTAACGAACTATTCTCGATTGCTTTACTTGCCTCGCTCAAAATTAGAATTTTTTTTTTAAAGTTTCAAATCAATTGCTGCCGATACTGCAAAAAAAAATTCAAATATTTTATTTTTCGTTCAAATGTTGACTGAAAACGCTTCAACATGATAATTTATTCAACCCTTTTTGATGATTTTTTGTGGTACCTGCATTTGCATGAAAAAATAGATAAATTACTAAAAAACGCGAGTACAAAGCTCTTCCCCGTTAGAAACTGTTCCAATTTACTTTGAGGCATGCTATCTGTCCTACTAAAACTTATTGTTCCAACTTTCGATACGAAAGTAACGGAATATTTGTGCTCGGGTGGGTTTTTTTTTTCTTCAGACAAATTTCGACTTTTTAACTAGCCGTCTTTGACAAAATTTTATATCATTCGAAAGCTATTGTTGTCCTGAGCTCAAATTTGAAAAGATATTTTTCATGTGATCAATTTTTGTAAAGTTATATGGGTTTAAAGATTGCCGTTTTGGCCAATTTGGGACAATTAACTCGCGTATATTTCGCGCCATTAACGCGTAAGCGGAGAGTTAATCCGTCTTAAAATCGTTCCAAATTGGTTGAAAGAAGCTTATTTGCCACAAGTGATTTGTTACAAGGAGCGAAATCTATCCTTTTGTACTTTATATGGCGTGTGGGGTGATGATTTTCATTGAAAAATTTCAAATTTTAGAAAAAAAAAATTAATTTTATTTTATTTCATTTAATTTTTTAAAGTTATTACTGCTCCATAAATCTTAAAAGGCAGTTGGAACATTCAGGGCTTCGCCCTGATACGAGCAGTCTTGTTTGCCATAATTTATTTGTTACAAGGAGCGAAATCTATCTTTTTGTACTTTATATGGTAGGTTGGGGGAAGATTTTCATTAACAATTTAAAATTAAAAAAAAAAAAAATTCATTTTGTTTATATTACATTTAATTTTTTGATGTTAATACTGCTCCATAAAACCTTAAAAGGCAGTCGGAACATTCAGGGCTTTGCCCTGATACGAGTAGTCTTGTTAATTATGGTTTTAAAATAAAACTATTACACGAATAGCCGGTTCCCATGCAAAAAGATCTTATTAATTAATCGCCCCTCCCTTTGGTACCTTCTCGCAGTGACAAAAACGGAAAACTGATTTTTTTCTCGCCATTTTCTACAGTAGTTATTTAAAGGGGTTGATTTAGGGGGCGGGGACGGACGCCCTCCCTCTGGGATTCGACTACCTTACTATTAAACGCACAACTTCGGAATAATACAATTTATTGTTCCGACTTTCGATACGAAAGTAACGGAATTTTTGTGCTCGGGGTGGTTTTTTTTTCTTCAGACAAATTTCGAATTTTTAACTAGCCATTTTTGACGGAAGTTTTTAATACCACTCAAAAGGTATTGTTGTCCTGAGCTCAAATGTGAAAAGATATTTCACCTGTGATCATTTTTCGTAAAGTTCTGAGGGTTTAAAGATTGCCAAAAAATTTGAAAATTTTTTTATGCTATTAGTGCTGCTCCATACACCTTAAAGGCAGTCGGAACATTCAGGGCTTCGCCTTGATACGAGCAGTCTTGTTTATTTGCTAAACGACTTAATTTTTACTTTACATAGCATAGCGTGTGGAATTGTTTTTTTTGCAAAAAAAATCAGACAAATACGACTTATACACCTTAGAGGGTGGTTAGATTTTTTAGGGCTTTGACCTGATAATTGCAATCTCGTTGTTCTGACTTTCGAAGAAAACGGCATATTTGTGCTTAGGGTGGTTTTTTCATGCAGTCAATTTTCGGCGATCGAAAAAATAGTTTTTGACAAATGTTTTTTATATTCCAATGAAAATGTTGACTCCCTAAAATCAAATTAAAAAAATAGTTTACCTCCAATTTTTTGCAAAGATTTGGGGGTTTTGAAATTTGCCAGTTTGGTCACACTTGACTTATTTGTGCGCGTTTTGAAGATTTTGCTGATAATGCTGAAAACTTAACGCGAATTACTTATGCGTGGCGAATTATCTTGCACCGCAAAACTGTTCCAAATTGAATTGAGGCTAGCTTATCAGTCGTATTGTTACGTACAACTGAAATTTTTAAATTTGAGCTTTGATTTTTTCCAACACTCATAACCTTTCGATACTTCTATTTTCCCAATAAATATTCTATATGTATTAAAGGGCAGTTGGAACATTCAATGATTAGCACTGATACACGATCAGTTTTGTTTGATTTTGTGTTCGGTCATGTATCGACGTTGCGTTGAGCTATGTTTCGATTAACCAAATATGTGTTTAACTTTGTTCGACTCAACCAAACTTAAATTTCCACAAAGTCTTCTCAAAATGGTTCCGTATATCACTGAAATACATTTTTGTTCGTCTGGGTTTGCCTAAAACAACTATGTTTCTTCCGTATCTACTCGAATGGACCGAAAAATGCTTTGGAGTCAGTTTTTACAATTAAAAAAACTGAACATTTTTTTTGTTTTTGATTAACTAGTATTAACTAATTTGATATATTTTTGTAAAATTTTATTTTAAGCATACCTTAAGAACGATTGTTTAGTTACTTTTTTCTTATCTGAATTGTCAAAAACTTCACATTTTTATCCTAGTTATTTTTTTTCAAACTTTAGCACCTCTGACTGTTTTACAGGTCATGTGCAGCCCTCTTTTCAGTTCAACTATGTTTTGACTTGGTTTGCGACCATATTTCAAGAAATGAGCTCGGCTCTGTTTCGATGTTTCGTTCGACTACGCATTTTGGGTCGAACTCTGTCCGTATGCTTAACCGATTCATACAACATCTACGTCAAACAGTGTTTGTATTCGAGGTCTTACATTTTCTTCTGATGTCTATGGTAAATATCGGCTCCGTTTTTTAAAACAAAAATAGGCTACTTCTTTAATCATATTTTGCCTTCTGCTGATAAAAGAGGCACATCTACCCTTTCAGTTTTTAAAAATTTTTGACGAGAAAAATGCAAAGGAGAGGCTTATGTTGATACCTCTTGGTGTCACATGAAACAAAAATAAAAGCTAAATTACGCGACCTTTATATCCATTCATTTTGAAGACTCTGCGTAACTTAACCCGTTGAAATGAGAGTTCCTCTATTTTCTTTTTTTTATACTTTGAGCCACGCAGAAAGAGTAAACTTTACCCGCCTGCAGAAATAATTTTTGAAGTGAACGCAACCAACAGAGTTTCAGCTTGTCGATTGGTATTAAAGCCGAGAGCGTCAATGATCAGATTGAAACCACGCAAACGGACAAAAAATTACCAACTATTGAACGTTTTATAATAACTTTCATTTGAAAGCAAATCCAGGTCGAACTCTTTGTCCAGGTCAAGCGGATCTAAGCATGATAAAACAAAAGCAATTATTAATCATACATAAGTGGCGATGTTCGCAAGTACATAGGTTACCATGGCGCCCTTTACTTATCAACGGTTGGAAAATTTCAGTCTTCCAATGTCTTTTTCTCACTCGAATGAATTTTAGCATGACTGTTATATAACATTTGCAGGAAAAAAATAAAGTTAGCTGTCCCGGTGGAAAATTGGGAAAAATGAAAGGTATTGGCTCATTTCTGGTTAAAAGTAACTATGTTATGTTTTAGCTTATCAGAGTTGATAAACCACCATTATGTGGGTGAATACATAATCTTCTCTTCATGAACGATTGTTTTCCTTTTCTTTCATTTCTGGTGTGAAAGTTATTAAATTTCCTGACATCAACAATATAATTGTTGCACATACAACACGTGATCAAAATAAAAAACAACATCATTCCCCTCATAAAATTTATCTCAGTAGAAAAAAAATCATCATTCCTTTCCTTCTTCAACGAAAACAGGTAAGCAAAACAAGAAAATCAAATCCGAAAAAGGAAGTTTGAAAAGTATCATCTATTGCACAAAATTTATAATCAGTGAATATCTATTTACACAAAACAAAAGGTGGCGTTTTTTACTCAAATTGAAATGCAATTGATATCCTCAAAACTGAGAAGGATTTTGATAAGAAAACTTGTTTGCTCTGCTTAAGACAATTTTTTCCCATTCCCAGCGTTATTCCACATTTTCCACGCGTAATTTCCATGAACGGCATTTTGCTGAATAATTTTCTTTATCTTTGCATTGAAAACCACAAAAGATATGAATAAAACTTCCTTTTTAGTCTAAAAACTGTTATTCGCTGTCGATGCATTCATATTTTTCAATAATATTGACATCAATTGCGGAAATTAAGCAGCAACTGCATCATTTTTGGGTAGTTAATAAGCACTTCAGCAATCCTTGTTAGTTTTCTAATCCCCAATTTATTTTTTATTTCTGTATTTTGAATCTCATTATAAAAAGAGAAGAATTTGAAAACAATCACAATATTATTTTTTCCTCGTACTTTGAAATTCAGTTATCGAAATCGAGCAAAAACTTTGTGAGTTTTACTTTTATTGTTTATTGTTTTTATTTAATTGTTTTAACAGGGCTCCCAAAAAATGAGGAAAAAAGCATCGTTTCTTGTATTGCCTACCACCTACCACGAATGTATTCTCAAACATTTTTTTTTTAACTTCAATAACCCATGTGATTGACAGGTAGAGAGACTTTGGCATGCAGCCGTTGCTCGCTCTACTTCACTCCCTTGCGCTTACATTCAGCGTTCATACATATCATGCTTATTATACAATATCATGCAATTCCACATGCACAGAAAATTGCATAAAAATTAATGATAATCAGTTTTTATATTGTATGAAATTGTAAAACAAGCATTTTTCCATCATTCGGCCAAATTTTTGAATTTTTGAACTGTAAACGGATTCCGCAACAGGCTGAAATTTTCGAATTTTTGAATTGCAAGCGGATTCCGCAACAGGCTGAAATTTTCGAATTTTTGAATTGCAAGCGGATTCCGCAACAGGCTGAAATTTTCGAATTTTTGAATTGCAAGCGGATTCTGCAACAAGCTGAAATTTTCGAATTTTTGAATTGCAAGCGGATTCCGCAACAGGCTGAAATTTTCGAATTTTTGAATTGCAAGCGGATTCCGCAACAGGCTGAAATTTTCGAATTTTTGAATTGCAAGCGGATTCTGCAACAAGCTGAAAATTGGTTTGCTGTGGGATTCGCAGAAGAGCTTTTTCCTTTGATTTTTTCGCTGCTATGGAACTCACAAACTGCTGACTGAAACATTGTATTGCTTCAAAATCCAAAACAAAATTGCGGAATTTATTACCATTTGTGGAATCCATAATTAAATAATTAATCATCTTTCAGTGGGTTGCGCTATCGCGTCAGCATTTTGTGAGTGGGTCCACAGCTTGTGCAAATTCTTAACAGAATCTGCATTTTGTTAACGGAATTTGCAAATTTTAAGATGAAACTTAAATCTGCATTTTAAAAAACCACTTGCAATTTGCAGAATTTTTTTTACAATCTCCGAGCCCGAAAGTGTATTGGCTCCTTGCAGATTCAGCGACACAACAACTAATGCGCCAACAAACTTTGCACTACAAGTAGTTGGCTATAAAATCTCCATCAATTTTGTTAGGGGATTACAATTACAATTTTAAGCTTTTATAAAGGCTTTTCTTTGGCCTTCATGGCTCTATACACGCCAAAACGAGGGCTTATTTAGAGCTCAGTGCGGCCTCGTAAAAATAAATGTATACTGTATGAATGACAGTTTTTGCTTGAAAAGTCCATTTTAGTTTGAAAGCACAGTGCTTAAACGTTGTCTTGTACAACTCATTCCATAAATTAAGTAGCAAGAATCGAACAAGTGAACAGCATACGTGGTTTCATCATGTAATTTATCATTTCGGACTTCACATAGTAGTATAACAAAATCACAAAACTGACAACAAACTGATTCCAACTGATTTCAATTTTCAATGAATTGGCTTATCTTCAGCCATTAATAATTTTTTGTTGCATGGGATAGTCAGATTGAGATCAACAAAACTTTTTATTTCGGAATGGTAACACCTCTGGTTATATCACTTAACTATAATTGAATCCTGAAACATCTTACTTCGAGATGACAGAAAGTTCAATTGAGTTGAATTGAAACAAAATTTTCAATTTTTTTTTTCAAAATTAGTTCATTCAGAAAAAAAAAATCATCAGCTCAAAAACGAAACAAACAACTGAAATTTGCGCATTTCGGTTTCATGATCTTATATGTGCCAATATCCATACCTCTAAAACTTTCGGTCTGGTAGCTTAGAAAACATTACTCCAGAGGTCTTAAAAAGCAGTCAGAACTTTCAGGGCTCTGCCATGATATTAGCAGTATTTTTTCCTTTTGTTTTCTAGTTTACCGTGGTTTACTTTTTGCCAAACTGTTTGCATTCAACGAGGTAATTTTAATCAGAGAGAAATTAGTGAAAAACTCCAAAGTAAAAAAGAAACCGTTTATCAACGAACAAAATAAAAAAAGGAGAATACGAGTTTTGTAATATGGTGTGACACAATTATTGATATAGTATTGATTAGCGGATTTGTTTGACACGATATTAAAGAAACAGTTCTCGAAAAAGGTAAAAGTTGACGCCTGAAAAAAAAGAAAAAGTTACTGAGGATGCGAAAGCTAAAGGAAGCAAACATGTACTGTATGGCACTTTTGCTAAAAATCAGCACAGCACAAGCAACTTAACAAAATTTTGTGTTTTATGCAATATGCGTGTTGTATGTACTTTTGTTCAAGTTAACAGCGAGTTCACGCTAGTTTTTGGCTATTTAATAAACAAGCACTAAAACAAAAATTGTTTTAATTTAAATTGTTTAAGCGCTTATTATTTTTTTGAACAAAAATATAAGAGGACTGCAAAAACAGTATTGATAAAAAAAAGCATCAAACGGCTTTGATAAAAAAGCAGCAGAGACTCGTTTGAGAAAATTGCAGCAAAAAAAAACAAGACTGCTCGTGTTAGCGCAAAGATATGGATGTTTTAACTGCCTTTTAAGGTCTATGGAGTACCGTTCGCTTGATAAATTGATAAATTTTTGAAATTAACAATTCTACTTGTTTTGAAAATCAACCTGCAAAAGCTAGCACAAAAGCTAGCTAGGTTTACTGCTAATTTATCTAAATGCCAATTCATACAACAGAAAAATATGCATTTCAATTTTTTGCTGCGATTTTCGAAGAAAACGGAACCTTTATGCTTTGTTTGGTTGTTTTTTGTTCAGTCAATTTTCAGCGATCGAAATAATAGTTTTAGCACAAAATAGGTATGCCCCACTGATGTCAAAATGTAAAAATCAAATATAAAAAAAGTATTTGACCACCGACCATTTTTTGCAGAGTTTGAAAACTGCCAATTTGACCATGCTCTGGACTAATTTATGTGCGCTTCGAAGATTTTATTCACAATGCTAAAAGCGTAACACCAACTATTTTTGCATGCCAATTATCACGCACAACAAAATCGTTCCGAATAGAATTGATGCTAGCTAATTGGTCGTATTAAATCCGACGCAAATTTGTACACTTTGATATTGCCCAAAATTTATACTTTTTTTCAGTTTTTTCTTCTTCAAAAACTATTCGATATGAATTTAGGGGCAGTCGAAACATTCAAGGCTTTGCCCTGATGTACTAGCAGTCTTGCTCAAAATGATTAGAGTACCTTATCACTTTCGAGAGCTCCAATGGTTTTATAAGTTTCCAACTTCTTATAGTCATGATAGGTTACGAACATAAACATGCTCTAAATGGAGCTGTAATTTCTCACCAATATCCCAGAATTTAGCAAGCAATTTTGAACTATTTAATTGCATTTTAAGTTCTGGAAATAGTTTCTGTCTAATGTGTAAATATGTATAAAAATTGGAGGATTCTCAGTGAAATTAAATTATCAACAATGAAGCTGAAATATTCTCAGCCAATTTGCAATAGATAAAAAGTTACAACAAATTAACAAATAAAAGACGGTTACTCGCATGACGCTGATCTTAAAATTAAAAATTTCAAAAAAGCAAAAAAAGGTGTACTGATTATAAAACATTAAAAGAGACTGGGAGGCGAAGCAATGGAAATCTGGAAGAAAAGAAATTAAAACATGCCTCTGGAAATAACTATCCGTTCAATTTTCGTCAAATAGGCTACTTTTTTTCTGGTAAATAACTGGTTTCTTGTTGTGGAAATTACATCAGAATTGTAAGCACAAAATGTTTATGGGAATAAAACCACGACAGTAAGATTGCGTGTTTCCGTGATTTTACCACTTCTCTCGCCTACTTTCTCTAAAGTCTGCCCTATCAGTGGCTTCTTTGAAGTTGGAAGGACTAAGGCGGTTCTCGAGGAGCCCGAGTTGCCGCGGAGAAAGAAAAAGAACCAATTTGACCAGCCACGGAATTGTCAAGGGGAGCCGAGACGACCGAAGAGTCAACTCATTGGGATTGTTCCCGACTTGATTATCGTTTCATCCAATTCACGACGTGTAACGAGCTCGAAATCTTGGAAACAAACTCAAACCCTCACTTTTTGATTCTGAAAGCGCTCCTCGGGAGTATTTACCAATAATCAGTCAGCAAAAATGTACAGAACCTGCCAAAAGCTTTCAACCTAGTCTTAAGAGACTAAGTTTGGGCTTTAGAAGACCTCACGCTTCAAGGCTTTTATCCCCTGAGATGGGTATTTCGTACGTTTCCCGGATCAGACGGAGTTGTCGAAAACCCGAGCCAGCGGCGCAGAAAAACCTTGCAGACCAACCTTGGAAGTCATCACACTAAAAGATACATATTTTTTAGGACAGTTGAAGCAGAAACCCGCACAAACTATCCTTAATTGTAGCAACCATAGCAAGCCAACCGATTAGGAACCGCACTTTGACTGTATGCCGGCTATAAATGATCCCAAAAATAACAAAAAAAAATTACGATCTTTTTTACCTCTCAAATAAACTTATATCAGCTTTAAAAAAATTGAATCTAAATAGGTTAATTGTGAAGAAAAAATAATAAATTATGCTTAACAATGTTTTTACGCATGTTAACAGCATTTTAACTTGTGATAGGGTTTTTAAAGGTTTTGCATGAGTAGAAAAGGTCTCCGTTTTTTTTTAAAAAAAAACATAGTCGAAAAAATAGCCGTTCAAGAGATCTCAAAAAAAAGTAGTTATTAGGTCTCAGCAAAATCCAAATCCCCCACCCTTCCTTGAGAAAATCCCAGAACCTCTTCTGTTTACTCTCTCTCTCTCTCTCTCTCTCTCTCTCTTTCTCTCTCTTATTGTTCCGACTTTCGATACGAAAGTAACTGAATATTTGTGCTCGGGTTGAGTTTTTTTTTCTTCAGACAAATTTTGACTTTTTAACTAGCCATTTTTGACGAAAATTTTTTAACATCATTCAAAAGGTATTGTTGTCCTGGGCTCAAAATTGAAAAGATATTTCACCTGTGATCATTTTTTGTAAAGTTATGGGGGTTTAAAGATTGCCATTTTGGCCATATTGGGACAATTAACGCGCGATATCTTTCGCACTATTAACGCGTAAGCGGAGAGTTAATCCGTCTTAGAAATCGTTCCAAAATGGTTGAAAGAAACTTATTTGCCATAGTTGATTTGTTACAAGGGGCGAAATCTATCCTTTTGTATTTTATATGGCGTGTGGCGGGATGATTTTTAATAAAAATTTGAAATTTTAGAAAAAAAATTCTTTTTTTTTCATTACGTTTAATTTTTTAATGTTATTACTGCTCCATGAACCCTAAAAGGCAGTCGGAACATTCAGGGCTTCGCCCTGATACGAGCGGTCTTGTTTATATCTACCCAACCCATCCTCTATCCAACCCCTATCGTAAATTGATTTGAATTAGATTGAGTTGAAAAAAGAACATTCATCCCAAACGCTGAAACAATAAGATCGCTTGCATATCAGGGCAAAGCCTTGATTGTTGCGACTGCCCCTTAAGAGAAAAAATTTAAAAACTATAAATTTTGGACAACATCAAAGATCTAGTGTGAAAATTTTAGTCGTACGAAATTAATACGATTTTGTTGTGCGGGAATATGCACCACGCATAAATAAATCGCGTTACGCTTTCAGGATTATGGATAAAATCTTCAAAGTGTGCATAAATTAGTCGAGAGCATGGCCAAATTGGCGATTTTACAAATCCCAAAACTGCAAAAAATATCTTTTAAATTTGATTTTAGGAAGTCGATAACTTCAATGGGGCATAAAATCACCGAAAATTGGCTGAATAAAAAAACCCTCCCAAATATAAATATATTCCATTTTCTTCGAAAGTCGAAACAAAAAAATAAGTGAGAAATTGATGCATACGTTGGCAGCTATAGGGTACATCCATAATTATTCCGACGTTCGAAGCAAGAGCGGAAAAATTATTTAACTTTTTCAAGATTTGACTTGGAATCTATAAACTATATTTGAATCGTTGTTTTTAAATCTTTGAAACTATATTAGAATCGTTGTTTTTAAATCGTTGTTTTTAATTAGTTCAATTTAACAGATATAAAGCTGATATAAGTCAGAATTTATTGTTCCGACTTTTGAAGAAATTGACGGGATATTTGTGCTCGGGATGATTTTTTTCTAGAAAATTTCGACTTTTTAACTAGCAGTTTTCGAAAAAAAAATATTTATCATTCGAAAAGTACTGTTCTTCTGAGCTCAAATTAAAACAAGACTGCTCGTTTCAGGGCAAAACCCTGAATGTTCCGACTGCCTTTTAAGGTTTATGGAGTAATAACATTGAGAAATTAAATGAAATAAAATAAAATGAAAAAATTTTTTTTTTGAATTTGAAATTTTTATGAAAATCATCCCCCCACACGCAATATAAAGTACAAAAGGATTGATTTCGCTCCTTCTTACAATAAAAATTACGGCAAATAAGCTTCTTTTAACCAATTTGGAACGATTTCTAAGACGGATTAACTCTCCGCTTACGCGTTAATAGCGCGAAATATATCGCGCGTTAATTGTCCCAAATTGGCCAAAATGGCAATCTTTAAACTCCCATAACTTTACAAAAAATAATCACAGGTGAAATATCTTTCCAAATTTGAGATACTTTTCGAAGGATGTAAAAACTTTCCGTCAAAAAATGGCTAGTTAAAAAGTCGAAATTTGTCTGAAGAAAAAAAACCCAATCCGAGCACAAATATTCCGTTACTTTCGTATCGAAAGTCGGAACAAAAATTCACCTATGATCATTTCTTATCGAGCAGTCTTGTCTACAATTGTAAATGGAAACATATAATTGGATAGCGAAACATAATTATTTTTAAGAAGAGATGGCAAACTTCAACTTAATCGATCATTAAAAAGGTCGCCATGGCTTATTGTTCCGACTTTCGATACGAAAGTAACGGAATATTTGAGCTCGGGGTGGTTTTTTTTTCTTCAGACAAATTTCGACTTTTTAACTAGCCATTTTTGACGGAATTTTTTTATAGCATTCAAAAGGTATTGTTGTCCTGAGCTTAAATTTGAAAAGATATTTCACCTGTGATCATTTTTCGTAAAGTTATGAGGGTTTAAAGATTGCCATTTTGGCCATTTTGACCAATTTGGGACAATTAACGCGCAATATAATTCGCGCTATTAACGCGTAAGCGGAGATTTAATCCGTCTTATAAATCGTTCCAAATTGGTTGAACGAAGCTTATTTGCCATAATTGATTTGTTACAAGGAACGAAATCTATCTTTTTGTACTTTATATGGCGTGTGGGGGGATGATTTTCATAAAAAATTTCAAATTTAAGAAAAAAAAAATTTTTATTTTTATTTTATTTCATTTCATTTTTTTTATGTATTACTGCTGCTCAATAAACCTTAAAAGGCAGTCGGAACATTCAGGGCTTCGCCCTGATACGAGCAGTCCTTGTTTTTATTAAGATCCTTCTCATTAAGTTAGCCCATTATCAATGCACTGCAAAAGGTGTTCGAAAAGTGCATGCTCTTAAATTATGCCGGCAGAAATACAAAAAAGATGCTTTTGAAAAACAGCCTCATGTCTAAGAAAAAGCATATAGTATAATTTTGCTATTCGTAGCTTTGGAATCCGTCTACAGATTTATCATTCGAAGAAACAGTCATGAAGTTCAATATTGATGCTGTCTCAAATCGTTACTCTCTACTTATTTGATTTTTGCTGCCTGGTAGCTTTTTCACATTAATTTCTAACGCTATGTTGGTTCAAACATCATCAATCAAATTTTCTCTTATTTTTTTCTCAAACTTCCGTCTTGAACCCATCATGTGTAAAGGTCAAATTTCCCCTGCTTATAAATTAGCCCACATTATTTTAAAAAATCCAGTACATCCTTTCAGAATGTCAGTCGCTGTCAAGAGTTCAGAAAAGGAAGTAATCAGCCATTAGGAAAATTAAATTTCGCTCGTCTACACCTGAGAACCAACTCAGAAAATAGGACTTTGTTATGCCATTTCCGAATT